>NC_082714.1:14459883-14811133 GCF_030144855.1 Hypanus sabinus
GCTATTCCACGCCCTCACTTCGGGAAGTCTGATCACCTGGCTGTACTTCTACTTTCTGAGTACAGGCAGAGACTGAAGGCTGCAGCATCAGCAGAGAGGACCAAGAAGGTCTGAACAAGGGAAGCACAGGAGTTCCTACAGGACTGCTTTGAATTGGTGGACTGGACTGTATTCAGGGATTCATCTTCAAACTTGGATGAGTACGCTGCAGTTGTTACCGACTTCATTAAAACCTGTGTGGATGAGTGTGTGCCTACAAAGACTTGCCGTACATTCCCAAACCAAAATCAGTGGATGGAACAGGAGGTATGTCGTCTGCTGAAGGCTAGATCTGTGGCATTCAAGTTTGGCAACCCAGGCCTGTACCAGAAAACTAGGTATGATTTGTGGAGGGTTATTTCAAGGGTGAAGAGACAATTTTGAACGAGGTTGGAGGCGACATCAGATGTACGACAATTCTGTCAGGTTTTGCAAGACTTTACTTCCTACAAAGCAAAACCCAATATTATGAATGACAGCGATGCTTCTCTACCAGATGAACTCAACGCCTCCTATGCACACTTTGAAATGGAGAACACAACTACAGCTGTGAAGATCCCTGCTGCACCTGGTGACCCTGTGATTTCTGTCTCAGAGGCTGATGTTAGACTGTCTTTAAAGAGAGTGAACCCTCACAAGGAGGAAGGTCCCGATGGAGTACCGGGTAAGGCTCCAAAACCTGTGCCAGCCAACTAGCGGGAGTATTCAAGGACATTTTCAACTTCTCACTGCTACAGGTGGAAGTTCTCACTTGCTTCAAAAAGGCAACAATTATACCAGTGCTTAAGAAGAATAATGTGGGCTGCCTTAATGACTATTGCCCAGTAGCACTCACATCGACAGTGATGAAATGCTTTGAGAGGTTGGAAATGACTAGACTGAACTCCTGCCTCAGCAAGGACCTGGACCCATTGCAATTTTCCTATCACCACAATAGGTCAATGGCAGATGCAATCTCAATGGCTCACAACATGGCTTTAGACCCCTGGACAACACAAACACCTATGTCAGGACGCCATTCATCGACTACAGCTCAGCATTTAAACCATCATTCCCACAATCCTGATTGAGAAGTTGCAGAATTTGGGCCTGTGTACCTCCCTCTGCAAATGGATCCTCGACTTCCTAACTGGAGGACTACAGTATGTGCAGATTGATAACATCTCCTCCTCGCTGACGATCAACACTGGCGCACCTCAGGGGTGTGTGCTTAGCCCACTGCTCTACTCTCTGTATCCACATGACTGTGTGGCTAGGCAGAGCTCAAATACCATCTATACATTTGCTGATTATACAACCATTGTTGGTAGGATTTCAGATAGAGATGAGAGGGCCTACAGGAGTGAGATATGCCAACTAGCGGAGAGGTGCCACAGCAACAACCTGGCACTCAATGTCAGTAAGATGAAAGAGTTGATTGTGGACTTCAGAAAGGGTAAGACAAAGGAAAACACATCAATCCTCATTGAGGGATCAGAAGGGGAGAGAGTGAGCAGCTTCAAGTTCCTGGGTGTCAAGATCTCTGAGGATCTGACCTGGTCCCAACATATCGATGTAGTTATAAAGAAGGCAAGACAGCAGCTATACTTCATTAGGAGTTTGAAGAGATTTCGTATGCCAACAAATACACTTAAAAACTTCTGTAGTTGTACCGTGGAGAGCATTCTGACAGGCTGCAACACTGTCTGGTATGAAGTGGCTACTGTAAAGCTGCAGAAGTTTGTAAATCTAGTCAGCACCATCTTGGGCACTAGCCTACAAAGTACCCAAGACATCTTTAGAGAGTGGTGTCTCAGAAAGGTAGCATCCATTATTAAGGACCTCCAGCACCCAGGGCATGCCCTTTTCTCACTGTTACCATCAGGTAGGAGGTACAGAAGCCTGAAGGCACACACTCAGCGATTCAGGAACAGCTTCTTCCCCTCTGCTATCTGATTCCTAGATGGACATTGAATCCTTGGACACTACCTCACTTTTTTTTAATATACAGTATTTCTATTTATTGCATGTTCTTTTTCAAATCTATTCAATATATGTATATTGTAATTGATTTACTTGTTTATTTATTATTATTATCATTTTTATTTTTTCTGCCGATGATAATAAATCTGATTCTGAGTCAAATGAGTCTCAGAGTGATACAGCTCAGAAACAGGCCCTTCAGCCTAACTCATCCCTGACGACAAAGGTGCCCACCTGATGCACCATCAATAACTCACTCTGAGACGTAAAGGCGAGATATCAGCTTTTACTGACTGGAAGAAGGAACAAGCAGTGGTTGACCACCATACTACATCCTGGAGACTGAGAGGCCGGGCTCAGGCCTCAATCGCCTTTATACCGGGGTCTGTGGGAGGAGCCACGGGAGCTGTCAGCGGGGGGGGGGGGCGGGGGGGGCGTGTCCAGACAGGTATATGTAGTTCACCACACCACCTAAGCTAATCAGATGCAATGGCAACAGAGGAACTGAGAAAATGAAATGCCATTTTTAACTGAGAAAAGGGCCTTTCCCCCTTACTTCCTAGACCCGACAAAGGGTCTTAAGCCTAAAATATCAACTCTTTATTGCTTTCCATTGATGCTGCCTGTCCTGTGGAGTTCTCCAGCATTTTCCACCATCTGCAGAATCTAAATTTGAATCAGTTTATGAAGAGAAGGGAAAAAAAATGGTTTTATTATGTTCGAGGTACTTGAGAATCAGGCCAAACTGGAAGTGTCTAATGCAAATCGGCAGTTTGTGAAGAGTTAATCATTTTGCCTCCCAGAAAACCCTAGTGTAACTATTTTCTAATGTCACATACTTGCAAATCAAATAAATCAAGCTTTGCATTTAGCAAGTCTTTCATGTGTTTATTGTGGGTAATTTATACAAACCTGAGTATGGGTGACTTTGTTACCATAGTAACTTTATTCCTGGGAAACTTGATGATACGGAGGTGTCAACTCATAACCACACTAACAAGAGTAAAGAAACCCTGGAGATTCATTAGCAGCAAGTTCCCATGGCTACTGCAGATAAGTCGTAATTAGTATCTTCTTATTCCATATGAAACTGTCAAATTTCCCTTGGGAAGGGGTTGTAATTCAATGAGGTACACACCTTAAAAAAATCAACTAGGAGATAAACTATTAAATCAACATCCCCTGTATTCATCAAAAGGTTGATTTCCTGCATGCAGGAACACCAGGACAGAATAGGAGCAGAAGAAGGCCACTCAGCCTATCACACCGTACAATAAGATCACAAGCACACTTGCCCCAGTACTCTTATCCACTTGTTCCCTAGAGCACTCACTTCCACAATTATCTCAGAAATTCATCTACTTCCTCTTTAAGTATCCGCAAATATCTCACCTCCACAATCTTCCAGGGTAGAGAATTCCAGAGATACGTCATGGCATAAAGCAAGCCATTTCTATGTACCGCAGTTTTAAATGACTGTCCCCTAATCATTTAAGTATATGCCTTGGCAACACACACGGCAGGAACTCAGCAGTTCATACAGCATCTACGGAAAAGAGTAAATAGTTTACGTTTCAGGCCAAGACCCTTCCTCAGGATTCAACAGTTGACATTTAGTCTTTTCCACAGATGCTGTCTGACCTGCTGAGTTCCTCCAGTATTTTGCATGTGTTGCTTTGGATTTCCAGCATCTGCAGATTTCCTTATGTTTATAAGTATATACCTTCCTCATTTGTTTAAGTTCAGGTACGAGAGCATTTTGGCTTCAATAAATATTAAAGTAACATTTTCTTATCATGAATCCTTTCTTAATACAGTTCGGATGGTCAAAATCAGAATCAGGTTTAATATTGCTTACATATATGACAACAGTTCAGTGCAATACTGTAAATTAATACAAGTTACAATAAAAATATATCTCAAAAAGTGCAAAAAGAGAGCAGTATAGTGAGACAACAACACACACAAAATGCTGGCGGGCCTCAGCCCGAAACGTCAACAACGCGTCTCCCTATAGATGCTGCCTGACCTGCTGTGTTCCGCCAGCATTTTGTGTGTGTTGTTATTTGAATTTCCAGCATCTGCAGATTTCCTCGTGTTTGCAGTATAGTGAGGTAGTGTTCGTGAACCATTCAAAAATCTGATGGCATAGGGGAAGAATCAGTTTGCTTATTTACTTATTTAGAGATACAGCTTGGAACAAGCCCTTCCAGCCCAACCAGATCTGCCACCTATATAACACTAGCTACTCATCACTGCCTAGCAACCTACCTATAACACCAGCCTGTGTGCTGCTCGAGTTTTCCAGCATCTGCAGAATCTCTTGCGTCTATGGAACACTAGCCTAATCACAGGACAATTCCTCAAATATTGAGTGTCTATACTGAAGCTCCTGTACCTCTTCCCTGATGGTGATAATGAGAAGAGGGCATGTCCTAGATGGTAAAGGCCCTCAATAATGGTTGTTAAACACATAACTAAGATACTTCTAGCTTCCCCTAAAGTCTTCAATAACTTCCTTTGGCATTCAGCAGAGAAAAAAACCCACCAGCATGTTGAGTGTAAACATTTTAAACAGGCATCTCACACAATTAATTAGTCACCAACTTATATTTATGTAGCATCTTTAACACAGCAGAATATGCCGAAGTATCTCACAGGAGAATTGTAAACCGCATTTGACAGAGGGCCAGATGAAAATATATTTAGGAAGGTTACCGAAGGTTTGATCAAAGGAGTGTTTTGAAGGAACGTTGGAGTCTGAGAGAAACAGAAAGGTTGGGGAAAGAATTCCAGAGTCTAGAGCCATGGCAACTTCAGGAATGTTTGATAACACCAACAACTAAAATTTAGAAAGCTATTGCAGGGGGTTCCCAAACACGAGGAAATCTGCAGGTGCTGGAAATTCAAGCAACACACACAAAATACTGGTGGAATGTAGCAGGCCAGGCAGCATCCATAGGAAGAAGTACAGCCAACGTTTTGGGCCGAGACCCTTCGTTAGTCCTGACAAAGGGTCTCGGCCCGAAACGTCCACTGTACTTCTACCTATGGATGCTGCCTGGCCTGCTGCGTTCCACCAGTATTTTGTGTGTGTTGCAGGGGTTCCCAACCACGTTTATGCCACGGACTCCTACCAATAACCAAGAGGACCTTGGATCCCTGCTCTAGAGGACAGAATTGGAGGAGTGTGGGCCAGAAGGGCAGCAAACACATTATTTATTGAGATACAGAGCAGAATAGACCCTTCTAGCCATGAACCATGCTGCCCAACAATCCCCAGTTTAACCCTAGCCCAATCACCAGACAATTTACAATGACCAATTAACCTACCAACTAGTACATCTTTGGACTATGGGAGGCAACCGGAATGACGGAGAAAACCCGTATGGTTATGGGGAGAACGTAGAAGCTCCTTACAGACAGTGGCGGGAATGGGCCATGGATAAACAGAATAATAAAATGAACAGCAAGGATTTTACAATTTTTTAGTGTGGCTAACTGAAGGGCCGCGGAGACATGATGATGGATAAACAGAATGATCAAGATTAAGACATGAACTGCAGTGTCAGACGACCTCAGGTTTTCGAAGGGTTTGACCTATGGATGGAAGTATGAAGAATGTTAAAATGATAAAGATCTTTAAAGATGCCGTCAGCAACTTGGGAATGTTGTTTGTGGCTAGAATAAAGCCTCCGTTTTCCCCAACATCTGGAGGAGGTCTCTGTTGCTACTCTGCTAGATGTTAAACAAGTCAAAAATTCAGATAGCAAGGAATTAAGTGAAGGTGGAGTGAAGTGGAACTTTGTCATATTTGCTTATAACACAGAAAGGGGAAAATTCAGCTCAGGAAGGACAACAGACACAAATGCTGGGGGAATTCAGCAAGTCAGGCAACATTTGTGGAGGGGAATAGTCAAAGTTTCAGGCTGAGACCCTTTATCAGAATTTCCAAAGCTCACTCCCAGAACAATTCTATCAATCCCAGTTCCTCACTTATTGTCCTGAAATCAATTCTCTCCCACAGGTCCACCAATTCCACCTGCTTCCCCTATCACCCACTTACAGTAGGGGCAATTTACAGCGGACAATTAATCTATCAACCAGGGATGTGTCATAAGAGCAAACTCCACAAAGATAGCACAGGAGGCCAGGATTGAGCCTGGGTCACTGGAACAGTGAGGCAGCCATATTACCCACTGCACATGCAGGTGACATTGCCTTGGGAAATACCAAGGGTAATGAGGAAGCAGGGTGTGGTTGAAGAACCACAGCAAGTGACTTCCCAGCTGTAACAAGACAGAGCAGAAGCAATCCAATGTTGTCCTTAGAGGCACTGGAAAAATGATCAAGCTTATAGAGAAGACAAAGAAGGACCGACGATCTTTGTCATTACCATTACAGGTCTTAGCTTGTGATTTGCAACAACTATTCTTGCACAGTAGTGTGGGAGGAAAAGTTAGTGGAAGATTTACACAGGGATTTCAGGAAAGATGGGCATGGATATGGGAATCCACATCAAATTCAAAACTAGGGAGAAGGAAGTCAAGGATACAATTTGCAAGGATAGAGTGATCAGGAAATATCACAGTTAACACCACAAGCTTATGCTGATTAAAGAAAAATTAAGTTTAATTACATCTGGCTATTTCTAGTGGGTGTTTCAGAAGCACACAGAACATGGAACAAAGAACAAAGGGTGCAGCATTGGAAAGGCCCTTCAACCCACGGTGTCTATGCCAAGCACAATGCCAAATTAGAGTACAGTAATCCCTTCTGCCTGCATGTTGATCCATATCCCTCCATTGTCTGCCTCTCCAAAAGCCTCTTAAATACAACTATCAGACCTACTTTAAGAGGTTAACTACCTCAATGGAGAAAACAGAAATTTGAGTATCTTTTATACAGTGAGAGATTGGGAAACATTAACATTCTAAGGGACTCAGTAAATCATAAACACAAGAAAACTTGCAGATGGAGAAAATTCAAAGCAACACACACAACATGCTGGAGAAACTCAGCAGCTTCTATTCCCAACTCTGGCCTCTTGCCTCTCATCTGCTCATCACCTCCACCTGGGACCCCTCCTCCACCTCTTTCTCCTATGGTCACCTCTCCTCTCCAATCAGATTCCTTCTCCAGTCCATCATCTTTCCATCCCACCTGGTTTCACCCATCACCTTCCAGCTACCCTCCTTCCCCTCACCACCACCGTTTTATTCTGGTGTCTTCCCCCTTCCTTTGCAGTTCTGATGAAGGTTCCTCCCTCCCACCCACCCACACACACACAGACATTCCTCCAGGTCTCCAGACTCAGCTGAAGCTAGCAATTCAGACTTTCACCCTGATCCAGCATTTTGTGTGTGTTGCAAAGGGTCTTAGAGCCTTCCAAACACAGTACAAGAACACACACTTGCTACAGAGCAGTCGCTCCACTCTTTAAGAATGGAGGAAGGCAGCAGAAAAGAAATTACAGACCAGTTAGCCTGACCTCAGTGGTTGGGAAGATATCAGATCCAAGAATGAGGTTATGGAGTACTTGGTGACACAGGATAAGATAGGACAAAGTCAACATGGTTTCCTTCAGGGAAATTCTTGCCTGATGAACCTATTGGAATTCTTTAAGGAGATTACAAGTAAGATAGATAAAGGGGATGCAGTGGATGTTGTATATTTGGACTTTCAGAAAGCTGCTGGCTAAGTTAAGGCCCCATGGCATTACAGGAAAGTTACTGGCATGGTTAGAGCATTGGCTGATTGGTAGGAGGCAGCAAGTGGGAATAAAAGGATCCTGTTCTGGTTGGCTGTCAATGACTAGTGGTGTCCCACAGGGGTTGGTGTTGGGACTGCTTCTTTTTAGGCTGCATATCAATGATTTAGATGATGGAATTGATGGCTTTTTTGCCAAGTTTGCAGATGATACAAAGATTTTTGGAGGGGCAGGTAGTATTGAGGAAATAGGTAGGATGCAGAAGGAAAGACAGATGAGGAAAAATGAACAAGAGAGTGGCAAATGAAACACAATGTTGGAAAATGAATGGTCATGCACTTTGGTAGTAGAAATAAATGTGTAGACCATTTTCTACATGGGGATAAAATCCAAAAATCTGAGATGCAAAGGGATGTGGGAGTCTTTGTGCACAAAACCCTACCTAAAGGTTAACTTGCAGGTTGAGTCAGTGATGAGGAAAGCAAATGCAATGTTGGCATTCATTTCAAGAGGTCTAGAATACGAGAGCAGGGATGTGATGCTGAGGCTTTATAAGGCACTGGTGAGGCCTTACTCTGAGTATTGTGAACAGTTTTGGGCTCCTCATCTAAGATATGTGTTGGCATTGGAGAGGGTTCAGAGGAGGTGCACAAGTATGATTCTAGGATTGAAAGGGTTATCATATAAGGAACGTTTGATAGCTCTGGGTTTGTACTTGCTGGAATTTAGAAGGATGAGGGGAGATCTCATTGAATCTTTCCAAATGCTGAAAGGCCTAGACAGAGTAGGCGTGGAAGGGATGTTTCCCACGGTGGGAGAGTCTAGGACAAGAGAGCAAAGCTGCAGTATAGAGGGGCGTCCATTTAAAACAGATATGTGGAGAAATTCCTTTAGTCAGAGGGTGGTGAATATGTGGAATTATTACCACAGGCAGCTGTGGAGGCCAGGTCGTTGGGTGTATTTGGAAAGCTTGATAGGTTCTTGATTGGACAGGGCACCAAAGATTATGGGGAAAAGGTTGGGAAATGGGGCTGAAGTGGGGGAGAAAAACAGATCAGGCTCAGGCATGATTGAACGGTAGAGCAAACTTGATGGGCCAAATGGCCTAATTCTGCTGCTATGTCTTATGGTCTTATTGACTACACGAAGAAGAAGCTAGATGGTCATGAGCCAGTCCTTATTATGGGAATGGAGATGGAGAGGGTCAGTGATTTTAAATTCCTTGGCTTTATGACATCAGAGAATGTGTTCTGGGACCAGCACTTACGTGCCTTCACAAAGAAAGTATGATAGCACTTCTACTTTCTTCGAAGTTTCTGGAGATTAAACATGTGACCAAAAACTGGTTATTAGAGGTGTCAAGGGATATGGAAACTGGGCATGAAAATGGTATGAGGAATTAAAACTTGGCCATGAGCTTTTGGATGCTAGAACAGATACAAGGGGCTGAATGGTCTACTCTGCTCTAATTCAGTGCAACACCCAAAAACTGTGATAAACCTCAATAGATTGGTGATGAAGAGTGTCCTGACTGATTGATTCACAGCCTGATATGGAAACACCAGCGCCCAGGAACAGGAAAGTTGACAGAAAGTGGATATCATCCAGTCCAACACAGGTGAGGTCCTCACCCCTAATAAGCACAATTACATGGATAGAGTAATGCGACAAGAAGGCAGCATCCATCCTGGAGCCTCACCATTCAGGCCACACTCTCTTCTCATGACCATCAGTCAAGAGTCTACAGGTAGGTCCTTTACCATCATGTCCAGGAACAATAATCACCCTACAACCATCAGGCTACTGAATCAGTGTGGATAACTTCACTCAGCTCAACTCTGAGCTGATTCCACAACCTACAGACTCAGTGTCAAAGACTCTATAACTGACGGTCTCAGTATTATCTACTTTTATTTGCACAATTTGTTTTCTTTTGTACATTAGTTTGTCAGTCTTGAAGTATAGTTTTTCATAAATTCTACTGTATTTCTTTATGTCCCTCTAAATGCCTGCAAAAAAATTAATCTCAAGGAAGTAGACAGTAACATAGGCATATTTCAATAGTAAATTTTACTTTGATTTTAGAGAGAGTGCTTAAAAAATTCACCAGTTCAGATCATAGAATGACAGACCTATTAAATGCAGAGAATCTAGATGTGATCCCATTGACGCGAACAACATTTTTAGCTGAGTTAACAGGGCAGATGTAGGGAAAACTTTTCCTCTTGCCAAAGAGTCTAGAACTAAGGGTGACAATCTCAAAATAAGGGGTAGAGCATTGATAACTATAAAGAGAAGTCAAAAGTTATTGAATTTTGCAACTCCCATCTCTGGGTGGGGGCCGCAAAGGCTCAGCCATTGCATTGAAATCATTGATTCCTGGTTATCAGAGGCATTAAGGAACTATGGGAGATTGGGCATGAAAATGGTGTAAGGGATCAAAGATTAGCCATGGGGCTTTGGATGTTAGACCCAAGGGGTTGAATGGCCCGCCCCTGCTCCAATTCCTTATATTCAACATTACGTCCATGCCAGTTGCACCATTTGTAGCTGGCTATGGAATTTAGTTTGCTACCGCGCTTTATAAATTATTCATAGATGCTAACAGTGGAAAGGCAAAAACAAGAATAATGGGCAGTTAATGAAATTATTTAGGAGACATCTGTTAAAAAAATTTATGCAGATGATTCGGAGAATGCAGCCCAATTAAATTTCAAGTAATGAAATGAAAGTAATTATTTCATCACACACAGCTAAAGGTACTTAAGGTTTGAAAATAGTTCCTTATAATTACATCGAGTACACAGTACAGAAACAAGCAGTTCAGCTTAAGCACTAGGTGAACATCTGTGTACTCCATCGTAAATCTCCCATTTTATCCACCTCATTCATGTTGCTAATGGTCTTCTCCCTTTAAAATATTAATATATTGAGAAGAGTCAGAATCAGGTTTATTATCACTGGCATGTGGTGAAATTTGTTAGCAGTTCAATGCAATACATAATATAGAAGAAAAAAGTAAAATAAAAATAATAACAATAAGTAAATCAATTACAGTATATGTATGTTGAATAGATTAAAACGTGCAAAAAACAGAAATACTGTATATTTTAAAAAGTGAGGTAGTGTCCAAGGGTTTAGGAATTTATGAATTGGATGGCTTCCCGTCTCACTGAAAAATACACTTTAACCTCTGTTTATTATCATATCGATCACTGTAACAAAGCCCTTAACTTATTGTTACCACACTGGACAATCATCCCTGTCTCTCTCTGTCCAGAAATGAGAACCTGATGCCTCAGGCCATCTGAGTTCAATCGATGCCATTTGTAAGGAGTTTAACGTCCTTCCGGTGGGATGCGTGGGTTCAGTCAGGATGCTCGTTCCCTCCCACAGTCCAAAGACGTACCATTTAGCAGGTTAATTGGTCATTGAGAGTTGTCCTGTGATTAGGCAAGGGTTAAACAGGAGGGTTGCTGGTTGGTGTGGCTCGTTGGGCAAGAAGGGCCTGCTCCACTCTAAGTAAAAATGTCAAAAACTAACCATCTTAATCATTGCCTAGTAATGGTGGTTCCTCTGACTTAGTCACAGGACACGAGGATTATGAAATCAAAAAACTCATCACTGACTAAGCACATCTCTTTGCTCGAGTAGTTCGCTTTTTCCCCAATAGACCACTGCTTCAATTATTTAATGAATCCTGCATTAACAAATTCTAATATAAACTACATCAACTCCTACAGGTAAGCACTTCCTGCTTAATGAGAACTATGCAGATATTTAGTTCCTCTCTCCTCAATTTCCGACCATTTCTAATGTATAATCCCTTTATCCATTAACCCACTTCATCACCTCCACCCTCATACTCACACATCATTATTTGGCTTCTTATCTAAGAAAGGATATGCTGGCATTGGAGAGGGTTCAGAGGAGGTTCACGAGAATGACCCGGGGAATGAAATGGTTAACGTATGGGGAGTATTTGCTGGCTCTGTCCGTATACTTGCTGGAGTTTAGAAGAATGGGGGGGGAGGGGAGTCGCACTGCAACGTTTCAAATATTGAAAGGCCTAGACAGTGGATGTGGAGAGGACATTTTTTTATAATTGGATCAGAAGGTGCAGCCAAATAATAGAAGGTTGTCCCCTTGGAACAGAGATGAGGATATTTTTTATAAGCCAGAGGGTGGTGTATCTGTGCAATTCATTGCCATAGACAGCTGTCAAGGCCAAGTCAGTGGGTATTTTTGAAGCTGACATTGATTAGTTGAGGTGTCAAAGGTTATGAGAAGGCAGGTGGTTTCAGAGGGGGAAAATAAACATTCTAAACGAACAAATAAACAGAATTGTTGGTAGGCTATTTGGTTATTGTAAGGTAGTCCTGTGATTAGGATAGTGTTAAACAGGTGGATTGATGGGCAGGTTGGCTCACGGGGCTGGAAGGGCATTAAAAAGTTGCTATCCAGTATAAAGAGTGGCTCAGAGAAGCAAGGAGTGATTTAATCTCAGACTATTGATTTTGTTAAAAGACTTCAATTCAATGAACATGTTGCATTTCCCTGCCAGCCATTATGCTGTATTTAACTTTGCTCACTGGCACCAGCAGTACAAGTGTGGCACATTGATTAGCCAGTCCTCGCATCGCAATACTCACCTCATTTTCCTTTCTATTTTAATCTCTTTCTACTTTCTCCTTCCTCTTATCTGCTTTCCATGTCCTTCGGCCATATTTCACTTTAAAAAAACACCTGCCTCAACCCCACACCACTTCTTTATACCCTCAGTGTCTTTCTGCATTTTGCACTGCCAAGGTGCTTAATGTCAAAGCTGAACAATGGGGATTAGATCATCACTGACCGCTGTTGTTGTAGCACTGATTCTGAAATAATGAGATTTAGTAACTGATACAAGACTTAATTACAGAAAATAGGTTTGTAAAAATTGACACTTAACCTTGCAAGTTTTGATGCTAGCACTGAAACCCCGCAAGTGGAACAAGTGCTACACCCGCCCCTACCTACACCTCCTCCCGCACCACCATTCAGGGCTCCAGGTGAGGCAACTGGCACTTATTCCTGCAAGTGGGACAAGTGCTACCCCTGCCCTTTCCCTACCCCACCCACCCCCCAACGTTCTCATTCTGGCTTCTTCCCCTTTCCTTTCCACTCCTGACTTCTGCCTGATACACTTGACTGTTTATTCCTGTACCTGGATACTGCTAAGTTCCTCCAGCATTTCGTGTGTGTTATTTTGTAAAAATTGCAATGCAATATTCCCTCTCATTGTGTGATGTGCTTATTCACGTTAGATTAGTTAAAGCAACAAATAATATCTCTTCTGTTCTTGATAGTTAAAATTCAATTATTCTCTTGCTTCTTCTATAGATTAAAAAGAGTAATGGTTACCTTCTTCTCCCAGCTTTTGTTCTACAGTCAAAGTCATAGAACAATACAGAACAGAAGCAGGGCTTTTGGCCCATCTTGTCCATGCTACCTAGTCCCATCAACCTGAACCCAAACCATAACTCTTCAAACTCCTCCCATTCTTACACCTATCCAAATTTCTCTTAAATCTTGAAATTGAATCCGCATGCATCACTTCCTCTGGCAGCTCATTCCACACTCTCTCTCCCCTCTGAGTGAAGTTGTTCCTCTTCATGTTTCCCTCAAACATTTGATTCTTCACCCTTAATCTATGACCTGTAGTTCTAGCGGAAAATGCCTTCTTGCATTTCACCCTAATAATTTTGTATACCTCTCTCAAATCTCCCCTCATTCGCTTTCACTCCAGGGAATAAGAGCAATGCCATCTTCTTCTGCCAGCTTCTGTTTTAAGTGGAATGAATTGCTTTTTCACTTGTCCTTACAAAGGATCTATCAGTTTGCAGCCAATATAGATAACTGCCCGGCTACATCCTGGGCACTGAGAGAAGGATAAAGCAACACTGGTCACTTTCTGCCCCACCCGCCTATTCTCAGTTGGCTGTGGATGTGAGGTGTTGCAGATGGCATGGGAAATAATGTACTTATTCAGCTCCAGAACTCACTCCAAACTTGATACAGTGGAACAGCTAGTAGAGCTGCTACCTCACATCTCCAAATATCCAGGAGAAAATCTGACTTCTGCTTCCCTGATTGTGGAGCTTGCTCACTTTCCCTGTGACCATAAGGACTTCCTCCCGGTTTCTTCCTACACCCCAAATTCATACAGGTTGGTATATTAATTGTCCTCTGCAAGCTGAATTTGTTACAAGGGGATGGGAATATCAGGAGAAGCATTACAAGTAAGATTAAGTGGGGAACTCGAATTGTTCTGTGACCAGCAGCAAGTTAATGGGCTGAATGGCCACCTTCTCAGCGAATATGACCATGGAAATATGGTCCAAACACCCTTACTACACTGTACTATAAACACTTTAAACCACCTTCTATAATGCTCTTTACACTGTAAATATATGCTGATATGTATGTATGTATATTTGAAATAATTCTTTACCATTATTGGAAGTTGGGTTTTTTTTGCAACTCTTGTCCTGACCAACACACCATAGCAGATTCCTAATACATGTAAAATTTTATGATGACTAACAATGAACCTTTGTCCTTGAAGAGGCAAATTCTAGATATTAGAAGCTCAACCGCACAGAGTTGATTAGAAAGCAAACCTCTCCCTAAAGTGTCACTCACCCCATCGCTCTCGACACTGTCCACAGGTTTCATAAAACACACTTCAGACTCTTGCCAATACTTCAATAGCCTACACCAACCGAAGGACAAGAAGAGCAGGAACATGAACAGGCTAACACCTCAAACTCCCAAGTGTCACATTCCATCATTGCCTGGCCTTCCTTCCTAGTGCATTCATCACCCCTCGAACTCTTTCTCCTCCTGTACTTGAGGCCCTCCGCTGGTCAGGGCCGTCGATGTTGCAGCACTGTCAGTCGATTTGCAAGCCAGAGCCGTACAATATGGAGAGCAAGCTGTTGCCCATGTAGCAAGCCCCCTCCCCCCCATCTTCACGCAGCTGATGAATCCAAAGGAACAGCAAAGACTGATACTGATTGGCACCAGTGGCTTCACAGGAGTTGTCAGTCAGTGACGAATTCAACACAGAACTGCCTTAGGGACTCCAGATCCAGAATTTTCCTCAGAGTTTACTCTGGCTGCTTTCCTCATGAGTGGGTATAGCCACAAGGCAGTGAAGGTTTGAGATCAGCTCCTGGAGGAGCTCGAACTACAGCTAATGAGCCCTACCCACTCTGGTGTACTATGGGAGCACTACCATCGCATGGGGTTCCAAGTGGTACACCACCACACTCAATGATCCATGACAGTATTTCCAGCAGTACCGAGATCCTGAATATCGAAGAAAAGCTATTGCATATCCACAGTTCTAATGAATTGCCAGCAACATTTTGATGTTCACAAATCACACACAAGCACACAAAACTCTGGAGGAATTCTGCAGTCAAGCAGCATCTATTGAGGGAAATAACAAGTCAACAGTTCAGGCTGAGATTCTTCAGGCCAGGAGAAGATGGGGGCAGAAGCCATCCCATTCTGGCATTCTGCCCACTTTAGATCTTTTCATCTCTTTAACTAAATGGCTCTGCCCCTCCTTACTTCTTTTCCAGTCCTGATGAAGTGTCTCAGCCCAAATTGTCAACTGTTTATTCCCCTCTATAGATACTGCCTAGAGTTCCTCCAGGATTTTGTGTGCTGCTCAAGATGTCCAGCATCTGCGTCTATGATGTTAATAAATTATTGATAGCACAACAAGAAAGAAGCTTCTTTCAAAAAAAAAGACAGTAAATTGTCTTAAATTTACTACAATGATTATTTGCTGCAGACAAGAATTAGGAAGTCAAGCGATAATGGAAGATTCTGGAAGTTATTTTGGAAACCTGCAATCGCAAATGCAGCAAGTATGACTAATACCATGCCAAGCTTTAAGTCTTCTAAACACATTTTGGAACCTGTACAATGACACCTACATTTTGGATTCTCAAATGAAAGCTTGTCTGCCTTCAAATAAACACGAGAATTAATTGGGAGTTCCCTCCTGGGTTTCATCCACATACAAGCCAGGAATTTTCTGTGCTACAAACAATTTTAGGCAGTTCAGGTGTAAATAACCCAGCTAATCCCCAGCAGCTGAGAGAAAGAAAATAAATTAAACATTAATGACCTTCTTATATGTTGTTCACACATCCAGTCAGTAGGCATCTTTGCACATCCTTTGTACTGTTTTGACCTACTAAATAATTCTCTTTTAACATGCAAGAAAGTGCTGAGTCTCAATTTATCTGTTTTTTTAAAAAACAGCTGTCGGTGTTTTGCTGTGAAACTCGACTTTATTAGCAGGAGCAATGACCTTTTATATGAAAATACAAGTAGGATTGAAACGTTCTAATTTGATGCAATTGGGAGAACTTTAACCACTAAGGAGAAGTGAATTGGAATACTTTTTAAATTCAAATTGAACCTAACACACCTCCAAACCTCATTTAGATTGTAACATAAAATAGAAATGCAAGCCAGAGTACACAACCTGGACCTTCAACCTTGCTCTGCAGTTCATCAATGTCATGACTATCTTCAACCTCAGCTCTGATATGCTGCATGGCCCACAAATCCTATAATTCTCTGAATATGCAGAAAGCTTTCCATCTCTGTTCTGGATGAACCCAGTAACTGAGCCTGTACTGTGCAGTAGCTTCCACTGCATCCAGGACATCTTCAGGGAGCAACGCCTCAGAAAGCCAGCATCCATCAGTTAGAACCCAGGACATGTTCTCATCTCATCAGGGCAGAGGTACAGGAGCCCAAAGACACACACTTAACGATTCAGGAATAGCTTCTTCCCTTCTGCCATCAGATCTATGAATGCACATTGAATCCATGAATACTACCTCACTACAATTATATATATAAAATTATTCCAGTTTACATTTTTTGGAAGATCACACAAAGAGAGGTGGTTAATTACAACCTGCCTGCATTGTTGAGCTACAAGATGGCAACAGTCACTCTGGCTCCAACCAACAGTGAAATTTCTTGTCCTGTTCATCTTTTCTATGACTGAGAAATACTGATGAACATTAAGGAGCACTAAAATCTACACGTTTCCCTCGCTAGCAAGAATAGTATAATATTTTGGTTTATATGGTGTGTGGGTCCGCCGTGGTCTAGAGCAATGTTTTTTCATTTGGTTGTATATATGTAGAGTCAGATGACAATGAACTTGGACCTCACCTGAAGTGAGCAACAATATCCTCCCCAACAAGCCCATGACCTCTTTCTCTCTCAAGATATCCCCTTCACTTAGAACTGATAAATATTGAGATCCTCGTTCTCCCCAATGCCACCCACCCAAAACAGAAAGCTTCACTGTATAATCAAGGAATCTGGCTTTTGCATATCTGTTGCTTTAAATCTTTAAACTACCATGTTCCTTGGGCAGATTTCACCCAGAAAATGTGGCAATTGCAATGAAAAGCACCGCATGCAGAACTGCCACCCATCAGGTAACGCACAAAACCAATGGAAAGGAGTGGAAATCACGGTGGAAAACCTTTAGGATGGTAACATTCCTTATAGTTTAAAGTTCAAAGTAATGTTATTATCAAAGCACTTTGTCACCATATAATACCCCGAGATTCATTTTCTTGTGGGCATTCACAGTAGAACAAAGAAATACAGCAGAGGTTACGATGATAGAGAGGAGTTGATCTTAAATCTAAGGTGTTGTTTAAGTCTGTGACAGTAAAGGTTGGAAAACTCAAAGGTGACAGCGGGACTTAGCTCAAAGTAAATTCATTATCAAATTATGTACATGTCGTCGTAGACTACCCTGAGATTCATTTTTTTGCAGGCATTCGCAGAACAAAAAAACACATTAGAATCAATAAAAAAACTACAAACACAGAATAACAAACAACCAATATGCAAAAGACAAACTACACATACACAAACAAAAGTAAATATTAAATTATACCATGAAAGCGAGTTGTAGAGCCCTTTAAAGTGAATCTGTAGCTTCTGGAATCGGTTCAGAATTGTGTTGAGTAAAGTTATCCACCATGGCTCAGGAGCCTGATGGCGTAAGGGTAATAACTGTTCCTGATCTGGTGGTGTGGGACCCAAACCTCCTCCTTGTTGGCAGCAGTGAGATCAGAGCATGCCATCTCATTCACATATTGGCCACTAGGTGTGATTCGACCCATTAAAGTACACTCCCCACTAGCAGCACAGGGACTATAACATTAAGGCTATGAAGAAAAGGGTGAGAGGTTGAGACAGGGTGGGGGGAGGGGGGATGGAGCAGCAGCAAATGTTCTTCTCTGTACTGGAACGCTAAGTCCCAACACAACAACCTGCCCCTAAGGACCCGTGTCATGAGTGGCCGCAAGCTTTAGCAAGGTACAGGGCCATTAAGACACCTGCGGGGGAATATCATTCACTGAAACACACAAGACTGGGAAGCTTTCTGAAAGCCTGTGGACAAAGGTGCAGAACAAATAGATCACTGCGGCAGAGTCATCAGTCTAATCATCCTCACTCTTCTTGTTCATGTGCTGATGCCAATCTGCTATGTGGTTTTTTGCTTGTTTTGGAGGGAATTTAAAAAGACCCTCTTCTCCGAGAATCGTGGTGGAGAGGCTTGTGATTTCCTGAGAGCAACAGCATCCAGAGTTCAGCCATCTAGTACTTAGCTCCAGGTAGGGTCACCCATGGCAGTAAGGACAAGGAGAAGATTCCAGACAAAGAGAGATCTAACCATACCTCAACAGTGACGCTGGCGGAAGATCACAACGGCACTGAAGCTTAAGAAGGGGCCTCACTCATCCTTGCATTCCATGCCACCAGACCCTGACCCTGATCTGTCAAAAACCATGTGGTACCGGCCCATGCCACAGTAAAGAACATTATGCAGGGGGCATTCTGTATTAAGGGAATCTAACCAAACTGCCCAGATTAAGTGTCCTGACGAAGGGTCGCGGCCCGAAACGTCGACAGTGCTTCTCCCTGCAGATGCTGCCTGGCCTGCTGTGTTCCACCAGCATTTTGTGTGTGATCCCAGATTAAGTCCTGTGGCGACCAGCAAGTGGAAAAGGGGGCAGAATTGTGAGGTATGAAAGCCCTTTAGAATATGTGGGTCCCAGATCAGCCTCTCCAGCCACCTGTAAATGTATCAATAGGCATCCCCTAAGGAGAACACACTCGACTCGAGAGATCACACCACTACTACTAAACACTCCAATCTCCAAATCAAGTAGAGATGAGCAAGGTGTACATTGATGTTATTACATTACATTCTTGAATTTTTTTAAAAAAGGAGATGGATTAGGGCCCAACACATCCAAAAACATCCAGTCTAATTCCCCAGTGGGCAAGACACCCACGTGTTTGCATGGCATCTCTGGATTGATGATGTATTTCAATAGCTAACTTGGTCAATGTTCAGAACAAGATTATTTTATCCAATTCCAGATGTATGTGAGAGAATGGGGCCTTCAGTAAAAAGCTTGAATAGATTCAATGAAAGAAAGACAAACTCATTCAATTAGCAGAACAGAATCAATTTATTTATAGAGGCATGGCAGCTCCTTTGCAAAACCAGGACTCACGATCAGCCGCTTTTCAATGTGCCAAGGACACGGCCTAGAAGACTAGTGTGCCTTCAGGGTGCCATATTTTCGTGGCTCTGGAGGCGGACAGATTCAAGGCTGGTGCTGGTGCTGCCTGATGTGTCGTGAGAGACAGAAAATCGAAATCAGTGAGCCGGCTGTTGCCGGTGCGCCCAGAGACCTTCGGGCACAGAGCTTGGAAGAAACAACGCAAACAGACTTTTAACACCATATATCAGTGAGTTGTTTTGTTATGTCTCCCCTCTCGCTGTGAAACGGGGACACCTCTTTTTCCCTTATTAGGGAGGGTGAGAGCCTGTGGTATGTCGGATTACCGGGTGAACGAGTAGTCTTTAGGCTACTGCAAGTCTGTGTCTTTACTGATGCTTTGCTGCACGCCTGAGTGCTCGGTGGGGAAGGGGGGGGGGGTGCAGATGCTTTTTTGCTGGTGAGGGCGGGGGGAGGTTGTTGCTTTGCTGCTGTTTATGAATGGGAGGGGGGAGCTGGGGTGGTTTTGGAGTTCTAACATTTAACTGTCTTTCTTTCTTTGGGGCACTCTTTTTTTGTGGACGTTTGCAAAGAAGAATTTCAGGGTGTATATGGTATACATTTCTCTGACATTAAATGTACCTTTGAAACCTCACATGTGCTTCATTCTGTTTATTGCTTTTTACCTCAATGTACTGATATGATAAAATTATCTTTATAGGATTACACTGTACCTTGGCATATGTGATAATAATAAACTAATTTACAGATTATCTTCGTGCTGGACCTAGACAAGATCCATCCAGCTATTCTCACTCACCCACCCTCTCAGCATGGGCTCACATCAGGTTCGATATTGTTTAATGCTGATCAAATACAAATTGCAAAATGCTGACAAATGTTACACCATTGGCAATGCTGATGCACAAGAGTGAATGAAATTGTGCTCTAACGTAATAAGAAAGGAAGATTATAATTATTTTCATAGAACACTCTTGGGAAAATCTCAAACTAATGGAGGGTATTTTGCAGTTGAGGTCCTGCAGAGCCACCTCTGGAGAAAATGTGTCATTGCAGAGTGACATCCTCCTTTGTCAATGTGGCATGGCATCAAAGCAGAACTGATGGCTGGCAGTGGGCTAGACTAGTACATAGGAGCAGAATAAGGCTACCTGAGCTTCCTCTTTAAATATACCTAATCACTTGACCTCCACAGCCATCTGTGGTAATGAATTCCACTGATTCACCCCACTCTGGCTACAGAAATTCCTCCTCATCTCTCTAGATTTCCTTGTACTCTGAGGCTGTGCCCTCTGATCCAAGATTTCCCCACTATAGGAAACATCCTCTCTACATTCACTCTATCTTGGCCTTTCAATATTTGATAGGTTTTAATGAGATGCCATCCCCCATCCCCACCCTCATATGTCCAAACTCCAGTGAGCAGAAGCCAAGAGCCATCAAATGCTCATTTGGTAACCTCTTCATTTCTGGAATCATTCTCATGAACCTCGTCTGGACCCTCTCCAATACCAACACATCCTCAATGATATTATGAACAACTATATGCAGTATAGGAAAGATACTAAGACAGACAGCAAAGAAGTGGCTGATGGAATACAGAGCAAGTGAATGATCAGGCACTTTGGTAGAAGAAATAATGGTGTTGACTATTTTCTAAATGGGGAGTGAATTCAGAAATCAGAGGAGCAAAGGGACTTCGTATTCCCAAAGGTAAGCTCGTAGGCTGAGTGACTAGTAAGGAAACCAAATGCAATGATAACATTCACTTCCAGAGAACCAGAATATAAAAGCAATGATGTAACATGGAGGCTTTATAAAGGCATTGATCTGACTGTATTTGGAGTATTGTGAGGAGTTTTGAGTCCCTTGTCCAACAATGGATGTGCTGGCAATGGCAAGGGCATTGAGGAAGTCTACAAGAATGATCTTGGAAATGAAAGGGTTAATGTACATGCAGCATTTAATGGCTCTCATCCTGTACTCGCTGGAGTTTATAAGAATGGAAAGGGGATCTCACTGAAGTCTTTTGAAAGGCCTAGATTGAGTGGATGTGGCGAGGGCATTTCCTACAGTGGAGGAATCTAGGACCAGAGGACACAGCCTCAGAATGATGCTTTAGAACAGAGAAGACAAGGAATTAAAGTGGTGAATCTGTGGATGCCAAGTCATTGAGTATATTTAAAGCAAAGGTTGACAAGATTCTTAATTAGCAAGGGCATCAAGGGGCAGGAGAATGGGGTTGAGAGGGATAATAAATCAGCCATGGTTCAAATGGCAGAACAGCCTCAACGGGCAAAATGGCCTAATTCTGCTATGCCTTATGGTCTTAAGGGTGACAGTTCGGTAGAACTACATAACATAATGAGTGGCTGGTAGAGCTGTTGCCTCAAAACTCCTGCAGCCCTGGTTAAATACTGACCATTGGCACTGTCAATGTGGAGTTTGCACGGTCACGCCCTGGGACTGAATGAATTTCTTCCAAGCACTCCAGTATAGTGCAACAATGCAATACATAAACAATTATATATAACTCTCTGCAAAAGTACTTAATTAGTGCCTAAGACTTTTGCACAGTAATGAAGTAATTTTATGTGTTGCACTGTACAACTGCTGCAAACAGAAATAAACCTCATGACTTATGTGAGTGATGATAAACCTGATTCTGATATGGGTCTCTACTGTGGACTGAGAGTGGGAAGGGGACAGGGAGAGGGGAAATTAAGGTTGGGAAAAGGGAAAGGCAGAGGGAAGGGAGTGAGAAGCACCAGCGAAACATTCAGTATTGATCAATAAATAAGTTGATTAGAATTAAATGATCTTGCCTGGTGTCTCAGGGCTGAGTGTGTCTGTACCCATGCCACCACCACCCCATACAGCCCCTGGCACTCTTTCTCTGCCACCTGCCCCACACAACTCCTCTGTCACTCCACCCTCACCACTCCCAACACCCTTTGCCCCTGCCAGATTCACAAACTTACTTTCTGCTCCGCATTGACAAATACAGGACTGTGAAAGGCTTAGACACTCTGGCTGTACATATGTGCCCAAGACTTCTGCACTGTACTGTAAAAGAGCACAAAAATAGTGAGATGGTACTCATAGGTTTATGCACTATTGTAATGAGATGTCCTACAAAGCACAGTTTGTCACTGTGCCTTGGTATATGTGACAATGAACCAATTCCAACTCCAAAATGAAAAATAGATTTTCAGTACCCTCAAACCAATGTCATGCTAGTCTATGTCAATTCTCAGGTGGGAATGGACATTCTGAACCTCCATGTACTTTCTTAGACTCGATAGTTTTAACAATTCCACATCTGAGCTTCTACTCTTATTAAAATGATTTACTTATTTATTCAGTTGTAGTGCGGAACAGTCCCTTGCAGCACGTCTAGCCACACTGCCCAGAAATCCCAGATTTAACCGGAGCCTAATCACGGGACAATTTACAATGACCAATTAACCTAACTGGTAGTCTTTGACTGTGGAAGGAAACCGGAACACCTGGAGGAAACCCACATCGTTTTGGAGAAAGCATACAAACTCCTTACATACAGTGGCAGCAATTGCAGATACTATAAAGCGTTGTGCTAACCACCATGCCACCCTTTACATTTATGATTTATAGAATTATTGGGGAAGCGAGGAAGAGATACTTATCTACCCAAGGAGATGTAAGAAACTCCTTCCTTCCCCTATCTTGCAGGTCACCCTTAAGCAAAGTCACTCTTAGCCCCCTCCCCACCCCAATCAGGGTCACGTGAAGCCGCGGGAGCAGGTGGTGGATGGTCGTATGAGCTGCTGGTGCAGATCACAGGACCTGGTTATGTGACCACTGACGCCAGGCAGACAATCTCTGAAGAGTATTGATAATGGCTGGGGTCACCCATCTTGTAAAGACTCTGCCCAGAAGAAGCCAATGGCAAACCATTTCTGTAGAAAAAAATTGCAAGAGCAAACACGGTCAAAGACCATGATCACCCCATTTCATACAACATGGCACATAATGATGATGATGGAATGAATTATATTGATATAGAAGTTCTAGAAGAATCCATTGGAGAGAAAACTGTAAGGCACAGCCAGCATTAGAGAAATCTGAAGCATTTAATAGTCTGGAAATCAGCATATTTCAGCAAATGAAAGCTGTTTTTTTTTTAAATATCTTTAAGCATAATGGGCACCTACACAATGAAACGTTATTAAATAAGATACTACTTAAGGTGCACATGGTTGTATTCAATGTGTAGAAAGTTGTAACTACCCAGAGGTGCACAAGATAGTAGCTTCAGAAAACATTAGAACATTTCTCTAAATATGAAGCAGTATTTCTAGACTAAATGCATAAGTTGATAAGCTGTTTTTAAATCTTTTTAATTGATTTTCAGCACAGAATAGGCCCTTCAAGTGGTGCCGCCCAGCGGTCCCCCAATTTAATCCTAGCCCAATCATGGAACAATTTATAATGACCAATTAACCCACCACATCTTTGGACTGTGGGAGGAAACCGAAGCACCCGGAGGAAACCCACACGGTCACGGGGAAAACATGGGGAACCATTGTTTAATTAAGCCATAATAGGTTTTTAAAAAACCTTCCACAAATATAAATTTAAAGTACCAGAGCAAATGTAAATCAGTGATCAAATATACATCTTCTGCCACATTTCTACAAAATCTTTCAAGGAGGTGGAAAACTCTGCAAAAATGATTCAAAATGTACTTGCTGTGTCACTTTTCTGGGCAATGCAGCCATAAATTAACATTAGTCTGATTTTGTAACGACTGTGCTATTCTCTCCTTCCCTCGCATCCAAACAATGGTAACTCCCTCGCTGACCTCCTCTCCCTGCTTCTCCCAACACCATTACACAAGCTGAGCAAACAGAGCATCTCAGTATGTTTTAAAATAAACAGATCATCGATGAGTGAAGTTTAAAGTCTGACACCACCCTTGGCAGTGATTCACGATGCATTCGGAGACAGTAAATAAGCATAATATCCCAGTCTCTTTCAGAAACTGGCCTTTTGTATTCAACCTCTTGAGCGATTTAGATAACGTCTTGAGAAGGGACCAACAGTGAATCATGAAATATGCATTGCTTTTCCCAATTCAAATATCTGGTGTGCAAAATGTCTTACTTCACTCTATTTGGTTCCTTCTCTTAATTCAAAACCACAAAAGTAACTCTTTGGCAGGAGCATGCTTCATCGAATGGTTAAATACCATTTAGAAAGTAAACATCTAAATCTAACATCCAAATGTGATTGATACACACGTTCAGTGGCCATTTCATTATGTACACCTGTTCATTAATACAAATCTCTAATCAGCCAATCGTGCAGCAGCAATTCAATGCCTAAAAACCATGCAGGCATGATCCAGAGCTTCAGTTGTTGTTCAGATCAAACATCAGAATGGGGAACAAATGTGAACTAAGTGACTTTGATCATGGAATTATTGTTGGTGACAGACAGGGTGGTTTGAGCATCTTAGAAATACTGACCTCTTGGGATTTTCCACTCACAACAGTCTCTAGTGCAGAGATTCCCCACCTGTGATCCATGGACCCCTCAGTTAACAGTAGGGGTCCACGACATAAAAAAAGATTGGGAGTTTACAGTAAAGAGAAACATCCAGTGAGCAGCAGTTATGTGGGTAAAAATGCCTTGTTAATGGAAAAAGGCCAAGCTGACAGGAAGGTGGCAGTAACTCAGATATCCACGTTACAACAATGGTGTGCAGGAAAGCATCTCTGAAATTACAACACGCCGAACCCTGGAGTGGACAGCTATACATCGATAGGAACATAGGCGGCTGGATTAGCAAGTCTGCAAGCAGCAGAAAAATTGGCAGAAATGTGGATAGGGAGGAAGATAGGGTTGTAACTGTGTGCTGAGAAGTGGCAGATGGAGTTTAATTCACAGAAGTTGTACTTGGGAGGTGAAATCTTTTTAAAAAGTATACAGTGTTGGCAGGAGCCCAAGGGCATTGATGCACAGAGGAATCGTGGGCATCAAGTCAGTCATTTGCTTAAAAGCGTCTCACAAGCAGATAGGTTGGTAAAGACACATCATATGCTTGCCTTCACAGGTGGGGGGGGCACAGAAAAAAGAGCTGGGTAGTCATCTTGCAAACTGTCTTTAGCTTCAATTGTGCACATTTGGAGTATTGCATGCAGTCCTGATCGGCCCATTACGGGAAGATGTGCACGCTTTGGAGGAGATGCAGAAGAGGTTTACCAGGATGCTGCCTGGATTAGAGAGTACCAGCTCTAAGGAGAGGTTGTACAAATTTAAACCATTCTCTCTGGGGGCTGACACAATCAAAGCATGAAATTATAAGAGACATAGATTTGGTAGATGCTCAGAATGCTTTTCCCAGGAGGCAAATGTTGAATACTAGAGGGCATAGCTTTAGGTTGAGTTGGGGGGCGGGGGTGGTTTGAAAGGAGATTTACAAGACTTTGTTTTACAACATGGCAAGGAGAGGTCATGGATGAAGATACAACAACAATTATTGCAAGACAGACACATGAACAAGCAGGGAATGGATGGATATGGACCATATGCAGGCAGATGTGAGGTTTAAGTAGTTAGCATGGACAGTGAGGAAGGGCTGAAGGGCCTATTCCTGGGCTGTACTGTTCTTTGTTCCATGTTCTAAATCCCCCTCTAGTTCGGCATTGACTAAACTAGACAGCTGATGACTAAATGGTATATTACCTTGAACCCTGCAGTTATATATCTTATTGGTAAAAATCAACAATATTAAGGCAATCTGTCATATTTAGAATGACTGTTATAATAAAAATCTTGCTTACTACTTGCATACAGTATGTTTAAAATTTCATATTATTAGAGACTTTGATTTGCAAAATGAATTTTCACTATAACAAATAGCTTGCAACATGAACACAGGGATATTCTGCACTACAAGATACCCACCATACAGAATTTTCACTTAAAATAGTTTCCAAAAATCCATCACTTTCACATATTAAGGAATGACTCCAATACAGGAAGTAAGTGCTTAAAGGGATTATTTAAACAATCTTCAGCTCAATACCGTAACATTTGCATGATATACAATACATTGTTATATAGCGAAGTTTTGCAAATGAAATACAGCGTAAACAGCATTTAAACAGTAGTACCGATGTCACTGAAGCACTATATTTGTTATATGCTGTAATAGAATCTGCTGTTCTCTTTAATTTACATTTAATTTTATGTCTTCCTCAAGAGATGGACCACTCTGGGCAGGTGTGCTCAAAGGCAGGGATCTCAACTGCATCTCCAGTAAGCCTAAGGTACTTTCAGAGACAGAAGGGAGCCCAAATGGAAGCAGTTAAAGTAACTGACAATGGTACACAGGCAACACAACGTCCCAACATTTTTCAATCTCAACTTGGTTTGCATTTGAAAATCAGAGCAGTGCAAATTAAACATCACATACTTCAAATAAAAAGAGACAAGACTTGTCTGAAATGTGGAACCATCCTCTGCACAAAAGAGCATCTTAGATCAAAAGATACTACAACCACAATGTCCAGGACATTTACATAGTCATTCTCCAGCATGTAACCAGGATGGGAATAATACATTTTGTGGATTGTTGCACTAACTAAACACAGCACTCGATTTGCACTTCAACAAGCATTTTACAAACAAATATCCACCTGCTCTCCCATTTAATATCATACCTGACATGACTGTAACCGCAATTCTAAATTCCTACCTACCTCTGCTAACTTGCTCATCAAAAATCTATCAAATCTTGCCTCAAAAGTATTTGATACCCTTCAAGATGGGATTTCCAAAGACTCACAACCTCCGAGAGAAAAAGACGAGTATTTCCACATAACTACCACACATGGAGTTGCTGAAATAACACTCCATGAGCACGTGCGATAGGCAGAACTAACAAGTGATCTTAAAAAAATTCTCAATGAATGCATACACCACTCCTCATAACTTACAATGTTTCCCTATTAATCTTTCAAATTACTTCAGACCAATTTTGTCTTTGCCAGCCAGTGGAGCAGTGGCATCTGCACTGGACTTTGGGGCGAATGGTCCCGGGTTCGAATCCAGCTGGCTCCTTGCGCGCTTTCCATCCGTGCTAGGTTGAGAGTCAAGCTGGCAACTCAGCCTCAAAAATAAACAGTCAAATGCTATGGAAACAGCAAAATTGACACCCAAAGCACCACAAGGCATGAGAAAGGAACAACAACAATGTTTTCCTTAAGCTCAACTCTATGTTAAATGATGACTGCTCATTTTAATCACTGCCCCTTAAATTCTGGATTCACCCTAAAGGGAGAGACTCTCTCTCTATCCATCCTGCCAAAATTCCCCAGGATATTATGTTTCAATAAAGGTACCTTCTCACTCTCCTGAACTCCAGTGGAATCGTACCCAGTTTTTCCAACTTCCCCATGAGAAATCTACCCATTCCAAATAGGTGTCTACTTAAACCTTCTCTGAAACCTCTTCCAATAGATTACCATCTATCCTTAAATCAGAGACATTCAATGCACTGAATCAGTTTGACAGCTGACAATACATAGGGACAAGCCATTCAGATTTTTGTTTAAAGCTATTTTCTGAGCTGTATTTGTCCTCACATGATACAATTATATTGTAAATGACCATTCCAGATCAAAATAACCTCAGACAAGAAGATGACATTAATGTATCCAGAAGATGTTGCATCCATGGTTCAAAAATGTGCAATGACACCCTTAATATCAACAAGTTTCAGGCCAATATCTTAGAGAATGCATTAGGATTGTTTGGTCTATACTTATTTTTCTCAATGCACATATCTTGTGGATGATACTCATGTTATTATTATTCAAATTTATTCACTATTATCTTGTCAATAAATAAATTTTCAGTGAAGTGAATTTTACAAAATGTTATATTTTTTGCCTGCCTTTCATGCCATCAGACAGTCAACAAAAGGTTTAGCTAAGTTAATGAAACAAAAATATCTCTAACATCTATCCTTCATTGGCTGGCGAGTAGTGTAGTGGCATTCGCACCAGACTTCATCAAGGTGGGTGGTCCCAGGTTCAAATCCGGCCGGGTCCTTGCACTTTCCACGGATCAAACTAGCAACTCAACCTCAAAAAAAAGACAAAAACTCGAAAGAAACAGCAAGGTGGCAACCCGATGCACTACAAGATGCAGAGAGGAACAACAATATCCCTGATTTGCATAATTAAACATGAGTCATAACGCTTGTGTCCTTGACTGTTTTCAATAAATATTCTGTGGTGATCTTGGCCTCTAAGTATTATTTTCACATAACTATCACATTCAGGGGCTCTGTGAGCATGAGCAATAGGTAGAACAAACAACAGATCTTTTTAAAAAATTATCAATGCATGCAAACATCACGTTTCATAACTTACAACATTTCTCTATTAATTTCTCCAAATTAGTTCAAGCCAATGTTAAAAGTATATGGAGGCAGAAATCACTTGGCAGCTAATACAACATTTTCTTACTTTGAATAAAGCCATGGCAGGTGATAAAAGCATCGAAATAGAAGGTGAAAATGTGTTCACATGGTCATAGGATAAGAAAAGCACACTGAATGAAAATCAAACACATCTTCTATTTATTTATTGAGATACAGCACAGAATAGGCCTTTCTGGCCCTTTGACCCACACCACCTTGATCTAACCCCAGCTTAATCATGGGACAATTTACACTGACCAATTAACTTACTAAGTCTTTGAACTGTGGGAGCACCAGGAGTAAACTCGCGCAGTCACAGGGAGAACAGACAAACTCCTTACAGGCAGCACCCGGGCCACTTGTACTATAAAGCGTTGCACTAACCACTACACTACCCTTCCACACCACAAGTATCAAAAACCTGCAGATGTTTAAAGTCTGAAATAGAAAACAGAAAATCTAGGAAGGACTCAACTAATCAGGCAGAGTCTGTGCGAAGAGAAACAGAGTGACTATTTCAGGTTAAGGACTTCCCTGGAGTGTAGGAGAATGAGGGGAGATTTGATGGAAGTATACAAATTTATGAGGGGTATATTTAGGCAGAATGCCTGCAGATTTTTTTGCCCCACACTGAGGTTGGGTGAGACTAGGGCTAGGGGTCATGGGTTAAGAATGCAAGATGAAATACTTAAGAGGAGCCTGAGGGGGAACTTCCGTACTCAAGGGTGCACAAGTATGGAATGAGCAGCCAAAGTTTTGGATACGAGTTCGATTGCAACACTTGAGAGGTTTGGATAAGTATGCGGACGGGAGAGGTATGGAGGGCTGTGATCCAGGTGCAGGTCGATGGGACAAGACAAAACAACAGTTTGGCATGAACTGGCTGGACCGAAGGCCAGTTTCTCTGCTGTTGTGTTCTATGTCTCTATGTCTCTGCATTATAATGAACCTGCTGAGTAGTTCTAGCAAATCTGGTAAAAGAGAGAGATGTCCGAGACAGCGAGATAAGTTATAGAAGAGGGGAAAGGAACAGAAAGACCATGAATAGTGGCAAAGCTATAGGAGAATGAAAGGGAAAGACGTCAATGGGAAAAATAAAACCAGTGCAAAAAGACCAAACACTAATAGATCTGCAAATACAGATTCACACACACATATATTAAATCCAATATGTATTGTATAAATAAGGCATTTGTTTAAAAACTCCGGGCTTACACAGCAAAATAAATTATTCTTCCTACACAACAACTACTTAACATTTCTCTTCAGATTTTACTGACTTGAGACGTGAAAAACAGTCCCTATAATTTCCACCTCCACAATGGTAAATTTCTTTCAATTGTAAGGAACATTACTTCTCAGCAATCCTACTCTGGACATTTTTTGTTTAAATTGGTTCTGTTAAACAACAGATTACTGCTCTGTATCAATAAGGGAAACAGGAAAACAGATCCATTTCTTAAAGCCAAAAATTCATTTATTCAGTTCCACACTACTTAGCCGTCAACTTGTTAAAAGCTTTGCTCTCCGGCCGCTATCAGAAGGGTGGTCCCTGCCTTTCTCCCCACTAGCCTCTGCATCTAGTGTTTCATTGCATGCCATCTTCCATATGTTCCAACAAGACCCAACCATCAGGTACACCTTCCACTCTCCCTCCAACCCTTTCCATGAAGACCTCTCTCTCCACTCTTGGTTCACTCATCCCTTCCCACTGCCTCTCCCCGCACCCTGCCACTGTGACCAAGGAGATGTAACACTTCAAGATTCAAGATCCTTTAATGTCATTTCCAGTAAAAGAGAACAAAATCATTATTACTCCAGATCTGACGCAGCCTAAAAAAAAAATTCACAATAAGATAAAGAACACAATAAATACATAAGGTAGATTATATCTGTATGTTCATGTAGGCGATCATGGTCTTTCAATGACCACAATTGTTCTTGGCAAATTCTTCTCCAGAAATGGCTTGCCGCTGCCTCCTTCTGGGTAGTGCCTTTACAAGTCGGGTGACCCTAGCCAATGTCAATACTCTTCAGAGATTGTCTGCTTGGTGTCAGTGATTGCATAACCAGGACTTGTGACATGCACCACCTTCTCCCATGGCTTCATGTGACCTTGATCGGGGGGGGGGGGCTAAACAGTGCTACACCTTGCCCAAGGGTGACCTGCAGACTAGCAGAGGGAAGGTGCCTTCCAGACTTATCTTCACCCTGCCACCTACAGAGTTTAAATACATAGATTGATTGACAGGCAAGAAATAATGAATTAGTGGTGGTGGTGGGTGGGGGTGTGGAGGGGTGGATTAGTGAGTGGTGGTGTTGATCAGTCTAACTGCCTGGGGAAAGTAACTTTTTGAGTCTGGTGATCCTGGCATAGATGCCATGTAGCCTCCTCCCTAAGGGAGTGGGACAAACAGTCCATGAGCATAGTGGGAGGGATCCTTCATGCTGTTGCCGGCCTTTTACCAGCACCTTTCTGTATTTATGTCCTTACCCTAAACCCCCTTCCTCAGCACCATTCAGGAATCTAAACAGTCCTTCCAGGTGAGATTCACGAATGCCTCCTCCAACCTCGATGACTGCATTCAGTACTCACGACCTCCACTCACGATCAGGTCCAAGTGTACAACAGGCAGCCGGTCTGCAGGGCACCTGGACCTTCTTGGGCTGACAACTGTGTGACATTTCAACTCCCGTACCCAACGGACGGGTCTGCCCTCCACCTTTGTTGACATGATGAAGCCAAACACCCAATGGAAGATCAGCATTCCACTTGGAATGGGAATTTTCCATCTTCGGGTAAATTTCTGTAGAAGTAAAGCATTCTGCCACTGCTAATGGGTAGGGAGCCTCCAACGTGCAGCATCACTAGAACCTACAGAGTTGCAGACTCAGCCAGTTCCATCATGGGCACAATATTCCTCACCTTCGACATCAAATTCAAGAACTGGTGCCTCCAGAAAACGGCGTCTATCACTAAAGACATTCACCATTCAGTGTGTTGGGCAGATTAGAAGATTTTTGAAAGATTAGGGAATTGTCAGCTATGGGGAACTGGAGTTCATCAGAGTAGGATCACCTCTGGAGCACCACATTCAATTCTGGTCTCCCCAGGTGAAGAACGTGGAGAGAGTACAGAAAAGGTTTACCTGCATCAGATGGGTTATGCTGTAAATAGAGGATGGACAAACTAGTGCAGGGTGTTCTGGAGCCATGGAGGCTGAGGGAAGAGCTGACAGAGGTTTAGAAGTTATGAGAGGCATAGATAGAGAAGGCTACAAGTATCTTCATCACCCCTCCCTCCTCCACCTTGAGATTGAAAGACCCAGTAACAGAGAGCACACACTTAATGTGAGAGGGATTAAGACAAAGGAATTGGGAAGGGTAAGTTTTTTGTTTTATATACACGGAGACAATGGTGGGTGCCAGGAATACATTGCCTGGTATGGTAATGGAGACAGAAATGACAGGTGTTTAAGAGGCCTTTAGATAGGCCTATGAATATGTGGAGAATACGACCATAAGACATAGGAGCAGATCTAGACCTATCAAGTCTGCATTGCCATATGATCATTGCCTAATATATTATGCCTCTCAACTCTACTCTCCCCATAACCTTTGGTGTCTTTATTCATCAAAACCTATCAAGATGACCATTAAATAAATGGCTTGGCCTGGACAGCCATCTGTGATGATGAATTCCACAGATTCACCAACCTCTGACAAAAGAAATTCCTCCTCATTTCTCTTCCAAAGTGACGTCCTTTAAGGAAGGAAGGATATGGACTTGTGTGGGCAGAAGGGACTGATTAAGCTGCTATTTACTGATTTAATTAGCTTGGGACAACATTGTAGGCTGGAGGGCCCGTTTTGGTTGCCCTACAACCTACAGTGCTGTTCTACTCTCAGTGGCCACTTTATTAGGTACACCTGCTCGTAATTGCAAATATCCAATCAGACAGTTGTGGCAGCAACTCCATGTACAAAACTATGTAGGCATGGTCAAGAGATCCGATTGTTCAGACCAAATATCAGAATGGTGAAACGATGTGATCCTAGCGATTGTGACTGTGGAATGTTTGTTGGTGCCAGATGGGGTGGTCTGCATATCCCAGAAACTGCTGATCTCCTGGAATGTTCACGCACAGCAGTTTCTGGAGTTTACAGAGAATGGTACACAAAAACAAATAACACCCATTGAGTGGCAGTTCCGTGAGGGGAAAATGAGGGCTCATGAGAGAGGTCAAAGAAGAATAGTTGGACAGGTTCAAGTTCACAGGAAGGCGAGAGGAACTCAAGCAACCATCCTTTGGAACAGTGGTATGCAGAAGACCATCTGTGTGCACACAACATATGGAGCTTTGAAGTGCATGGGCTACATTCGCAGAAGACCATGAACATACACTCAGTGGCCACTTCATTAGGTACAGGAGGTATCTCAAAATCAACGTTCATTCCACAGTCAAAAATCATCTGGATCACATTGCTTCACCATTCTGCTACTTGGTCTGAACAACCAAATCTCTCGGTCGTGTCTGTTTCTGGCTGCATGCAACACTTTGCAAATAATTCCAAAACAGAATACAGTACACTATGAATATACAACATATAGTGCCTATAAAGATTTCACCCCCCCCCCCCCCGGAAAGTTTTCATGTTTTATTGTTTTACAACATTGAATCACAGTGGATTTAATTTGGCTTCTTTTGACACTGATTAACAGAAAAAGGCTCTTTCATGTCAAAGTGAAAACAGATCTCCACAAAGTGATCTAAATTAATTAGAAATATAAATCACAAAAAAATTGATTGCATAAGTATTCACCCTCTTCAAGTCAGTATTAGGTAGATGCACCTTTGGCAGCAATTCCAGTAATTCTCTCCCCCTCCCTAGTTTCACTCTGCCTCCTCCTCCAGCTGCCTATCACCTCTCTCATGATTCCGCCTTCTTCTACTACCCATAATGCTTTCCCCTTACATTCCTTCTTCACCTCTCCGGCCTATCCCCTCCCTGTTTCCCCTCCCCCACACCTTGATCTTTTCCCTTACTGGTTTTTCACCTGGCACCTACTAGCCTTCTCCTTCCCACCCTCCCCCCACCTTCTTCTTAGGGCCCCTGCCCCCTCCCTCTTCAATCCTGACGAAGGGTCTCGGCCCAAAACATTGACTGTTCGTTTCCACAGATGCTGCCCGACCTGCTGAGTTCCTCCAGCGTGTTGTACACGTTGAACTTCAGCCTTGGGTCAATCTAGATAGGTCTCTTTCAGCTTTGGTCACTCCAAGACATTAACTTTGTTGTTCTTAAGCAATTCCTGTGTATACTTGGGGCCATTCTCTTGCTTGAAAATAATTATTCTCCCAAGTCACAGTTCTCTTGCAGACTGCATCAGGTTTTCTTCCAGAATTTCCCTGTATTTTTCTGCATTTATTTTACCCTCTACCTTCACATTCCAGTGTCTGTTACAGAGAAGTGTCCCCACACCATGATGCAGTCACCACCATGCTTCACGATAGGGATGGTGTGTTTTTGATATTGTGCTGAGTTTGGCTTATGTCAAATAGTGTTTAGTCTGAGGGCCAAAAAGCTCAATCTTGGCTTCTTCAGACCATAGAACCTTCCATCAGCTGACTTCCGAGTCTCCCAACATACCTTCTGGCAAACTCTAGCTGAGATTTCATGAGAGTTTTTTTTTTCTGAACAGTGGCTTTCTCTTTGCCACTCTCCCTTAAAGCTGCATCTGATGGAGCACTTGGACAACAGTTGTTGTATGCACAGTCTCTCCCATCTTAGCCACTGAAGCTTATAGCTCCTCTAGAGTTGTTACAGGTCTCTTGGTGGCCTCCCTCACTAGTTCCCTTCTTGCACGGTCACTCAGTTTTTGAGGAAGGCCTGCTCTACGCAGATTTACAACTGTGCCTTTTCTTTCCATTTCTTGATGACAGACTTAATTGTACTCCAAAGGATATTTAGTGACTCAGAAATTTTCTAGTATCCAGCTCCTGCTTCATTCTTTTCAATAACCTTTTGCAGGGTTGCTTGAAGTGTTCTTTTGTCTTCATGGTGTAGCTTTTGCCAGGATTCTGACTCATCGACAATTGGACCTTCCAGATACAAGTATACTTTTCCTACAATCAATTGAAACACCTTGAACGTACACAGGTGATCTCCATTTATTAATTATGTGACTGCTAAAACCAATTGGCTCCACCAGTGATGATTTGATGTGTCATATTAAAGGGGGTGAATACTAATGCAATCAACTATTTTGTGCTTTATATTTGTAATTAATTTAGATCTGTTTTTTTGACATGAAAGAGTATATTTCTGTCAATCAGTGTTTAAAAAAGCCAAATTAAATCCACAGTAATCCAATGTTGTAATACAATAAAACATGAGAACTTCTGGGGGGGGGGGGTGAATACTTTTATAGGCACTGTACATATTACATAAATTTGAGTCAATGTTGTACAGCAGTGTTCAATTCTAATGGATGATTAAGAGAAATTCTACTTTTATTACCAACTATTAAGGAGTTTTAAATTCAATTACTTTTCATTTTCCACTTTAAGTAGACATTCATTACCTCGATGTAATTAATTCTGTAGCTTTCTAAAAGAAAATGATGTCCTAGAAAAATAATTTTCCATCATTACCAACACACACAGTGTTAAACCCTATTGCTGTCACTAATGTGCTCACATACTCACCACAGACAGAAGGTGTAGATGTGGAACACAAGCAAGACCGATAGGGTTTATCAGCAGCTGAGTGAGAGCTGGAGGGTTTTAATAGCGCCAGGCTATTCCAGGTGAGGGAAAGTATAGATTCAATAGAGCTGTGTGTGTAATGTTGGACTTCACTTCATGTATGGCCAGAATAAGTCTGGCTTGGCTTGTGATTAGTCAGTCATTAGGGAGGTAGCCACTAAGAGATGAAGAAGGGGTAATGGCTACAAGATCGTTGCAGGGTAGTGATGGCACCAAAAAACTGGTAAGGTCTGGATGCACTGAGAGGGAGACATCATGTTGCACTGACACCTCACAGTTTATTTCCTCCCAAAGGTTTGCCTACTAACATTTGCCAGTAGGGGTAACAGCAGAAGACAAGATGGTAGGCTTTCTGTAAGGCTAGCTGTTAGCACTGTCGGATGTGGAATACTCCCTTGGAAGCAGAAGCAGTGAGTTCACTCGAGGATGATGTTCTCCTCAGAGGCTGTCTATTGGTGGGTCCTCAGGAGACTGTTCCGGGTTCCACATATCCTGGTGCACTGGCGACAGGAGCAAGTGGTGGCTGTGGTTAGTGGTCGAGTCTTTAGGTTGTTCAGCCTCTCCTTTCACAGGGGCCGCCTGTTCTCTGCGGCACACTGAAGGCCATTCTCATGTAGAGCAGCTCCCTCTTGAACAGATTTTCTCCAGGTGCATCTATTTGAGAGCAATGTCTTCCCAGTTTTTAGATGTAATGTTGAATTTCTTCAGGCTGTATTTTGAAGTCATCCTTGAAGTGTCTCATTTGCCCACCAGGGGCTCGCTGACTTTCCTTCAACAAAGAGTAGAGGATCTGTTTAGGGAGAGGCGAGTTAGGCATTTGGGTGATGTGACCTGTTCGTTGGAGTTGGTATTGCTTTATCGTCGTGGAGATGGTGCTCACTTGGGCCTTCTCCAGTACGCTGGTATTAGTGCATCTGTCCTTCCAGCCAATCCTCAAAAACATTCCCTTGCATATATGTATGGAAGGGATTAAGGTCTTGGAATGCAGATGGCAGATAGTGGGCCAAGACAGATCCTGGAATGGGCTTATGGTGTGGCTTGTTCTGGAGTTGTGGAGATTGGCAAGGTCACCATAAGGAACAATACCGTGGGCTAAGAGAAATTGATACCAGGATTTTGGATTATTCAGGAGCATCAGCTCAGGATCAAGGGGCATTCAGTCATAACAACGGCTTAAATTTGAGTGCCACAGTAGCGTAGCAGTTAGCACAACTCCACTGCAGCTTGTGACCTCCAGAAGTTGAACTTCAATTCTGGTACCTTCTGCAAGGTACCCATGAACCACTGGGTTTCCTCCAGGTGCTCCAGTTTCCTCCCTCAGTCCAAAGTCATGCTAGTTAGTAGGCTAATTGGTCATTGTATATTGTCCTGTGATTAGACTAGTGTTAAATAGTTGGGTGCGGTTCATCAGGCCGGAAGGGCATATTCTGTGTTGTAGCTCTAAATAAATTGCAAATAGCAAAGTGGCTAGGGACAAAGTGAGGGGCTGATCTGGATGACCTGGATGCTGGACATGAGCAACACTGTGTAATGCAGGTTGGACATCAGCTAAGGAACTAAGGAGGTTCTGTATTAAACAGAGAATTCAAGTATTCATCACACAGAAACAGAATGCTGGAAGAACTCAGTGAGCCAAGCAGCCTCTGTGGAGGCAAGAGCTATAGGTCAGTATTTCAGGTTAAGACCATGCCTCAGGACAGGGAGGGAACAAGGAGGATTAGCAGAAGACCAGCAGTAGGCAAGGATAATAGGTGGAACATGATGGGGAGTGGTCGATGGGCAGAGGGTGGGAGGGATTGGAGGGTTGCACAAAAAAGACGGAGAAGTGAGTGTGTGCGTGAGAGGAGAACACCGGGTGGGATGTGGTTCATCTGAAATTGGGAAGTTCGGTATTCATATCATTGAGTTGAAAGCCACCCAAATGAAATATTGCTCAAAAACACAATGGATTTGCAAATGCTAGAAATCAAAAGCAACACACACAAAATGCAGGTCAGGCCACATCTTTGGAGAGGATTAAAACACCTACGTTTCAGGGCAGGAGCCTTCATCAGGACTCTTCTGGTTTGCTATTGGTCTAATCTGTTGCAATGGAGGCCAAGGGGCAGAGAAGTTGGCGAGAGGGTGGGAGGGCGAGTTAAAACGGCATGCCACCAGAAACTCGGGGTGCCTGTTGTGATCAGAATGAGGTGTTCCACAGTCAGCCAGTCCATACCTGGTTTCCCTGTGTGGAGGGAGCAAAAGCTGCTGCAGACCAGACTAGAAGAGGTTATAGTGAACCCCTGCCTCAGCTGTCCCTGATTCCAGCATGCACAACCCGTTTTGTCATCATGCTCCTCATGCAGGCTGTATTCAAATCTATCCAATTACTAAAATTGTCTGCATGATTTTACAAAGAGCCTTCATCTGCAAAAGACTCAATGTGCTTATTCATCTATGGACATAAATAAAGCAGTGAAACTTTTCTACTTCTCCATACTCTGTGCTCCCACACTCATGCATATTGATAAACATGGTGCAGAAAGCATATCCGTTATGATGATTTTAAATCTCTACCCAAGACATACAAAGACTTTTTTTTTAATATTTAAAACACATCTATCCATTTAACAATCTATCAAGCCAAGCTTTCAATTCTCCTCACTGAAGCAGGTTTCAGTTCTGATAAGTAAACACATTTTAAGTGTTCCCTTGTTATCTTTATCTGTGTGCACATTGCAACATTTGATTGAAAGTGTACTCTTTACTTATAATTGTGTTTCCTATTGAATATAATATGGCTGGTATACTACACATTTAGAATATATTTTTGATATATCCACCTTAAATTGCTTCAATGTACACTCAGTGGCCACTTTATTAGGTACTCTTGTACATCTGCTTGTTAATGGAAGTTTCTAATTAGCCAATCGTGTGGCAGCAACTCAATGCATAAAAGCAAGCAGATAAGGTCAAGAGGTGCAGTTGTTGTTCAGACCAAACTCCAGAATGGTGAAGCAGTGTGATTTAAGTGACTGTGACCGTGGAATGATTGTTGGTGCCAGATGGGGTGGTTTGAGTATCTCAGAAACTGCTGATCTCCTGGGATTTTCATGCACAACAGTCTCTAGAGTTTACACACAATGGTGCAAGAAAACAAAAACATCCAGTGAGCAGCAGTTTTGTGGGCGATATGGCTTGCTCATGAAAGAGATCAGAGGAGAATGACCAGACTGGTTCAAGCTGACAGGAAGGCAACAGTAACTCAAATAACCACACATTACAACAGTGGTATGCAGACCTGCATCTCTGAACACACAATACATTAAATCTTGAGGTAGATGTGCTACAGCAACAGAAGACCATGAATAAACATTCAGTGGTAATTTTATTAGGTACAGGAGGTACCTAATAAAGTAACTATTAAATGTATGTTTCAGTATCCACCTTAAATTGCTTCATTATACCTCCTCCTTCATGATAAAAGCCACATATACTAATTCAGAGATTAAAAAGATTCAGGATTCAAAGTACATTTATTATCTATGTATGTATGTATGCAGTATACAACCGAGATTTGTCGTCCCAGAGACAGCTACAAAACAATAGAAACTCTGGAACCCTTTCAAAGATAAACATCAAACCCCCAACACCCAGATAAGAAAAAAAATGCAAATGGCAAAAAAACAAGCAAAAGAAAAACCAATTCAAAACACCAAATCACAAAGTCATTGAAAGAGTCCAGGAATATTCAGTTGACACAAAACAAAAACTAACAGTCATGAGCTAAAATGTACCTGAAGCATATGATTACCATTTACTCCTAAAGCAATTCAAGAAGCATAAATCATCCAAGTTATAATCAGTGAAAGAAAAAATCCTTGCTATTTTATTAACAGATGAACAATGGCACAGATTAGCTGCAAGAAAATAACGTTTGAAGGAGTTGACAGCTCCACAAAGTACTGACAGAAGGAGATACTGAAGGTAAAGTGCTTCAATGTGGAATTTTAAAAGGCACTTGATAGAGTACTGCTTAATAGTCATTGGCACATTAAAGCCTATGGGCATACAGAGATGGTATGGAGGCAAAATTGGCACCTGGACATTAAGAGAAGATGCAAACACCATGTCATGAAAAAATACACTGTTTTTTTATCTATATCAATGACTTCAGATTGAAAAAACAGGGTACAGCTTTAGACTTTACAGTAGATACAAGATGTAAAAATGTAAACAATTTGGAAGACAGCAATGATTTTTGGGTGATAATCTTGACAGACAAATGGTAAATTAAATTCGGCATTTGCAAGCATGATATGATACATTTTGACAGGAAGGATGAAGAATGAAAATGATTTACACTCGGTGGCCACTTTATTAGATTCAGGAGGGGAACCTGGTGTGGTCTCCTGCTGCTGCAGCCCATCCACTTCAAGAATCCGCATGTTGTGCATTCAGAGATGCTCTTCGGCACACCACTGTTGCATAGGCATCTGCTAGTCTCAAGGCACCATGGATTTGCGCCTTGGCACAGGCCTGCGTAGGGTTGTATGGGAGACTGGCAATTGCCCATGCTGCAAGTCTCCCCTCTCCATGCCACCGATGTTGTCCAAGGGAAGGGCAAGGGCCAATACAGCCTGGCACCGGTGTCATCTCAGAGCAGTGTGTTGTTAAGTGCCTTGCTCAAGGACACAACACGCTGCCTCAGCTGAGGCTCGAACTAGTGACCTTCAGATCACTAGACCGCCTTAACCACTTGGCCATGCGCCAACACAATCACTGTTGTATTGCATAGGTATTTGAGTTACCATCAGACATAGAAACAGAATTAGTCCACTTGGCCCACCACATCCGCTATGCCACTTCATCATAGCTGATCCAATTTTCCTCTCAGCCTCAATCCCCTGCCTTTACCCTGTATTCCTTCATGCCCTGACCAATCAAGAATCTATCAACCCCTGTCTAAAAGACACAAAGACTTGGCCTCCACAGCTGCCTGTGCCAAAGAATTTCATAGATTCATCACTCTCTAGCTACCGAAATTCTTCCTCATCTCCATTCTAAAGAGCATGCTCCTCTCTTCTGAGGTTGTATCCTCTGGTGTTACTTTCCCACCACAGAAAACACCTTCTCCACATCCACTCTATCAAGGCCTTTCACTATTCGATAGGTTTCAATGAGGTCACTCCTCATTCTTCTGAATTCCAGTGAATACAGGCCCAGAGCTATCAGCATCATTCATATGACAAGTCATCTAATCCTGGGATCATTTCTGGAAACCTCCTTGGAACCCTCTCCAGTTTCAGCACATCCTTAATGGGCCCAGATCTGCTCACAATACTCCAAGTGAGGCTTCACCAGTGCTTTAGAAATATTCAATATTGCATCCTTGCTTTTATATTCTAGTCCTCTTGAAATGATTGCTAACATCATATTTGCCTTCCTCACCACAGAACTGACCTGAAAATTAACGTTTAGAGAATCCTGCACGAGGACTCCCAAGTCCCTTTGCACCTCAGTATTTTGTGTATTTTCTTTCCATTTAGAAAAGTCAAACCTTTCATTTCTTCTACCAAAGTCCATGACCATACACTTCCCAACATTGTATTCCATCTGTCATTTCTTTCCCCATTCTCCTAATTTGTCCAAGTCCTTCTGTAGCCTCTCTACTTCCTCAAAACTACCTGCCCTTCACCTATTTCCACATCTTCTGCAAACTTTGCAACAGCCATCAATTCCATCATCCAAATCATTGACCTTCAACAAAAAGAACTGGTGCCAACACCTACCCCTGTGGAACACCATTATTCACCAGCAGTCAACCAGAAAAGGCTCCCTTTACTCTCACTCTTAGCCTCCCACCAATCAGCCACTTCTTTATCATTGCGAGAATCGTTTCTGTAATACCATGGGCTCATAACTTGTTAAGCAGTCTTATGTGTGGTAACTGTGGTGAACTACACATACCTGTCTGGACATGCCCCCTGCTGACTGTTCCTGTGGCTCCTCCCACAGACCCCTGTATAAAAGCAATCGAGACCTGAGCCCGGCCTCTCAGTCTCCAGGATGTAGTATGGTGGTTCCTTCTTCCAGTCAATAAAAGCCGATATCTCGCCTTTACGTCTCAGAGTGAGTTATTAATGGTGCATCAGTAACCATGTCAAAGGCCTTCTGAAAATCTAAGTACACAACATAAACCAATTCTCCTTTGTCTACCTTGCTTGTTATTTTTTCAAAGAATTCAAACAGATTTGTCTGACAAGGTTTTCCCTTGAGGAAACCATACTGACTAGGGCCAATTTTATCTTATGCCTTTTTTTTAAATCAAGTACCGCGAGAACTCATCCACTCCAACATCTTCCTACCACTAGGATCAGATTAACTGGCCTATAGTTTTCCCTTCTTGAAGAGTGGAGTGACATTTTCAATTTTCCAGTCTTCCAGAACAATTCCAGAACCTAGTGATTCTTCAAAGATCATTACTGATGACCCTGTGATCCGTTCAGCCTCCTCTTTCAGAACTTTAGGGTGTACACCATCTAGTACAGGTGAATTATCTACATTCCGACCTTTCAGTTTCTAAAGTACTTTCTCTCTAGCTACGGTAACTTCACACCCATCATGTCCCTGACACCTGGGACTTCCACCATACTGCTACTGTCTTCCACCGTGAAGTTTCTGTCAGCTTGACCCGGTCTGGGCATTCTCCCCTCTCATTAACAATGCATTCTCACCCACAGAACTGCTGCTCGCTGGATGTTTTTTGGGGGTTTTCTTGCACCATCCTCTGTAAACTCTCGAGACTGTGCGTGGAAATCCAGGGAGATCTGCCATTTCTGAGATGCACAAACCACCCCGTATGCCACCAACAATCATTCCACAGTCAAAGTCACTTAAATCACATTCCGCTCCCCCCCCACCCCATTCTTTTATGCTTGGTGTGAACAACAGAACTGCTCAGTCATCTCAGTATGTTTTTTTTTAATGCATTGAGTTGCTGCCACATGATCAGCTGATTAGATATTTGTATTAACATGCAGGTGGACAAGTGTACTTAATAAAGTGGCCACAGAGTATCGGTGTAATGTGGCAGAGAATAGCTAATAAGACTGTGTATCCATATAAATCTATGAAAGCAAGACCAGTTTAAAAGGTGATTAAAAGTACACAAGATCCTTCCCTTTATCAATGCAGGTACCATATAGAGTACAAAGGAAAGCAAGTTTTGTAAAACTCAGGGTAGGTCACTGTGTGAATATTGTGTTCAATTTTGGCCTCTGTGTTTCGGGCTGGATGGATGTTCCCTACTGTGGGGCAGATAAGGAGCAGATGGTACAGCCTCATAATACAAGGACATCCCCTTAAATCAAAAATGAGGAGAAATTCCTTGCCACAGGCAGGTGTGGAGCCCACGTTGATAGGTTCTTGATCGGCAAGGGCAAAGGTTACAGGGAAAAGGCAGCTGAATGAGTTTGAGAGGGATAATATATCAGCCATGATGGAATGGCAGAGCAGACTCAATGAGCCAAATAGCCAAATTCTGTTCCTATTATCTTACAAAAAGGACTTCAACAAGAAAGTTACAAAATAGATTGGCCACAGGCAGTATTTTATCCCCAGGCTAAATTGAAAGAACAGATTTCCCAAACAAAATATATATTTAACTAAACTCTTCTTTCATCAAGGAAAAGATAAGATTCACGGAAGCAATTGATATTGTTTATCTGGATTTTCAGAAGGACAAATGCTGTAGCCACATGGGAGCACCACCGCCTACAGTTTCCCTTCCAAATCACACACCATTCTGATTAGGAAATGTATCAGCAGCCTTTCATAGTCACTGGGTCTAAAGCCTAGAAGGCCTCTGCAGCAGCAATGTGGGAGCACCTTCAGTACACGGGCAGCAGTTCACGAAGGTGGTTCATCACCGCCTCTTCAAGGGACAAGTGGAGACAGATAATAAATACCAACTGCCCAGCAATGAAAATACCCAGAATGTCAAATATATGAAATTGATTCCTGATAAAACGTTATGTGACACACAAGTATTAGGGACTTTCAGGGAGAGGGATAGTGACAATGAGGTCGTTCAATTGACAAACGACAAAGTCCAAAGTGGTTATTCTGATTAGAATCAGAACCAGAATCAAGTTTAATAGCATTGGCATATGTCACAAAATTTGCATTTTGCAGCAACAGTAGTTTAAGGCATAAAATCTTTAAATTACAATAAGAAAATACATACATAATTAAATGAGTAGTGCAAAAAGAAAGCAAAAAAATAGTGAGGTAGTGTTCATTGTCTGCTCAGAGGTCTGATGGCGGAGGGGAAGAAGCTGTTGCTGAAACATTGAGTGTGTGTCTTCAGATTCTGATGGTAGAAATTAGCAGAGGGCTTGTCCTGGATGATGGGGGTCCTTAGTGATAGATGTTGCCTTTTTGAGGCTTTACAAAATGCGGAGGCTAAAATCAAACACAATATTCACACTGAGAGCTAACCTGGGTTTTATAAATGAAAAGCAAGGCTTGCTTTCTTCTGTACTTTGTACCTGAATTAATAAAGGCAAGGGTCCAATATACTTTATTGATCACCTTTTCAATTGGTCTTGCTTTCATAGATATATATGGGTACTCAATCTTATTTTCTGACACATGCCACGTCATAGTGACACTCAGTGTCCACTTTATCAGGTACACCTGCTCACCAATGGACATCTCTAATCAGCCAAAAAACTCATCAGTGCTGGGAAGGTTCGTACCCATGAGGGAGTTGGCTGAGTTTGCATCCCTCAGCAGCTGAGCAGAGAAAGTGAAATGATCTGAGATTGTTCTTTCAAATAATGAAGATATTAATGGTGTCCATAATGAGAAAGTGCTTTCAGCGGGAGAAGGATCAAAGTTAAGAGACAGCAAATTTAAAGAACAAGAGCTAGCATGAAGGCAACCTTTTACATACACAGTCCATAATGTGTCCCGAGAGGATGACTGAAGCAAATTCAATATCAAGCTTCGAAAGGGAATGGTTAAGTACTTGAAGGAAAGGGGCAGGCTCTTGGGAAAAGAAGAGTAGAGCAGGCCATCTGAATGAGCTAATCAGCTTCCTTAAGTGCTCTGTGAAGTTGTGATTCAGAAGGAACTTTATGAGTTTATAGCTCAAAGCTAGTGTTAATTACATTACAAGTTGCTGATCATATCGTCAAATTGATTATAGCAGCATCTGAATGCAGTTTTTAATTTGTTACTTTCAAGAAATGTCTTTGAGGCAAGCTTTATTGAGCATCCAATATCTATTTCTTCTTGAGATCCTCCCCACCCCATCCACCAAACATGCTGGGCCCCAAGCGACCTGTACAAGAGACTGCTTACTTACTTCTGTCTGATCTGCAAATCCTGCCAATGTCAGCTCAATGACAGTTACTTCAAAAGCCATTCTGTCTCATGCCCCAAGTATAGAGCAGTGTAATTGTCAGTATTCACTTAACACAGAAACAAAGTCTACGACACAATTCCAAACATGAGATGTTAGAACAACATTGAGTGTGGTCTCACCTTCCCACTTCTCCTGGAACTGATATTAATGTCCCTAAATTTTTCTTTCTTTCAGACAGTGCTGAGCTCAATGGGCTGAATGGCCCAATTCTGCTCCTAAGTCTTATAGTCTTAATATGGTGTAGTGAAAACATTTGAGCATCTAATTACCCAGGAATTGAGAAATAATTACTGGTGGACAAGTTACAAGTTTCCGAACAGAAACATCGATGCAAAATCAGCAAAGGATGAAAATAAAGTACCTTATTATTTAGCAACACACACAAAATGTTGGATGAGCTCAGCAAGTCAGGCAGCATCTATGGAAATGAAAAAACAGTCGCCGTTTTGGGCCAATCAGGACTGAGAAGGAAGGGGGAAGACACCAGAGTAAAAGGTGGAGGGAGGGGAATGAGGATAACTGGAAGATGATAAGTGAAACCAGGTGGGTGGGAAAAGTAAAGGGTAGGGAAGGAAAGAATCTGATAGGTGAGCAGAGTGAACCACTGGAGAAAGGGAAGGAGGAGCTGATAGACATGTGAGAAGAGGCAAGAGGCCAGAATGAGGAATAGAAAAAGAGGGAAAAAAATTGATATTATTTAGTTATTGAATTATATTTTAGTCATTAGTAATCTTTTTACAGTATTTCTGTAACTATAATAATATATTTAGGTGTACAACACATGGAAAAAAAATGTAACTATTCTAAATCACTGCCTCAAGAGCACATAATTCCTAGTACTTGGTCTCATGGGTTAGATGTTCAAATGTCCATATACACAGCAGATTTAATGCAATGAAACATTCCAAGGTTTTTCTCAAGACTGCTACCAAACAAGACTGGCACCAATAATGATACATCATGGCAGAAGATAAAAATGTTGCAGAAGTGACAAATTTTAATGTGACTGAAAAAAGGAATGGAAAGATGTAGGGAAAGAAATCCAGAGTGTAAGACCTTGGCAGACGAAACCAGGTCTGACTATAATGGATCAGTTAAAATTACTGATGTCCAAAGGGTTTAAATGACGGACAATATTGAGGTCAGTGATCATTATTCAGTTCGAGTTAGCAAATATATAAAACAGGACAAAGAATAACTGGGAGTTCACTTTTTTAAAATTGGGGCAAGGCCAAGTTTATTAGGGCGAGAGGCGGTTTAGCAAAACTGGTCTGGAAACAGACCACTGGGAGACATTAAAGGAGGGAATATTGTTCACATTGGAAAAACAAGTTTTCAAGAGGGGCTCCTTTTCCTAGCAGGTCATGACTGGCAAGGAACATAAAGTAAATTTTATTATGAAAGTATATATATGTCACCATATACAACCCCTGAGATTCAATTTCCTGTGGGCACTCAGCAAACCTATAGAATGGTAATTATGACAGGATCAATGAATGATCAGCTAGAGTGCAGAAGACAACAAACTGTGCAAATGCAAATATAAATAAATAGCAATAACTAATGAGAACATGAGATAACAAGATAAAGAGTCCTTAAAGTGGGATCACTGATTGTGGGAACATCTCAATTGATGGGCAGGTGAGTATACTTATCCCCTTTTGTTTTGATGGTACTGGGGTAGTAAGTGTTCTTGAACCTACAGGATAAAACAAAAAAAAAAGATGCAAAGAGTGAGGATACAGGAAGTGTACAGATGAAAATAAATGAAAGAGGAGAAAGAAAGGGGTAGGTTTAATGAGACCAAAGTGATAACAGTGTTAAGCGTTAAGGCAGGAGACATGTAGGTTTCTGAACAAACTTTGTTCTTTTTTTGATTTTCACATAATTTGTTACTAAGAATTTTATAGTGAGAAAATGCAAGAGCTCAGGGCATATATGCTAGTTAAAAACTGTTTTAATGTCCACCCAACCTGGTCTGTCAGTTAAGAGTTACTGTTGGATTAAAAAAATGGATGAAGATTCTCTCTCTTCATGGGACAGGATGATGACATAGGCTTTGATGTTAAGGAGAATTTGAAAGTCTTTAAAAACTGGATAAATTGCTCGGCCTCCAAATAAAATATATTCCAGACTCATAAAGGACACAAGGATCAGGAAAAGCATTGACTCCAGCTATCGATTTCCAGTGTCTACAGATGGGGCACTGGAGGTCATTGGCTGTATTTAAGGCAAAGGTTGATAGACTCTTGATTGGCAGGGCATGAAGGGTTATGAAGAAAAGGCAGTAGAATGGGGTAGAGAGGGAAATAGATTGGCCATGTTGAAGGAGTGGAGTAGGTTCAATGGGCTAAACGGTCTAATTCTGCTCTTATATCTTATGGTCTGATGGACTGGAATATTGTTGATGTGATATCACTGTTCAGAAAAACAGAAAGGGATAATCTTAATGACAAATCCCTTTTGATATTTATAGTGCAAAAGTATTGATCTTTTTCTGAAAGGCAACACAAACAAGAATTTAGAGAACAACAGGTTAATAAACTTAGCATGGATTTGAAAAGGAAATGTCTTATCTAATTATTTGTCTACTTGAGTACCTTAATTATGACAAATAAGGAGGCGGTTCATGCCAGCTTCCAGCAAAGCCATCCATTCCTTTGTCCAGTCATTTGTCATGTTATGACAAATAAGGAGGCTGTTCAGCCCACTGGATCCATTCCAGCTTCCAGCAGAGCCATCCATCTCATTATTACTATGTAACCCTGCAACTGACTCTCTCTAACATGCCCATCAATTCCTCCAATTTCAATTCATTTCACTTGTACCATGCCAAGATGCAGTTGCTAAATGACCCTCCAATCTTAAACCCATGCCCTGGCATTCTTAGCCTGACTCTAGAATAAAGGCTAAGTGCATTCACCCTAACAATGTCCCTCGTGATTTTATACACTTCTGTAAGATCACCCCTCATTCTCGTATGCTCCAAAGAATAAATCCGAACCTGCCCAACCCATCTCCATAGCTCAGTTCCTTGATTCCTGGCAACATCCTTGTAAATCTCCTCTGCAATCTTTCCAACTTCACGGCATCTTTCCTAAAACTGGGTCACCAAAACTGAAAATGGCAAGTCCTGATGAAGGGTCTTGTACAACTGCAAAGTAACTTCAAAACCTGCAGCTACAGAAATACCTCCTCATCTCTGTTCCTGAACCAGAACCACCAGTTTCAGCAACAGTTGTTGCCCTACAACCATCCTCAACCAGCATGGATAACATCACTCACCTCAACACTGAACTGATTTCACAACCAACAGACTCACCTTCAAGGACTCTGCAATCCATGTTCTGAATCTTACATATTTATTATTTTGTATTTGCACAGTTTGTCTTTTTTCTGGCACATTGGCTGTTTGTCAGTCTGTGTTAGTGTGTAGTTTTATAAAACTGATTTTATTGTATTTTTTTGTTTCACTGTGAAAACCTGCTAGAAAATAAATCTCAGGGTAATGCAAGATATAGGAGCAGAATTAGGCCATTTGGCCCTACTGGTCTGCTCCACCATTTCATCATGGCTGATCCATTTTCCCTCAGTCCCAATGTCCTGCCTTCTCCGTGTATCCCTTCATTCCCTGACTAATCAAGAATTTATTGACCTCCCCCTTAAATATACTCAATAACTTGGCCTCCACAGCCACCTGTGGCAACAAATTCCATGTTCACTGCTCTCTGACTAAAGAAATTCCTCCTCATCTGCATTCTAAATGGGGATCCCTCTATTCTGAGGCTGCATCCTCTCATCTTAGACTCCCCCACCACAGGAAACATCCTCTCCACATCTACCTTACTCAATACACATTCTTCTCAATTCCAGTGAGTAGACGCCCAGAGCCATCAAACTCTGCTGGCATAGTGACATGTGTACTTTGAACTTGAACTTTGATGAGGTATAATCTTTGTCCTCTCAGGCGAATGACAGGTAAACCCTAAAGGATGTTTCCCAGTTTTATCATTTCCTCAGACCAGGGAAAGGGGTCATAATTGCCTCTACTCAAAAAAGGACATGAAGCATGTAAAGTCAATCAGATGGGAACATTGGTTTATTTCTGGGCTTTAAGGAAGTTAAAAGACCAAAAGTTGGTGCTGCAAAATGGTGTGAAGATAGAAGATAAGAAATCAGAATCGTGTTTATTAGCACTGACATACACACATTGGCCACTTTATTCTCTACCTCTTGTACCTAATGGGCAGCCACTGAATGTATATGCATGGCCTTCTACTGCTGTAGCCCAACCACTTCAAGGTTTGACGTGTTCTGCATTCAGTCGCACTTCTGCACACCACTGTAGTAACACTGGGTTATTTGAGTTACTGTCACCTTCCTGTCAGCTTGGACCAGCCTGGCCGTTCTCCTCTGACCTCTCTCATTAACAGGCATTTTTTGCCCTCTGAATTGCTGCTCACTTGATGTTTTATTTTTAGTTTATTGCACCATTCTCTGTAAACTCTAGAGTGTTGTGTGTGAAAATCCCAGGAGATCAGCATTTTCTCAGAGACTCAACCCACCCTGTCTGGCACCAACAACTATCCCACAGTCAAAGTCACGTAGATCACATTTCATCCCCATTCTGATGTTTGATCCGAACAACAACTGAACCTCTTGATCTTGTCGGTGTGCTTTTACGCATTGAGTTGCTGCCACATGATTGGTTGATTGGTTATTTGCATTAATGAACAGGTGTTCAGGTGTATCTAATAAGGAGGCCACTGGGTGTATACGTATCATGAAACTAGTTCTTCGGTAGCAGTACTGTGCAATATATTAAAATTACTCTGACTTTCTGACCTATTTTGAACGTAGGCTCCCTTTGAGCCATATAGAATCCACGATCAGTGGATACAAAAGCCGAGGCTGATGAATGGGTTAAACCGATTGTTCCACAGATCCAAATGCAGTATAATAAATTCATGTGTTTTTTTTTCCCCCAGGAAAAGTAAGGATTCAGCCACAGGGTTAGAAAAATGTCTGAATATCCTTTCCGACCTCAGGCTAGGGGCAAAGATGCTGAACAGGAACACCGAGGCGGTAAAACTAACCATTACCAGTCAGGCTATGTGGGTCGCCAGTGGGATTACTCAGTTTATGAAATTAATGGGTAGACCAGCCATAACTGTCCAAACCTACAATACTGTTGCAACTGCAATCATTTACGCTATCATGTTGATTTCAGACAATTTCCTCCCGTTGTACAGAAGACATACGCATATATGGATTAAATATGCAAAAGTAACTATTAATGTACTTCACAGATCGTTGAAATGTCTCACTTTTTACACACTTGTCTGCGCACCATAATGGTAAATATTGCGATATTCACGCAGACTTTTAAATCGAGGAGAAAATCGTTTACCTGCGCGATTAATTCAAAGACTAAAAGGCGGGCACGATAACGTGATTGCACTAAAGGCCTGATCCAGTCTGACTTTTTATCCGAAATACATCATTATTGACACTCGTTTAACTTGTAACAGGGACGCGTTCCAACCGTGTCCCCGCTTGCAAGAGTCACTGGCATGCGATGAGTCCCCCAGAACAAACACCAAGCCGTTTAGTGCCAGCTAGCTTATCTTTGCCTCGGCATCAGTGCAACTCCAAGTGCTAGACAAAAGTGACAGAAAACCTCAACACCAATTAGACCTGACACACAGCAGCTATGGAAAATGGCATCCCTTTAAGACAATTCTTATTTACAAGGACATCTTGCGGTACAGATCATAAACGACAGCAGCTCTTAGTTATAAAACGAGCAGAGTAAGAGGGCAGAAAGCCCCCTCACCACACCCCCCCCCCCCCAGTAAATAAAAAGAAATAAAAGAAAGAAAAAACTTCCAATAAAATTATAGCCAGATGCTTTGCACATCAGTAGCAGGCGAATGGCATCATGAAGCTGGCCAAACCGCACACTCTGGCTCTTCAGAGTTAGCGCGAGTGCAAAAGTGAACTGGGAAAGGATATGGGTTACAAACCACTTTAAGACACCAGCTCCGGGGCCGCGTTGTCTGCTTAAGACAGAAGAATACGGCGGGCGCTAGGGCCGGGTAGGGCAGCTGCTCGGTGCTGGGGTCTGACGTTATTTCCACTGCTCCGATCTCCTGGGCTGAGTAACTGTTGCCGCTCAATGGACCCATACTTTCCATCGGAATATTCCCACTGCTATCGCTGTATAATCCCTCATCGCCAACTCGGGCGTCAGCCGGGACCCGAATATCCTCATTACCCAGAGGTTGAACCGGTTCTCTTCTCCCGCCATCAGTCATAATAGCATGGATTTTGGAAACCTAGTCAAACAAGAGTCAGCCAAAATATTGATGAGAGCTCCTACAGAAACAAGGAATTCTTCAAAACATCACTCCAATATAGGAAGAGCAAGGGAAAAATATAAAACAGAACTTTCTTAACGGGAACCCCAGTTCGTGCTTTCTTAAAAGCGTAATGTCATGACAAGGATTTTTCTTTTAAATTCTCTACCTACTTATTCAACCCCTGTCGCTAGGTTTGGACCCGTAACAGTTAAAAAGTGTCCTATCACGGGAAGCTTCGCCGTTGTTTAAAATGGGGATTAAGAAAATAGGTGGGCCCCACTAGAAGTCTTGAATGGGGTAGAGTTCAAACACGCTTAATGCAAATTACGGATTGAATGAAGAAAATAACATTAAATATATTAAAATAACAGTATTCACAAGATGAAGGCCTCCTTACCTTACTATCGGTGAGTGGTGTGTTCCCATAAGTATAATCTTTGTCTTTCGATTATTTTAAATAAATAATTCCGTTGCTCACACCAGTTCTATGCATGCCCGTCTCACATTGATTTAAACTCAAGCAGAACCAGGGCAAGGCGGGGGAACTGCTAGCAACCGGCCGGTGCGAAAGGTGACCGCGGGCCAACGATCCGGAGTGGTTTTTTTTCCAAGAGAGAGGGGCAGAATGTGTGTCTCGGCGCTGTCCTCACCTCCGATCACCGGGCAAAGTTCTGTCTCAGTCCGAGTGCCAAGAAGGCACGTGATTCTGTGCTCGGAACGGGGGGAAAATCAGCGGCACACTCTACCTCGGCAGAGAGTCCTTCTCAAAACCAGCGTAATCTCACCCCGACCCTCGCTAATTGAGTTTTTAAGACGCGAGTATATATTTTTTGCTACGAGATGCATATGTCGGATTAGCTTTTTCCCGTCTGATGATCTTTTTTTTAAAAAAAACCAACTCTGTAGGGAATTGTTTACCCGCAAGCGTTGCTGTTTGAAGGTTAGCTTCAGGTGCAACAGAGGGTTAGCCAGTGGAATTGTCAGACCATTCCTTAGATCGCAGCTGCGAATTTCACTTCGGAAAGGTGGTTATAAAAAGAACTGAAATCCCGGTTCACCAGTCCTGTGGTTTTTTTTCTCTCTATCCTCCCCTCGTCTTCAATCGTTACTTCTCTAGCCTCTCAACTCCTCGGCGAACTAAACCCCTCGCCACAGATCAATCGTCGAACGAGTGCAAGACTTTCTCACTCGCCCTCCCCGCGAGTTTAATTGCTTCCCGCTTCGACTCCGGCTGTTCGAAAAAAGGGGAAGGCGAGCAGCGTGCAGACCGGAATAAATCAGCCCGCATTTAACAACACGTGAGATTCGCTGTCATCCGTTTCAAAGTTTGGAGAGGGGACTTAAACCCGGAGAAGTGAAGCCTAATGTGTTAGACTTCGGCTTATTAACTGTATGGAAACGAACAGGCGACGGCGTAGTGTGTTCCATCCCAGCTATGTAAATGATTTAAGTGAAGTCTTTTTTAGCGCCTGCGCTCGCCTTTCTCATTGAACTCCAGGATCGCCTTCGGTGGCGGGGGGGGGGGGGGGGGTGGACTGTTATAAATTGACGAATAGAGTGAATAAGCAAGCACAGAAATAAAGAACGGGGGCTTCTATCGCGCAAAGGAGGAGACTGGGAAATACTCTGCAGTTGAGCATCACGCCCCAATAAAGTTGGAAAATGTTCTACAGTGTTAATTTGTGTAGATGGGTGATTCCATTACTTGTCCTGAAAGGCAAACCAGACAAGCTGAGCAAATTGAACGCCGTTTGCCTATTTATCCCTAACAGACACCACTGCAAACACGGGCCGCGGTGAAGACGCATTGTGCACCGTTTAGTGCTTGCGGTTCGGGGCGGTAGAAGTTGCTTCTCAATGCGCTTGGTGGTATTATACTGATCTTTGTAACTTCCTTATGTTTCACCATTTCGAATCCAGAACAGGTTCAGTTTCACGACTGTTAAGTCCAGACAGACTTATTCCCGCATTGGGTGAGAAATCCATGTGGTTTCTATGGGGGGAAAGACTTGCGTCGCGGGGGAAAAAAAACATGATTAAAGCCTGCGTGGGCAGGTCGACAGAGGAAATTCAATAATCGCTGGAAGCGGTTAAGTCGCGACATGAGTATGATGAAAAAGTAAATATTATCAGTCAAAATAGAAAGTGGCGTCACAAGGTTGTTATTCTAGAAGTGAATAGAAACGCAGTGCCTGTATATTATGGGACCCCCGTCTACTGCGTTTGGGGACGGTGTGTCCTTGGACTCCGCGCCGTTTAGATTCTACATGAGCAGGTATAGTTTTAAAGTGGCTTCAGACTCTCGATTGCGGACATGCAACACCACAAAGCTTCCATCTAATGAACGCCTTAGAGGTCTTCCAAAAAGTCTGATGAAGTCACCATCCAGTCAGATGATTAAAAGTATCCTCCCGGTTTCAACGCGCCTATCTGTTTTGCCAAGTATTCCTAATTACAACAATAACGATTGCGGGTCCAGGACTTGCCGAGTGGCGCTGAAACAAGACGGTGATATCAAAAAACGACCGGATGAAGATACCTATAAAGGGGTCAGGGTGATGCACACCTGTACGCTGTCCTTGTTGGTGTTAAAAATAGTGGTCGAGTACTGAACTTGAGGTGCATCAACAGGTTTGCAAGTAGAACGCTGCAGATATACAGTGAAGGTTAATGATAGAGGTCAATGCAATATGTTTCTATGTGGGAGAGTCTAGGATCAGAGGGCACAGACTCGGAATACAAGGACATCCCTTTAGAACAGATATAAGGAGGAATTTCTTTAGCAAGAGGATGGCGAATCTGTGGAATTCGTTGTCACAAACGGCTGTAGAGGTTAAGTTATTGGATATTGTTAAAACCCAGGTTGATAGGCTCTTGATTTAATAAATGTTACGGGGAGAAGGCGGGAGATTGGGGTTGAGAGGGATAATAAATCAGCCATGATCGAATGGCAGAACAGGCTCGATGGGCTGAAGAGCCTAATTCTGTTCCTACGTCTTATGGGTTAACATTACTAAAGATAGGATCTGGACATTAAACTATTCAAATCCCAGTGAGTGGGAATTCAATACGCGTGCCAGCGTATGATAACTAAATACTTAGAGTACTTTTTTATTCACGGATAGCGAATCCACTCGGTGATTTAACACGGTGAATGTAAACAGAACGAGCGTCAAATGCTGCGGCTCTTCCTTAGCATTGATGGCGAACATGGCAAATGACCTTGAAGTAAACTGATGCGGCGAGATTCCGATTCCTATTCTATACCTATGCTATACACTTCACAAGTTTAAATCTACTTAGGGAGAGAGAGAGAAAAAAAAGGCACGCTAGAAATCCTAGCAATACGCACAAAATGCTGGAGGAACTCAGCAGGTCAGTCAGCATCTATGGAAATGAATAGACAGTCGACGTTTCGGGCCGAGACCCTTCAGTAAATCGTAGGCAGGGTTTGTAGAGAAACTTGCTTAAAGTTCAAAGTCAACATATATAACTCTGAGATTCGTTTTTGCAGGCACCCGGAGGAGAGTAAAGAAATAAAACAGCATCCATGAAAAACATACATGATTAAGACCGACAAACATCCAACGTGTAAAAAAAAAGAACAAATCGTGCAAGTAATTTAAAAAGTACTGAAGAGGTGAGCTGCAGGATATCGGGAAGTGGGTTTCCAGGCTCGGGTCTGCGGTCGCAGGTCTGGCCTTTGTTTTCCCGAGTTTTGAGCTGCCTGCTGCTTTGGTCGGAGGGAGGGAGGATTCTACAGCATCAACTCTAGGGCAGAGGTTTGGGATCACAACCGGCTAATTTATCCCCAGCGCTCTTCACAGTCAGCGGAGGTTTTGCGGTGTCAGAAACCAGCTATTCGCAAGTGTTTCCGCAGATCGCGGACTTACCTGTTAACAAAGCATACTGTCAATTTAAATGAACAGAGAAGATGGTGGGCACGTGATTTGCAGTGATTTCCACACCCCCCACACCCCCACAGAATCTCGCTTCTTCTGGTTCCTTCCCTTCCCCAGCGGCTCACTCGGGCAGAGCTAAACTCTTGAGATTGTATTTATATTTATACTACTGGTTGCTTTATAATAATTGTGCCAGTAACAATCACCGCTTTACATAAACCTCAGACTTTATGTCAAGCTGTCAATCTTCATGCTGTGTCACTCAGCAACTTGTGTTAATATTATTTTGTGGCTGTTTGTGCTGGATCGTAACTTTATGCGATCTGTGTGTTTGGCGTGGAGGAACGATGCTTCCTTTGGATGTATACACGTGTATTGTTGAATGAACTTGAGGTGCCCTTGAAGCCCCAGCTTTAAACGTGGTGATGAGAAAGTAAATAAAGCACTGTATATACTGTAGACCCGAAATAAAATCAGAAACTGCTGGAAACATCCAGCAGGACGGGCAGCATCCACGGAGAGCGAAACAGTTAATGGTTCAGGTAACCACAGGGAGGTGAAAGTTTCTCCCGGCCCCACTACCAATCCAAGCAGCATGATTGTGCTGGAGGAGGATCAGACGCATTCATCCCCGTCCACCGCCTCTTCCTCTCTCCCTTCCCTCTCCCCTCACTCTCCCTCTCTCTTCCCCTCTCTCTGTCCCTCTCTCTCACTCTCTTACCCTCTCTCTCCCCTCTCCCTCCCTCCTCCTCCACCTCCCTCCCCTCCCTCTTCCTCTTCCTGCCCTCCTCCATCCCTCTGTCTCCTTTCTGCTCCTCCTCTCTTCCTTCTTCTCCCTCCCTCTCTCTCCCTCCCCTCTTCCCCTCTCCCTTGCTCTCCTTCCCCTCTTCCTCACTCTCCCTTTTTCTCTCTTTCCCTCCCTCTCCCTCTCCCTCCCTCTCTCCATCCCTCTCCCTCTGTCTCCCTCCCCTTCTTTCCCCCTCTCTTTCTGGCCTCCAACAAGATCAAACATAAGCTCAAGAAGGGCATCTGAACTTGCAATCAGACATCATCCAGCCCTCAATATTGGACTTTCAGTTAACCCACCTTTCATATCAGAACTACCCTCCTGTACTACTAACTCAATTATTCCCTCTCCACAGATGCTGACTGTCTCACAGCTCCATTGCCCCAGATCCCGTAGTGTTGATGTGGAGTTCACGTTCTCACTGTAAATGTGCAGTATTCTCCTGGGTGCTCCCATTCCTACCATGTTCAAACTACCTATATAAAAGAGTTATATAGAAATGTCCATAAAGTGCTTGAGGAACTCAATAGGTCAGGCAGCATCTATGGAGAAGAATGAACAGTCAACGTTCTGGCTGAGACCCTTCATCAGGACTGGAAAGGAAGGAGGAAGAAGTCAGAATGTTGTGGGCGGGGAGAAGCGGAGTACAAGTTAGAAGGTGATAGGTGAATCCCAGTGAGTGAGTAGATGAGGGTGATGAAATAAGAAGTTGGAAGGAGATAGGTAGAAAAGGTAAAGGGCTGAAGAAGAAGGGGTCTGATAGGAGAGGTGAGTGAATCATGGGAGAAAAGGAAGGAGTAGGGGCACTAGAGGGAAGTGACAGGCAGTGGAGGAGAAGAGAAGGGGTGAGAGGGGAGCCAGAATGGGGAATGCAACTTACCTAACTTCTGGCAATTCCCCCCCACCACCACCTTCTCTCATTTTCCATTCCCCACTCTGGCTCCCCTCTCACCCCTTCTCTTCTCCTCATCTGCCTTTCTGAATCTGCGTCACTCACTGCTTCTTCAGACAGTCCTTTCAACCTCAAGGTTCAATAGCTTGGCCACTGGTGGTGAGACCGTGTTTGATCATGAATCGAAATCTTCATAAGTTTGCAAAAGCAAGCATTTGATGCAGGGTTTCTAATTGCATTTGGGAATTAGCCTGGCTTTAGTGATAGGATTACAGCTTTCAAATCTAAATCAGATCCAGATACTCGAACACAGAATTCCTGTTGTCAGGTCCCAAGGCAATTCTTCCTGAGGGAGACTAGCAAGTTTGCTCTAAATTTAAATCGGTATATTACTTTATTAGTGTCACCAAGCTTCAGCAAAAAAAAAACTTAGTTTTGCATGCTATCTATACAGATCATTTCATTACAACAATGCATTGAGGTAGTACAAGGGAAAACAACAGAAATGCAGAATAAATTCTTACAATTACACAGAAAGTGCAGTGCAGGTGCAAGGTAGATTGTGAGGACAAGAGTCCAATCTTACTATCCCAGAGCACCATTAAATAGCTTTATATTTAAAGCAATAGATTTAATGCTCGATCAATATTTATGTCCTCAAACAACATTACTAAAACAGTGTTTCTGGTAATGTACAACACTGCAACACCAGCAGCACATTCAAATGTTAATATTCCAGACTTGTATCCAACTTCAGGACTACACCCCTCTCCCTAGTGTCATGACCAAATTTAATCCTTGGTGTCCATCACTGATACTTCAGGAATCACAGGTGAACTTTCTATGTTACAGTAGTGACTACACCTTCCAGGTTCTTTGTGTTTTAAATCCAGGAATATTAATGGTGCTGAGCAACACACACAAAATGCTGAAGGAGCTCAGCACATCAGGTAGAGTCTACGAAAATGAGTAAACAGTCAACGTTTTAGGCCGAGACCTCTCTTTCGGACTGAGAAGGAAGGGGGAAGATGCCTGAATAAAAAGTTGGGTCTCAGCCGGAAACATTGACTGTTTACTCTTTTCCATAGATGATTCCTGGCCTGCTGAGTTCCTCCAGCATTTTGTGTGTATTCCATCGGATTTCCAGCATCTGCAGATTTTCTGATGTTTGCTTTTAATGATGCTCTTTCATGATTAATTCAAATTTCAAGATCTTTATTTCATATCCTCTGACTTGATTTCTTATCAATGATAAGAGTGCCCTGGCTGGTTGCATCATGGCCCAGTGTGGAAACACCAATGCCCAAGAATGGAAAAGCCTACAAAAAGAAAAGGGTACAGTCCAGTCCATCCCAGGAAAAACCCTCATCACTATTGAAAACGTCGACAAGCAACGCTGGCATAAGACAGCAGCCTCCATCATCACAGACCCCCATAATCTGGGCCATGATCTCTTCTCACTGCTGCAACAGGGGACAGGAACCTTAGCTCCTGTCAGGTTCAGGAACAGTTATTACCCTTCAACCATCAGGCTCCTAAACCAGCGTGGATAACTTTGCTCACCCCAACACAGCCAATGGATTCACTTTCAAGGATTCTACAACACATGTTCTCAGTTTCATTTATTTATTTATCTGTCTAACGATCTAATTATTTATTTTTTGCACCATTGTCATTTTCTGCACACTGATTGTGTGTCAGGCTTTGCATGCAGTTTTTGATTCCTTCTTTTGTACTTCTTTTGTTCTTTTGTTCTGCAAGAAAATGAACTTTGGGGCAGGATATGGTGAAAAGTATGTATCTTGTTAATAAATTTTGAACTTTGAACTTTAATGTACTTACCACATTACTATTTCTGTGATCTTAGCAACCTTTCAAGATCGGCAAAAAAAATAATGTGATTAGAAGCAGTATGTTATACAACTATGGCAACACAATCAGATCATGGGGAATATTGCAGTTATCAGCATGAAGCCACATTGAAAGAAGAGAATTTAGCATCTACTTAAACATATGAAATCGTACCATTAGAGCAAATGGAACATTAGTCCTCTGCAATTGATCTACCAAGTTTAACACAATGAAATAGGAAGTATCTGCAGCAAATGGGACATTAATAAAATAAACAAAATCATTATATTTGTTTTAAGTAAAACCTATCCTATCAAAATGGAGATCTTTCTATATTCCTTTCATTTCGATGAAACTCTTGATAAATTTATGCTTAATTCCTCCCTCAAACTCATTATCTACTGACAGGGAAATTAATGGACATTTTATCCCACAGGTTCTGTAAATACCCCTGCTCCATCCACAACAAGCAGGATTTTCTGCTGGCTAAATATTTTAAATCCAATCCCCATTCCAATTCTGACATTTCAGTCTATGCCATGACAAACCACTCTCCAGCTGGAAGAGCAACACATCATATTCCATCTGGGTAGCCTCCAGCCTGGTGACATGGACATCCATTTCTCTAACTTCTGGTAATTTCTTCCCCTTTCCCCCTTCTTTCTTACATTCCTCAACCTGGCACCCTGCTGACCTATTTTCTTCTGCTTACTTATCTATCAGCTCCCTCTGGTGCCCCTCCTCCTTCCCTTTCCCCCATAGTCCACTCTCCTCTCCTATCAGATTCCTTCTTCTTCAGCCTTTTCCACCTATCGCCTTCTGGCTGCTCACTTCATCCCTTCTCCCCCATCCATCTACCTTCGCCCTTACCAGGTCTTACCTATCACATTGTAGCTTGCCACTTCTTCCACACACCCCAACTTCTTATTCTGGCTTCTTCTCCCTTCCTTTCTAGTCTAGATGAAGGGTTCTGTCCTGACATGCCAACTCTTTATTCCTCTCCATAGATGCTGCCTGACCTGCTGAGTTCTCCCGCATCTTGTGTGTGTTGTTCTGTAAAAGTAATGTCCATGTAAAGGTGCACCATTTCACACCTATGGACTTGATACTGGGGAAGTATTTCATCTAATTAATCAGGGTGGGGCTATTTATGATCTGCTGTATGTATTTTATCCCGAGCAAAAGCTGAGAGCTAGTACTCTCCAACATCTGAAACTGGAATCTTTTTAATAGTGTCAGTACTGTATCATTTGACTTGCAAGGTTTTACTGGGAGAATTAATTCATCATTTTTGAATGAATTTGCATAATAATATAGTTTATGCCTATCATAATCTAAGTTTTATTTTGCTTTTAAAATTTCTGATATAAAGTTATTATAATAAAACGATGGCTCTTTAACTCACCTACTTGACATAATTATGTTTCATGCTGAGATAATGATGAGCAAATATCCTGTTTAAGAAAAGTATCTGAGGGTTTTTCTCTGTCAATTAGATGAGCCAACAAAAAAGTAAATGATTCCAAAGGTGTAATGACCTCTGTGGGCCTGTGTGGGGTGCCAGAGAGCATTGAGCACCTGAATTGGTTAACTGTAGTTTAATGACAGTTAATAATCATTTAGAGTTCCTTTTTTTCCTTGTTTTTCTTGAGTGACTCACTCTTTGTCATGAGGTCTGGTGTCTTCTGTTTAAGTTTGTTAAGTTTATTTTGATTGGTTCAGGGATTGCATGTAACTTGCATTATTTAAGTGGAACCCCGGCTCCCGCTAATCGTTGGGCCCTGGTTTTGAGAATGTTACTTCTTGCAGGGTCACTCGGCTGAGCAACCAACGTTCTTTTGGAATTATTATGAATGAACTCTCGTCGCCATCTCTACATCAGAGTCTGTCTTTCCTCTGCACTTGGGTTCCGATATTGTCAGTGCATGCCATGACAAAAAGGCATCACAGATATTGGTCATAATTTATTAACCCAAAATAAACTACAACAATCATGTTGGTCACTGCGATATTCAATTGCAGTGTTATTACTTACTTTTAATTTAGGGATTCAGTCTGGTAACTGATCCTTCTGGCCCAATGAGCCTGTGATGCCCAGTTACACCCATGTGACCATTAATTAACTACTAGCCTGTACATCTTTAGAATGTAGGAGGATATCAGAGCACTTGGAGGAAACCTACATGGTCAAAGACAGAACATAGAGTCATAGAATCATATAAAAGTACAGCACAGAAATCAGCCCTTCAGCCCATCTAGTCCATGCTGAACCATTTAAGCTGCCTACACCCATCAACCTGTACTGGGACCATAGCCCTCCGTACCCCAACCATCCATGTACCTATCCAAACTACCCTTGAACATTGAAATCGTGCTTGCATGCATCACTTGTGCTGCCAGCTCCATTCCACACTCTCATGACCCCCCCCCCCCCGAGTGATGAAGTTTCCCCTCATGTTCCCCTTAAACTTTTCACCTTTTAGCCTTAACCCTGACCTCTGGTTGCAATCCCACCGAATCTCAGTGGAAAATGCCAGTTTCCATTTACCCTATCTATACGCCACATAATTTTTGTACACCTCTATCAAATCCCTCAATCTTCAACATTCTATGGAATAAAGTTCAAACCTAGGAGATACAAACTTCTTACAGATAGCAGAAGGAACAGAATCACGTCACCCACACTGTAGGAGTGTTATGCAAGCCACTCCCCCCAGATCATTAATATTATTATTACTTGTTTAGTAAAATATGATTGCTGCTTGTGGATTATGTAACGTGTTTACAGCTGATATGCTATATTTATTAATCCACCTAACTCCATACTGACTGGAATTTGTGTTTGCTGCTATTAATTTAACTAGAATGCATTGAATTATGTAAGATGAATTTCTACTTTATAACATTTACATATTCCAAAATGCCTTTGAGAAAAGCCTCCTAGACCTGCTTTAAAGTTTCTTCCACTCTTGTGGTCTGTAAGTGCATCTTTGTTTAACTATGGCTTTATAAGGATTTTGCAATCTTTTGTGAACAGAATGTAATCCATTTCTTAAAGAAGAGATTAGCTTGACTCGTCACACGTACGTCGAAACGTACAGTGAAGTGTGTCACATGTATCAAAGCAAATCTGCAAGGACTGTGCTGAGCAGCGAAAACGTGGCGCCATGCTTCTGGCACCAGCATAGCATGCCCACAATATCATCATAAGGAAATGCACAGCTGACACAGGAGATGAGGCACGAGTTTCTGTGATGCTTATTGGAATGATGCACGGATGAATTCCTGCAAAACCTTCTCTGAATTTCCCACAAGACCAATCTTTTCAGTAAGAATAGAGCTCTGTTACAGGCCCTTCCAGCTCAATAAGCCTGTGCCACCCAATTACACCCATGTGACCAATTAACCTACCAACCCATACATCACTTGGATTTGGGAGAAACCGGAGCATCTGGAGGAAACCCTTTCAGTCACAGGGAGAATGTACAGTACATACTCCTTACAGACAGCAGCGGAAATTGAACCATCGGGATTGGCTGGCACTGTATAGTGATGTGCTAACTGCTATACTATTATGCCAACCTGATGTATCTCTTGATGAATGAGATACTAAATTTGGGGCAAAATAAGTGGCAGGAATTGGAAATAATCCCAAATGAGAGGAGGTGAGAAGAAGGAACAGTTCCCTTCCAGACACTTTAAGGAGATATGATTGACTCAAGAACAATGTTTCAATTGTCATTTCCCGCAGTGTTCCAAAGACTTTCGAGTTGATTCCGGGACTCTACTGGAGAAAGAATATTATCAAAACTACTTTTTCCATTGCTATTTCAGTGTATCGTAGAAAGTAATAATTCTGTAGAGAGTAATAATACTGTAGAAAGTAATAATTCTATAGAAATAATACTGTAGAAAGTAATAATTCTGTAGAAATAATGCTGTAGGAACTAATAATTCTGTAGAAATAATAGTGCAGAAAGTAATAATTCTGTACAATATATTGACTAGAAGCAAACTATTTGAACTGAGTGGTCTCTGCTAGAGCTAATACACAGACATCTCTTCACATGATTGCAACCTTTCAATGCATACTTTTTATTTCCTTTCTTTAAATACTCTCAGTGGCCACTTTATTTTCACCCACAGAACTGCGGAAAAATTGTCTTTAAAAACTTCCAGTGAGTGGCAGTTCTGTGGGTGAAAAGGTTTAACGAGGTCAGAGGAGAATGGCTAGGCTGGTTCAAGCTGACAGGAAGCCAATAGTAACTGAAATAACCACGCATTGCAACAGTGATGTACAGAGGAGCATCTCTGAATGCACAACGTGTCAAACCTTGAAGTGAACGGGCTACAACAGCAGAAGACCACACTGGGGTCTACTCCTGTACCTAATAAAGTGGCCACTGAGTGGAATTTAAGAGATTTTGGCAAGCCAATGTTTATGCCCTTTATTAGTTGTCTTGCAGAAGACAGCAATGCAATCCAATGAAGGCACTCTGAAGTATTTTTAGACAGAGGTAAAGGAGCAGGAGGATATTCTTACTGCAGGATAGTGTGTATCTAGGTGGGGATTTGCAGGTGATGGCATTTCTGTGTGTTTCTTACTCTGTGGTTTGATAGTTACAGCTGATGTAAGGAATGCAGTAGAATCTTCATGTTTATTCATGTCATTTCTTTTGCTGTGAAGTTCTGTATTATTTCAAGCTTTTTCCTGAGACAAATCTATACAGAAAAGCACTGCAGGTTGTCTAAGGTAGAAATGACAATTATTGCTGAAATAAAATGAAAAAAAATTTCAGAAAATGAAACAGTTAACATTTTAGGTTGAAGATACTTCAGCCTGAAAATTTTAAAGTATTATCTGTTTTGTTTTCTCAACAACGCAGAGTTTCCAGCACTTCAGTTTTTATTTCAGGTTTCTAACATCTGCAGCATTTTTGTTGTTAATAGTTGCTCTATTGAGGTTTATGGGAGCTTGCTTTGTAAATGTTGACTGTTAAACTTCACTTATTGCATCAATGACTATATTTCGAACGTATTCCATTGCCTGCAAAGTACTGTAGATGATATGGAAGGTATGGAAGGAGTGAAAGGAACGCAAATCATTTTAGGTGTTGATGAAACTAGAATTTTTTTGTATTTTCATATACTCAAAATAAATTTGAAAGTAAATTTATGATCAAAGTACATACATGTCACCATATTCTAACTTGAAAATTATTTTCTTTCCTCTCTCCCACAGTCTCCCTACAACTTAACAAGCTTCGCCAGTCTCCTTCCCAGTTCTATGAAAGGGTCACAGTAGGACAAAGAAACACAGTAGGATCCATTAAAAAAAATTTCATACAAAGACTGACAAACAAGCAATGTGAAAAAGAAGAGAAACTGTGTAAATACAAATACTATTAATAATAAATAAATAAATAGACAATACAAAGTACATGAATTGTAAAGTCCTTGAAAGTGCACCCATATGTTGTGGGATCAGTTCAGGGTTGAGATAAGAGAAGTTATTCAATCTGATTCAGGATTCTGATGATTGAGGGGTCACAACTGTTCCTGAATTTGATGGACTGGGACCTAAATCCCCTGAATTTCCTTCCTAATGGTAGCAGCATGAAGAGAGCATGGTCTGCATGCTGGGGGTACTTAATTGCTGTAATTCCTTAAACTGTATAAAAGCAAGTCATTGGAGAGTAAGATTTCTCCCAAGTACTTATCTTCAAACGTGATTTGAATGCAACTGTGTATTTTAATGCAAGGACAGACCAATAGAACCAGGAAAAAAAAGGGCTTTCAATGCAGGCTTAATTTGTTTTAATATTCCTTTTTTGATTTATCTTCTGGGTGTTTTATTTCTGAGGCTGACCTACCAGGCACATCTTCCTGCTCTGCATTCGGCAAGCTCTACATTTCTCTGTCTATGACCTTTTGCCCATGTTCTCACTCTGTAACTGCTCCCATACCCCCACTGACCAGATAACCTCATTGCAGCCTAACCCTGTGGTCACACACAGTCTTATTCTATCCTCCCTCCCCCAATTTCCCTACAACTTAGCAAGCTTCCCCAGTCTCCTCACCAGTTCTACTAAAGGGTCTTCAACATGATATTTTTACTTTGTTTCTCTTCCCATAATTGTGGCATAACCTACCAATATTTTCTGCATTTATTTTTGCAATCTACAATCGGTGGCCAGTTTATTAGCTACGCCCATATACTTACTCATTAATGCAACTATCTAATCAGCTAATCATAGAACACAGAACATAGAAATCTACAGCACGTTACAGGCCCTTCGGCCCACGATGTTGAGCTGACCATGTAACCTACTCTACAAACTGCCTAGAATTTCCCTACCACATAGCCCTCTATTTTTCTAAGCTCCAGCTACCTATCTAAGAGGCTCTTAAAAGACCCTATTGTATCCGCAGATCATGTGGCAGCAACTCAATGCATAAAAGCATGCAGACATAGTCAAAAGGTTCAGTTGTTATTCAGACCAAACATCCAAATGGGAAAGAAATATGATCTAAGTGACTTTGACCGTGGAATGATTGTTGGTGCCAGACAGGGTGGTTTGAGCATCGCTGAATGTACATGTCGAACCCTGAAGTGGATGGGCTACAGCAGTAGAGGACCACAGTACACTCAGTTCTCACTTTATTAGGTGCAGGAGGAGGTACCTAACAAAATGGCCACAGTGCGTATCTGGCCCTACTAGCAAATTTTCCTCCAAAAACATATCCATTGTCCCTCAACTTGCTGATAAAATATGTCCCCATTGCCATCAATAATTCTTTCCTCAGATAGTTCATTCTAAGCTGCCTCCTTCCTGAAACTGTTGTCCTTTATTGTAGACCATGTTTGAAGAAGTATCAAGTCACCTTGTTCACAGCTTTCAAGTTGTTGGATATTTCAGTACAATCATCTTGAATCTGTTATTTAATATAAGAATTCCCAGCTTCTTTCCTCATCTAATCCTGTTATCAATTTAGCTTGTCTTTACTGCAAAGTATGCAAAATCTGACGGCTCGTATTATAATGCAGCAATCATGCACTCAGAAAGAACACCACTCAGAGTGAGAGCAGTTCCCTAAAATTTCAGAATCATCTCTTGAGATTTATGCTCCTTTCCTTTGGTGATGAATCCCCCTAATCCTGCTTGCTGCCCTCAAACAGATCATCCACTAATACCGTCAATTTCAGTTAACTTATTCCCCAAAAAACACATAAAATTGCTCTTCTATAACTTGTGTTTCAGTCATTGGCTTGTACAGTGCCAATGGCTGCCAACTGTTGCAGTAAGACCATAAGACCACAATATGTGGGAGCAGAATTAGGCCATTTGGCCCATCAAGCCTGCTCTGCCATTTCGTCATGGCTGATTCAATTTTCCTCTCAGCCCTAAATCTCCTGCCTTCTCCCTGAATCCCTTCATACCATGAACAATCAAGACTCTATCAACCTATGCCTTAAGTATACATAAAGACTTGGCCTCCACAGCTGCCCGTGGCAAAGAATTCCACAGATACCCAACTCTCTGGTTAAAGAAATTTCTCCTTATCTCTGTTCTAAAAGGAAGCCTCTCTATTCAGAAGTTATGTCCTTTGACCTTAGTCTCTCCCATCATAGGAGACTACCTCTCCACATCCTCTCCATCGAGGCCTTTCACTATTTGATAGGTTTCAATGAGTTCACTTCTTATTCTTCTGAATTCTAGTGAATACAGTCCCAGAGCCATCAAACGCTTTTCATATGACAAGCCATACAATCCTGGAATCATTTTTGTGACCCTCCTTTGAACTCTATCCAGTTTCAGCACATCTTTTCTAAGATGAGGGGCCCAAAACTACTCCAAGTGAGGCCTCACCAGTGCTTTCTAAAGTCTCAACATTACATCTTTGCTTTTATATTCTAGTCCTCTTGAAATGAATGCTAATATTGCATTTGCCTTCCTCACCACAGACTCAACCTGCAAACTAACCCTTAGAGAATCCTGCACAAGGACTCCCAAGACCCTTTGCACCTTTTATAGTTTATCTCCATTTAGAAAATAGTCAACCTTTTGATTTCTTCCACCAAAATGCATGACCATACACTTCCCGACCCTGTATCCCTTCTGCCATTTCTTTGCCCGTTCTCCTAATCTGTCTCAGTTGCTCTGTAGCTTGCCTTCTTCCTCAAAACTACCTGCCCCTCCACCTATCCTCATATTGTCTACAAACTTTGCAACAAAGCCATCAATTCCATCATCCAAATCAGTGACATATAACTTAATAAGATTCAGTCCCAATGCAGACCCTTGTGGAATACCACTAGACATTGGCAGTCAACCAGAAAAGGTTCTCTTTATTCTCACTCTCTGCTAATCAATCACTGCTTTATCCATGCTAGAATCTTTCTTGTAATAAAGGGTTGTCCTCAATTCACACCTGCTAATTCAAAGTTCAAAGATCAAAGTTCAAAGTAAATTTATGACAAGGACATATATGCCACCATATACAACTCTGAGATTTGTCTTCTTGTGGGCATACACAATAAATCCAAGAAATCTAATAGATGCAGGATGAACAAACAACCGATGTGCCAAAGACAACAAGCTGTGCAAATATAAAAGAAGAATAAAATAAATAATAATGATCTATAAATAATTTGTCCAAATGGGCAATTTGTCAAATCACCATCTAATGAAAGGTAATTTACACACACTACATGCTACATTAACTAAATTTCTCTTTCCACAGATGCTGCCTGACCTACTGAGCATCTTCAGCATTGTCGATTTATACTTCAGATGTCCAGCAGCTGCAAAATTGTACTTTACATTAATTCTATGTCTGCTGGCTTCTGATTCTTTTAATTTTTCACTTTGATTAAACCTTTAATGATTTTGAACACTTGCATCACTCTTCACAAATATGACATAATTTTGAACACCTGTATCAATCCAAGGAAACACTACCACTTAGTTTATAATATTCCTTACCAAACAAAAGCATCATCTCTTGTATTAAATCCCATTGGACAATTATCAAGTTGGCTCTCCAATCTGTGCCCGAAGCATCGACTGGATGATGAGTGCTGAGGTGACCACCAAGCAAACATATAGCCATTCGGCCTAGAAGCAGGAGAAGCCCATCCGACCTGTCCTGCCATTCAATAACTCCACATTGTCTTCTGGCCACAATAATTATTCACCTCTCACTCATCAGGATTCTGTCTATATCTGCTTTAAGAACTTTCAGTCATTCTGCTTCCAACTTCCTCAGGAGAAAAGTCCCAATGATTTACAACAGTGGCTTAGAAAGAGAGAAAAAAGGTTCATCAGATGTAAAGGGATGACCTCTTATTTTAAAATCTTAATCCTTAGCTCTACTGGACGAAACGTCCTGTCCACGTCCACTTGGTCATTGCTGCCCATTTCAACCCTACAGCCTAAATGTGGCCATAGGTAAAAGGAAGTTTTCAGAAGTATAGAGTGACTCAGCTAGGAGAGCTGCTGCCTCACTATCCTGATCTCTGATGCTGACTGTATGCTGATTACACATTCTTCCTCTGGCTCCTCTGTTTTCCCCACATTCAAAAAATGTGCAGCTTGGCAGGCCAATTCCCCACTCTAACTTATTCCTAGTGTGTAGATCAGTGCTAGACTCTTCAAAGTTTGAAATACATTTATTATCAAAGTATGTACACATTACACAACCTTGAGATTCATCTCCTTACAGAGAGTCACTAAACAAGAAGCCCAAAAGAACCCATTACAAGAAAGAGTAACAAACGCCCAATGCACAGAGACGGAAAAAAAAACACAAATAGTGCAATCAATAAAAACAAGCAACTGAGTCCACAGACACGAAACCCAGAGCAGCCCGAGCGGGCCACAGCCTCAGCCTCAGTTCATCACGCAGCAGAGTAAAACATTGTGGAGCTCACAGACACGAAGCCTGGAGCAGCCGGAGCGGGCCACAGCTTCAGCCTCAGTTCATCACGCAGCAGAGTAAAACATCATGGAGTCCACAGACACGAAGCCCGGAGCAGCCGGAGCGGGCCACAGCCTCAGCCTCAGTTCATCACGCAGCAGAGTAAAACATCATGGAGTCCACAGACACGAAGCCCGGAGCAGCCGGAGCAGGCCACAGCCTCAGCCTCAGTTCATCACGCAGCAGAGTAAAACATCGTGGAGCTCGCAGACATGAAGCCCGGAGCAGCCGGAGCAGGCCACAGCCTCAGCCTCAGTTCATCACGCAGCAGAGTAAAATGCCACGGAGCTCGCAGACATGAAGCCCGGAGCAGCCGGAGCAGGCCACAGCCTCAGCCTCAGTTCATCATGCAGCAGAGTAAAACATCGTGGAGCTCGCAGACATGAAGCCCGGAGCAGCCGGAGCAGGCCACAGCCTCAGCCTCAGTTCATCACGCAGCAGAGTAAAACATCGTGGAGCTCGCAGACATGAAGCCCGGAGCAGCCGGAGCAGGCCACAGCCTCAGCCTCAGTTCATCACGCAGCAGAGTAAAATGCCACGGAGCTCGCAGACATGAAGCCCGGAGCAGCCGGAGCAGGCCACAGCTTCAGCCTCAGTTCATCACGCAGCAGAGTAAAATGCCACAGAGCTCGCAGACATGAAGCCCGGAGCAGCCGGAGCAGGCCACAGCCTCAGCCTCAGTTCATCACGCAGCAGAGTAAAATGCCACGGAGCTCGCAGACATGAAGCCCGGAGCAGCCGGAGCAGGCCACAGCCTCAGCCTCAGTTCATCACGCAGCAGAGTAGAACATCGTGGAGCTCACAGACACGAAGCCCGGAGCAGCCGGAGCGGGCCCACGGCCTTTTAGTGCAGTGAAGAGCAGGGCAGCGAGAGAACCAGCCCGACCCTTGCCTCCAGTCCCAACACCCTGCCTTTTCAATTGATCTGGCCTGACACTTATATCATCCAAAGATTGGGTTGTTCCTCACTCTACGAGGGGTGATTAATAAGTTCATGACCTAAGGTAAAAGGAGACAATTTTAGAAAACCTAGCACATTCATTTTTCAACATAGTCCCCTCCTACATGTACACACTTAGTCCAGTGGTGTTGGAGCATGCAGATCCCTTCCTTGTAGAAGTGGTCCACAATGGGGTGATTGATAAGTTCATGGCCTAAGGTAGAAGGAGATGAGTTATTAACGTCAAGCTTTCTGCATTATCACTCAAAGAGTTCAACTGCACGTGCATGTAATGAGAGCATCTTGGACCTCCAGGAGGTCCACAGCAGGGGTGATTGATAAGTTCGTGGCCTATGGTAGAAGGAGATGAGTTATACAGCCCTTGCTATGTGCACATTCAGTTCAACTCTTTGAGTGAAAATGCAGAAAGTTTGAAGTTAATAACTCATCTCCTTCCACATAGTCCACAAATTTATCAATCACCCCTGCTGTGGACCTTTTCTGGAGGTCCAAGACACCGACTTCTACAAAGAAGGGATCCGTATGCTCCACGACCGCTGGACTGTGTGTAAACGTAGAATGAATAAATGTGCTAGGTTTTCTAACATTGACTCCTTCTACCTTTGGCTACGAACTTATCAATCACCCCTCTTAAGACCTGATAGGGGAATGAAAATAGTTAGGGTAAGATCAGTGACAAAAGGAGCTTGATAGGCAGTACAGACTCATTGGGTCAAAAAGGCAGTTACAGTGCTTTGCCTGTTTAGCCTTTAACCTAAGAAGCAATTCCCATCTCAGCCACTTTGGTCACCACTTTTATCAACAACACCTCTTGAGAATCTTCCTGATCTCTATTTGGTGTCTCAAACCTGCCAACACAAGATTGCACCTGATTCCTTAAAGGGAACGTATAACAAAGGACAGGACAACCCTCTACCCGATGCCGTTGTGCCAACCTTTTAACCTACTCCAAGATCAGGAGCATATTCCTGCCAAAGGGCCTGTACTGTGCTGTACTATTCTCTGTTCTATGTTCTAAACTACTAATAAATCTTTTAAAACTTTTAAATGGAAAAGTTTCCAAAGTTAAAATTTCAACTTGTACAACCAGTTGCTTAAGTATACTGGATTAAAAAAAAATCAAGATTTCTCTTTTGTTACAGATGTATGAGTCAATATAAGCTAAATACATCAGATGGTGCGATTTTGACATGTTAATATATGAATGCAGGGACTGATGAAACCTTTCACAGTGGGAACTTCAGTGAGCGTGAAAATGGAAGAGGATTTAATGCAGTTGATATCTATTATATTTTTCCACCTCTGGCTGGTGAGCAGGGATTGGAATCAATATTTCACTTATACAATTGTGACAATGATACAAGAGGAGGATATTTCAGTGAAGCTAGCTTTTAATGCCCTTCTCTAAATGCCCTTGGGAAGAGGGTGGTAAGTCATCTCCTTCAACCACTGTCTGGTTTTAATGAAAGGGACAATAGGCTTAAGGGGAAAGTTAATAGTCAACCTACAGGCTTCATTATTTTTGTTCTCTTCTTGCATGACTTATTTAAAATGTTAATATAGTTTGTATTGTAATATACAGTAGATTTTATGTACTGCACTGTACTGCTGCCTCAAAACAACAAATATCACAACATATGTCGGTGAGGAGTGGGTGGAGGATCTCATTAAAACCTACTGAATATTGGAAGGATGAGATAGCGTGGACATGGAGAGGATGCTGCCTATCGTGAGGAAGTCTAGGATCAGAGGGCACAGCCTCAGAATAGAAGGGCATCCCTCAAGAACAGAGATGAGGAGGAATTTCTTTAGCCAGAGGGTGGTGACGCTGGGGAATTCATTGCCACAGACAGCTGTAAAGGCTAAGTCATTAGGTATTGTTACAGCAGAGGTTGATAGATTCTTGATTAGTCAGGAAGTAACAGGCTATGAAGAGAAGACAGGAGAATGGGGTTGAGGGGGAATAAGAAATCAGCCATGATGGAATGGTGGAGCATTCTTGGTGGGCCAAATCTGCTCCTATGTCTCATGGTTTTATAATAAACCTGATTCTGATTCTGACTCAGTGTTGGAAAATTGAGCCAGGTTTCCAGGTAAGATTACATTCTTTCTCAACCAACTAAGTTTTTAGGCTTTTAGTTTCACTAGAGTTACTTGGTTGGCATTAACTACATTAGGAGTGATGTGTATTTAATACTACAGTAGTATTTGAGTAATATTGTAAATATATTTTAATTAAGTATTCTTGGGCATTCAGATAATTCATTATGGATTATATGCAAAAATACGTGGAAAGTATACGTCATGACGATACCACCATGTGATAAGTGCACAGCTTGCTTAAAGTATACACCAAGTTAGACACACATTTTGGACTCCTGTGTCTTCCTTTGAGTTAGTTTAATGTTTTGAAGTTACAAAACATAACAAGAACCACCCACGTATAAGAGATGCAACATATGCAGCCCCATCTCATCGTATTGCACTGAACATAAGCACCAAATATTGAGATCAGGGGTCATTGGGCTACTGAGATTGAGGACAAAATTATTCAGTTTTGTATGTAAGTATCACCAAAATATGTTCAAATATGACTCGTGAAGGTCTCCAGAATGTTACAAATTTACTTTACTAAGAATAAAAACTACTGATAATGCAATTCCACAGTTAATGTGTAAATAATATATTAAAATAATCTACTATCTGATATACAGTACTGTGCAAAAGTTTAAGGCATATGTATATAACTAGGGTTAGTAAGACTTCTGCACAGTACTGTAATGCTGCCACAAAAAAAATAAAACAAATTTCATGACACGTGAGTGAGGATAAACTTGATTCTAATATGGGTCTCTATTGTGGACTGAGAGTGGGAAAGGCGCTGGTGGGAAAAGGGGAATGGAGAGGGGAGGGAGTGGGAAGCACTGGAGAGACATTCTGTAATGATCAATATATCAATTGTTTGGAATCAAATGACCTTACCTGGTGTCTGAGGGCTGGGTGTGTCTGCACCTGTGCCATCCCCCACCCAGGCACTCCCTTCTCTGCCACCTGCCCCACATCCCTCCCTCGGTGTTCTACCCTTGCCACTCCTAACACCTTTGCTCCCGGCAGTTTTATAAACTTGCTCTCCGCTCCATGTTAAGTTTAGTACTGTGCAAAAAGTCTTATGCAGCCTAGTTATATATATATATATATATATATATATATTCCTAAGACCTTTGCACAGAACTGTAAGCCATACGGATTCTTAAAGACAAGGTACTACAAAAATCCATAAACCAGCATCAGGCTGAGATTAACAGTATGCATTCAAAACTAACTCACTGATGACTCAATGGAGAATAAAAACAAACATGATATAAATCTGCAATTTCAGGATTCAAGTTTATTTGTCACTTATACATTGAAACATACAGTGAAATCTGGCATTTCAGATTCAGATTCAGATTCAGTTTATTGTCATTTAGAAACCACAAATGCAATGCAGTTAAAAAATGAGACAACGTTCCCCCAGAATGATATCACAAAAGCACATGACAAAACAGACTACACCAATGCCATTTAAAGTTGTTACTGATAACTTTATCTATTTAGGTATAAAAATCACCAAGAAATATAAAGATTTATTTGGACTGAATTTTTTACCTATGCTTCATCAAATTCAGCAACTTACTACTAGATGGTCTCCCTTATTTTTATCATTAGTTGGTCGGATTAATGCTATTAAAATGATGATTTTACCGAAATTTTTATATTTATTCCAAGCTTTACCAATTTTTATTCCTAAATCTTTTTTTGATAATATTGATTCAAAGATTTCCTCATTTGTTTGGCAAAATAAAAATCCTAGGTTAAGCAAAAGGCAATTACAAAAGTCTAAAAAAGATGGTGGTCTAGCTTTACCTAACTTTAGATTTTATTATTGGGCGAATAATATTCGTAACCTAATGTACTGGAAACTAGATTTGGATTCACCTGTGTGCCCACAGTGGGTAAATTTGGAATGTAGTGAGGTTAAGGGATATTCTATATTTTCCGTTCTTGGTTCTTTTCTTCCTATTGATTTAGCCAAATTCAATAAACAGATATCTAACCCTGTTGTTAAACATACACTACGAATTTGGTTTCAATTTCGCAAATTCTTTAATCTGAAAAACTTTGCTTTGGACAGCCCTATTTTATGTAATTTTTTTTTTAAACCTTCATTGACAGATCAAGCTTTTAGTATATGGAAAAGGAAAGGTATAAAATGTTTTCGTGATCTTTTTTTTGAAGGTACTTTGATGTCCTTTGATCAACTATCCAACAAATTTGAATTACCTAAATCTAATTTTTTTAGATACTTACAAATTAGAAATTTCTTACATAAAATTCTTCCATCTTTTCCTAATTCAACTCCATCGGATTTTTCAGATTTGATTTTTACTTTTAATCCTTGTCAGAAGGGATTAGTAGCTTTTATTTATAACATGATTATGAAGATACAGCCAGAAATATCGGATAGAATTAGACAAGAATGGGAAAAAGAACTTCGATGTAATATATCAACAGATAAATGGGAAAAAATTTTACAAATGGTTAATTCCTCCTCTATTTGTGCTAAACATGCTTTAATACAATTTAAAATTGTACATAGAGCTTATATGTCTAAAGATAAACTTGCCCGATTTTATTCGCATATCAATCCTCAATGTGACAGATGTCACTTAGAAGTGGCTTCATTGACTCACATGTTTTGGACATGTCCCACTTTACATAACTATTGGAAGGACATTTTTGATGTCATTTCCTCAGTATGGAATATCGATTTACAACCCCATTTTATTACTGCAATTTTCGGTATACCAAATGAAGATGGCAATCAACTTTCCCCTTCAATCGGACGAATGATTGCCTTTGTAACATTAATTGCCAGAAGGTCTATATTACAAAACTGGAAAGAAGTAAATCCTCCTACTACATTTCAGTGGTTCTCCCAAACTATTTCTTATTTGAGTTTGGAAAAAATCAGAAGCACTATCTTTGATTCTTCAATTAAATTTGAAGAAACCTGGGGACCATTTATTCGACACTTTCATATGAATTAATTTGGCTTATTTCAGATCCTTTTCTCTACTTATACTTGTTCAGGTATGGAGTTCTGGAGTTCTTTTCTTGACACCTTTATATATTTATAAAGTGTTATTATTGCCCATGTTAGTGTTAGTTTAGTATTTTTTTTCATTATATATTTTTTCTCATATATAATTTCAATTTTTTTTTTTCTCTTTTTTCGACGATTATTTTTGTTTTTCATATATATTTACATAGACTTGATTGATTTATGCACCTTTTGTTGATGGATGTTTTAATAGGATATTATTATCCTATTACTAATGTAATCTCAAGTTTATTGAATCTGTAATCTATTCATTATTTTGTGTTGTTTTTTTTTTATATATGAAATTTAATAAAAAGATTGAAAAAGAAAAGAAAACAGACTACACCAGAAAATCCACATAACGTTTGGCAATCCCCGATCCAGAGTCCGGAGAGGCTGCTGCATACTAATATCGTGCTACCGTCTAGCACGTTCCCCAGAAAGGAGCTCCAAACCCACCAGACAAACAAGACTAAAAACTAAAGCTACAAGACCTGCACAAAGCTACATAATTACAACATATAGTTAACAACAGTGCAAACAATAGCATAATTGATAAAAAAACAGACCACGGGCACAGAAAAAATAGTCCAAAGATGTTAAAGAACTATAAGTTCAAAAGAAATCACCACACAGTTCCCACAAGTCCCCAGGGTCCCGACAGACTCGCCATCCCACGCCGGCAGCAGAAGGAAATACCCCGGCTATGGACTTACACGGCGCCGCCTGACTCAGCCTCGCAGATGCAGCACACACCGAAATGACCTGACCACAGTGGACTCCGAGTCCGTCGAACCTCTGAGCCAACGACCATCCCCTCCGGCACAGCTTCTCCGAGCACCATCCTCTGCCGAGCCTATTAAGACGGACCCGCCAACGGCCATCAGCAACGTGACCCCGAGGACTGGGGGCCTGTTCTTCCCAGCAGAGTCCCGAACCTCACAGCAGCAGCAGCAACGAAGAAGGTCTTCCTGGAGATTTCCCGATGTTCCTCCGTGTTCGCACATCCATCTTCAATCGATTATGATTGCGCACGGCACCCCACTTCACAAATAACAGATAATCAGCTCCAGAGTGGCCGCTGCAAGCTTGCGTCACGCCGCCATCTTGTTTAACTGTGTTAGCAACCAGCACATCCAAGGGTGTGCTGGGGGCAGCCCACAAGTGTCGCCAACAGAGCAGGCCAATAATGCTTGGCAGAACCGCACAGAACACAGCAAGCAACAAAACAACAACAGCAAAACAAGCCCCATTCCTCCCTCCCACCCACGCACAGAGACAGTTCTCTAACCCCAGGTCAGGACTCCAGCCTCCAACAGACATAAACCCAGACCTGCAGACACTGGGTTTCAACCTCTCCAGAGGACTCATAGAGGTTTGCAGACTCTGCTCTAGACGATAGGTCTCATCTTGCAGATTTCCGATTTGACTTAGGATTTGAAATTTCCATTTAATGCTCCTTAATGGTCCCATCAAATTCAAATTACTCTGAATGGATCTCTGCCCTCTTTTTCACAAAACTTGTCCCCACGGACAAAACATGGTTTAAGAGCAAAGGCAATGGAAGCTGAATGGGAATCAGAATCAGGTTTATTATCACTGAAATGTGTTGTAAAACCTGTTGTGTTGCAGCAGCAAGACATAAAAATCACTGTAGGTCATACAAATAAAAACTGCCAAAGAGGAATATGAGGAAGTGTTCATAGGTTCAGGGATCCATGATAGTGGAGAAGAAGAAGGTGTTTCTGAAATATCAAATGTGGGTCTTCAGGTTCCTGATGGTCCTAAAATGTGTTGTAGTAATAGTTTAAATCTATCATTAATGTGTTTCAATTTATTTAAATCAGATCAGTATTACCCTAATTTTAAAAAAAACTTTCTGATATGAAATGTCATTGCCAGGCTGACAAGTTGAACAAATGAGGGCAATAATGCAGAGCAGAGGTGCCCAGCCTTTTTAATGCCATGGACCAATACCATTGAGCAAGGAGTCTGTGAACCCCAGGTTGGGAACTACATTGTAGCTGTTTGTTTAAGTTTAGCTAACCAATTTTCTTTTGTAGGGTGTGTCATAGTTTTAAAATATTATGTAAGGATTGATTTTCTTCCTTTGAATTGGCATTCACACTTTAATTTCGACTTTCTTAAACTTAATTTCAGTAGACAGGGGACCTTTATAGAAATGGAAATCCATTGGTTCGTTACCCTGCTCTAAGCTGATGGAATGTACATTCCAACACATATTGGAATCTGATATAAATTTTTACCTTTATCCATGACATCATATGGAAGCTATTACCATTCATATATTAAATTATATGTTATAACAGAGAGCTATAGCCAAGGGAAATGAAGGTTTGAAAGTAAATCAAAAGCAGAAATTGGGAGATTTGTCTTAAAATGCAAAAAAATGTACATTGTATATTGGTAACTGCTTTCAAGGCTCAAAGTTCAAAACCAATTTATTATCGAAGCACGTACATGTCATAATAGACAACCCTGAGATTCATTTTCTTGCAGGCATTCACAGTAAGACAACAAAATACAATAGAATCAATGAGCACCATGGTAGCATAGTGGTTAGTGCAGCTCTATTACAGCTCGGGACTATCTAGAGTTCAGAGCCCAATTCCAGCACTGTTTTGTAAAGAATCTCTGTACGTCCTCCCCATGGAATGCATGCATTTTCCCCAGGTGCTCTGGTCTCCTCCCACAGTCCAAAGACCATGGTAGGGTGATTGGTCATTGTAAATTGTGCCATGGTTAGGTAGGGGAGTTAATTGGGGTTGTGGGGTTGCTGGGTGATGTGGTTTGAAGGGCTGGAAGGGCTGTGTCACTAAAGTAAGAAATAAAATTAAAATTACACACGAACAACCAATATACAGAAGAAGACAAACTATGCAAATACAAAATAATAATAATAAATAAGTGAATAAATAATACTGAAAACCTTAGTTATAAAGTCCTTGAAAGTGAATTCATAAGTTATGGAATCAGTTCGGTGTTGGGGTGGGTGAAATTATCCACTCTGGTTCAGGAGCCTGATGGTTGAAGGGTAATAACTGTTCCTGAACCTGGTGGTGTGGGACCTAAGGCTCCAACACCTTGATGCCAATAGCAGCAGCGAGAAAAGAGCATGGCCTGGATGGTTTTCTGGTGGCAGTGCTGTTTGTAGCTGTGTTCAACAGTCGCTCCCACTCTTTCCCCACACCCTGAAATTATTTTCTCTTCAGTGAGTATCCGTTTACATTTGCAAGGCAATGACTTATACTGTTATCTCCACTATATTGCCAAGATATCCCAAAACACAGTATTTCACTTTCACTGAAGGAACTTGAATATAGCAATTGGCCAATAAGCCAACTGTTGAGGTGGTCAGGGCTGAAGGATAAATTTTGCTCATGACATTCCTTGAGAATTCTCAAATATATTCCTGAGTGATGCATCCATGCATTTAAATATGCGGAGATATTTCTATTTATTTTCTGGTTTTCTGTCTGTGTAGAGTTTTAGAGCCGCGAGGTAATGCTCTATAAAATTCCAGTTAGACCTCACTTGGCGTATTGCCTCATTATAGGAAGGATGTGGAAGCTTTAGAGAAGGTGCAGAGGAGAGTTAACAGGAGGCTGCCTGGATTAAAGAGCATGTCTTATTTGGAAAGATTGAGTGAGCCAGGGCATATTTTATTGGAGCGAAGAAAGGAGAGAGGTGACTCTATAGAGGTACATAAGAGGCATAGACAGAGTGGACAGCCCGAGTCTTTTACCCAGGGCAGCAATGGCTAATATGAGAGGGATAATTTTACAGGAGGAAAATAAAGGAGGAATGCTCGAGGTAGATTTTATTTTTGCACAGAGAGTAGTAAGTGTGTGGAACTCACTGCTCAGGATAGTGGTAGAGGCAGATGCAACAGGGACGTTTAACAGACTCTTCAGATTCGGATTTATTTATTGATCACATGAACATTGATAATGATTCCGGGACTGAAAGGCTTGTTATATGAGTAGTGTTAGATGGTGCTGAGTCTCTACTCGCTGGAATTCAGAAGAATGAGGGGCAATCTCATTGAAACCTATCGAACGTTGAAAGACCTCGATGGAAGGGATGTGGAGAGTATGTTTCCTATGGCGGGGGAGTACAAGACCAGAGGACACAGCCTCGGAATAGAGGGTTGTCCTTTTAGAATGGAGATGAGGAAGGATTTCTTTAGTCAAAGATTTCTTTGGCGGCTGTGGAGGCCAAGTGATTGGGGATACTTAAGGCAGAGATTGATAAATTCTTGATTAGTCATGGCATGAAAGGATACAGGGTGAAGCCAGGAGATTTGGGCTGAGAGGGAAAATGGATCAGCCATGATGAAATGGCAGAGCAGACTCGATGGGCCAAATGGACTAATTCTGCTCCTGTATCTTATGGTTTTATGATATATAGTGAAATGAGGCCAGCATAGCATGGCCACAATGGACAGCAGAACTGCATAAGCTACAAAAACAACATAAAAAACCCTTTCCTCCCTCCCACCCATAGGCAAAAAGATGAAAGAGAAATGGAGGGAAATGGAGGGTTATGTGGGAGAGAATTAGATTGATCTTAGAGTAGGTTAAAAGGTCAGCACAACATTGTTGGCTGAAGGGCCTATACTACGCTGTAGTGTTCTATGTTCTGTATGTACTGTACGCTGGAAGCAGTGAAGTGCAGTAAGAATGCAGTCGAGCATTGTTGTTGGAGAATAAGTTGCTTGATTTGAAAAAAATAATTATGTTCAAGAAAGTGAACATGACCACAATCATGCCAATGTTCTTCAAAATAAAAGAGGTTTGAATATTGATAGTTCCCCTGGCTAGAGCACAATGAAAAAGTAAAGAAGTTTAGGAGGGAAAATACTCAATACATTTTATGGAAGCTAGATTGTGAAAAACAGTTTTATGGGAGCTATCGGCTTGAGAAAGCAAGTGTGTATACATATATATTTATATATATCAGGAAAAAAAGGCTCCATTACAGATTCAACAGCCCTGGGCAATTATCTGCAGAGAGCCTGCCTGAGGTTTGAGTAAATGAGAAAGATAATGTCACTGCAGGAGGAATGGAATATAACAACATCAGTATTAATCCGGACGTCAAAGGAAGCCATTAAAAAATGAAACATTTAATCAATTGAATTAAATCAAAGAGTCACCATAAGGTTTACAATGTACAAGATGATAAGAGTACTGCATTTGGGTTCAGATAAAGGAGATTTGTTGAAAAGAGTTAGAGCTAATTACATTCTAAAGCACTGACATGTTACTAGCTGACCTATTCTCTTCATAGTCAATAGCAAATAAGAAAGATGTTGGCCAAGAATTACATACATAAAAGTAGAAAGGATTAAGAAGAGGAAGATTTAACACTGAAAGGCAAGCCAGAATTATCCAGGGTTGATGCTCATGAGGTGTGTTGCTATCACATCAGAAGATCTGTCCTGGTACCAGTATATAAGTGCTGTCACAAAGAAAATATGACAGCGCCTTGACTTTAGTAGAAGTTTGTGCAGATTTGGAACATTATCAAAAACTTTGAGAAACCTCTATAGATGCACAGGGAAGATCGTTTCTGACTGGTTGCATCATGGCCTGAGATGGAAACACCAATGCCCAAGAATGGAAGAGGCAATGAATTTTTGCCCAGTCCATCACAGGCAAAGCCCTCCCCATCATAAAGTACGTTCATATGGAGCACTGCCACAAGAAAGTGGCATCTACCAACAAAGACACCCACCATCCAGGCCATGCTCTCGTCTCACTTCTACCATCAGGCAGGAGGCAAAGAAACCTTACTTCCCACACCACCTTATTCAGGAATAGTTATTACCCTGTGAGAGTCAGGTTCCTGTACTGGTGTGGATAACTTCACTCAACACAACTTTGCACTGATTTTACAACCTACAGACTCAATTTCAATTACTTTAAATCTCACATTCTCAGTACTTTTTATTTGTACAATTTGTATTCTAATGCACGTTGGTTGTTTGTCAGTCTTTCCTTATGTATAGATTTTCATAAATTCTATTGTATTTCATATTTTTCTGTGACTGCCTGCAAGAAAATGAATCTCAAGGTGGTAATGATAACAAACTTACTCTGATAATAACTTTGACTTTGAAATTCCTCATTTGGCTGGTTTCAACAGATCAGGTTGTTTTAGAAATTTAATGACTCTTTGCTTATAATTTCCAGGCTAATTGGTGTCTTTAACAATAGGCACAAATTCCTTCTTGTGCTCTGTTCAAAGTCTGGGTCACTGAAAGCTCCAGGGATGATTGACTTCTACAAGCTTTTTCAAAGTTTTAAAGTAAATTTATTATCGAAGTTCATATATGTCACCATATGCAACCCTAAGATTCATTGTCTTGTGGGCATACTCAGTAATCCATAGAATAATAACAACATCAAAGCAATGGAAGACCCCACCAACTTGGGCATTTAGCCAGTGTGCAAAAAGACAACAATCTGTGCAAATCCAAAAAGAGCAATAATAATAATAATAGATAAAGAAGTAATAAATATTGAGAACAGGAGATGAAGAGCCCTTAAAAGTGAGTCCATAGGTTGTGGGAACATTTCAATGATACAGCAAGTGAAGTTGTGTGGTTATCCCCTTTGATTCAAGAGACTGATGGTTGAGGGGTAATAACTGTTCGTGAACCTGGTGGTGTGAGTCCTGAGGCTCCTGTACCTTCCTGCTGATGGCTTCAGCGAGAAGACAGCATGTCCAGTATTGATAGTTTCCTTGTGATGCTCCCCAGTCAGGTTAAAGAAACCAATGGAAAGTCAATACAAATCATCCTCAAATCTTGGATGAATTGCAATTAGGAGGCATCTTAGCTTCTGAAATAATTTGATGTTTGAACCAACTTTGAACTCAACAACGCTGCTGTGCACAAAAGCAAAATGCAGTGAATGCTGGAAACCTGAAATAAAAAGGCAATGGTGCTAACACCCAGCAAGCCAACTGCTACCTGTTTTTGAGAAAGAGAAGCAAATTCTTGTTATAACTTGGCATTTGATATTCATATTGATTTATTGTTGTCACATGTACCAAGATACAGTGAAAAACACTTTACAGATCAAATCATTACACAGAATATTGATGTAGAGCAGAGGTTCCCAACCTATTGTGTGTCATGGACTATTAACCGAGGGGTCTCTGGACCCAAGGGTGGGAACCCCTGAAGTAGAGTAAGGTAAAACAATAACAAAATAGAATAAATTGTAAAAAAAAAAAAAATTTAGAAGTGCAATGCAGGTAAGTGATAAAGTGCAAGATCACGATGAGGTGGATCGTTAGGCAAAGAGTCCATTCAAGAATCTGGTAACAATACGATGCAAGCCATCTTTGAGCCTGGTGGTATGCACTTTTAGACTTCTGTATCTTCTGCCTGATGGGAGATGGGAGAACAGAGAATGTCCAGAGTGGGTGGGATCTTTGATTATGCTGACAAGCTTTACCAAGGCAGTGAGAAGTGTAGACAGAGTCCACATGCTGGTTCCTCTGTGCACAGCTCTCTGCGGTTTCTTGCAGTCATGAACAGAACTATTGCACCAGACAGAATGCTTTCTATAGTTCCAGAGTGGCTCTAACATTTGGCTTTGCCCCCAGAGTGCAGCTGACTTGTATGGGACTAAGTGCAGCCAACAGCTGATATTCATGTGGATACTAGAGACCAATGAGGAATTTCCCTCCCTTATTTTATGAGAATGCTGCTACATTCACATTCCTTATGAACATCGATTGGAAACCAAGCCAGAAAAAAATGCTGTAATAGCTCAACAGATCAGTCAGCATCCAGGAGAAGAGAAACTGCTAATTATTTTACATATTGCAGGCCTTTCTGTTTTTATTTCAGATTTTCAACATCTGCAGCATCCAGGAGAAGAGAAACCATTAATTGTTTTACATATTGCTGACCTTCCTGTTTTTATTTCAGATTTTCAGCATCTGCAGCATCCAGGAGAAGAGAAACCATTAATTGTTTTACATATTGCTGACCTTCCTGTTTTTATTTCAGATTTTCAGCATCTGCAGCATCCAGGAGAAGAGAAACCATTAATTGTTTTACATATTGCTGACCTTCCTGTTTTTATTTCAGATTTTCAGCATCTGCAGCCTTTGTTTTATTGTCATTGAGTGTTAACTCAGTTAACTGCTATTTGAGGAAAGGTGATAGATCTTACCTTAAACCCTCCTGGCAGCTGGAGACAGGTTTGGTGAACAACTCTTCCCACCTTCACTGTGCTTAGTGATCATCTTATATGATGGGCACTGCACAATGCCAGTCAACCAATAGAACCCACGCTTTCAAACTCAATCTGTATACCTCTTTAGGAGGACCACAGAAACTTCATTTCCATTTAAAATTATCTTCTCTGTGCATTCTTTCAACAAAAGTTAACAGCCATAATCTCAGTGGTGAGATACTCAACTATTTGCGGAAATTTGTTCGTTGTCCCATTAGCAGGGGTTCCTAATCTAACGTCCACAGACCCCTCTGTACATGGCATAAAAAGACACCTGCATTATAGGAAGTATAGAGAGACTTAGGAGAAGGTGCAGAAGAAGTTTACCAGGATGCCACCTGTACGAGAGGGCATTGCTTTAAGGAGAGTTTGGACAAATATCTCTGCAGTGCCCAAGAATGAAGAGATATTGGATAGAAGATTCAAAGATTCAAGGTACATTTATTATCAATGTAAGTATGCAGTATACAACCCTGAAATCTGTCGTCCCCACAGACAGCCACAAAACAAAGGAACCGGTTCAAAGAAAAGCATCAACCCCTCCCCATACACAAAACAAAAATTGCACAACTAGCAAGAAAAAAACAAGCAAAAAACACAAAATTGACAGAATCCGGGCATATTTAATTCAGAGTTCAGCCGAGTGTTCGATTTCTGCAGACCACCCCGATTCAAAATCACCCAAAAGAACAACAAAAAAAGGAGAAAACGGGACCAAGAAACACATCACAACATAAACTATAGCGTCTAATCCATAAACCATGTCGATTAAACCTTGCTTCAGCACCATCCTCCAACAGCATCAAGGGTGAGAGAGACCACTTGAATGCAGGGACCTTCCTTCAGGAGCAGTGAGCGAGAGGGAGAGAGAAAGAGAGACCATCACACGCAGAAGCCTTCCTCCAGCATCAGTGGGCAAGAGGCTCGTAGACAGCACTGAACGCCCGCTTGCCTTCTGCTCTCGCCTTGATGATTTCGATCTTCGCAGGTGCTGTAATCAGTGAGAACAGTGAGAAATTGATCCGATCATGAGCTCCAGGCTTCTTGGCCTTGAAAATGCATGCCTCACTCAAGCCTCATGGAAGCCTCTGGGAGACAGAAAAACATTAGATCGTTCAGTTGGCCTGAAAACACACCACCAAGAGTTTGTAAGATTTTGAGAAGCATAGATAGACAGCCAGTATCTTTTTTCCCCCAGAGTTTAAATGTCTAATATAAGAGGGCAAGATTTAAGGTGAAAGGGAGTAACTTCAAACCAAGTGAGTGTGGGGAAATTTTTTACACAGACTGGTGGATGCTGAACTGTTTAGCCTGGGATAGTAGTGGAGGAAAAGAGCACAGAGGTGTTTATCTGTGTCTTAGATGTGTAGGAAATGGAAGGATATGGAGATTGTGTAGGGGAGAAGTAATTAGTTCAGTTAGCCATTTAATTTTTACTCTAGTCAGTTCAGCACAACAGCATTGACTGAACAGCCTGTTCATATCCTGTACTATTGAGTGTCCTATGTTTTGGTTTTCAATCAGACAGAAGTTGAAATCTTTTGATAATCCATGTTATCAAGCTGCTGGAATAGCTGGCTGCTTTGAATAAATCACATGCAACATCTTGGGGGACGGATTTTAGTCTCTTTACCTTGACAATGCTTATGCAAGACCCGAAGAGAACAGTAGAGATAAACGGAAGGAGAGACTGGGAGGGTGAGGTAGTGAATGGTGATCAAGCAAATAAATCTTTGATTCTGACCATTATTTTGTTTCTCTTGTCATGGTGATGATTCAGGAAACCAATATCCACTCAGGCCTCCAACCTGATGGCATGAACATCGATTTCTCAAACTTCCGGTAATTGCCTCCTCTCCTCTCCTCTCCTTCAATATTCCCCATTCCTGTTTCCCTTTCAAACCTTCGCCTCTTATCTGCCCATCACCTCCCTCTGGTGCTCCCCTCCCCTTTCCCTTTCTTCCATGGTCTTCTGTCTTCTCCTACCAGATTCCCCCTACTGCAGCCCTTTATGTCTTTTACCAGTCAACTTCCCAGCTCTTTACTTCAACCCCTCCCCTTTTCTTGGTCTCACCTATCACACAGCACCTTGTACTTCTTCCTACCCTCCCCCCATCTTCCTTTCCAGCCGTGATGAAGGGTGTCGGCCAAAACACTGACTGTTTACTCTTTTCCACAGATGCTGCCTGACCTGCTGGGTTCTTCCAGCATCTTGTGTGCGTTGATTTGGATTCCCAGCAGCTGCAGATTTTCTCATGCTTGTGATTCACTCATAATTCACAAAGGTTGAGACACTAGGGTCATCTGTTTTGCTCCTGATGCTGCCTCTTCTACTTTGGTGAGATCTGCCATAAATTGGGGGACTGCTTCATTGAGCACCTCCACAACACCTTATATTCCATCTGGGTAGCCTCCAAACTGATGGCATGAATATCAATTTCTCATTCTCGTCAACATATACCCCCCCCCCCCCACAATTCATCCATTCCTCACTATAACCTTTTATTTCTTCACACCTGCTTATTACTTTCCCCTTGATCTCCTCCTCATTCCCGTTCTCCTATGGTTCACTCTCTTCGCCTGTCAGTTTCCTTCTCCTCCAGCCCTTGACTTTTCCCACTGACTTGGCTTCACCTATCACCTTCCAGCTAGCCTATTCCCCCTCCTCCATCCCACCTTTATACTCTGGCATTTCTCCCCTTCTTTCTCAGACCTGAAGAAGGGTCTCGACCCAAAATGTCAACTGTTCTTTTTTTTTTCATAGATGCTTCCTGACCTGCTGAGTTCCTCCAGAATGTTGTGTGTTGTTAAAAGGTTGATGTCATCAAAAGTGGGTCTGGACACCTGGGCCCAGGGGTTCCCAACCTTTTCAATACCAATGAGCCTCACCATTAACTGAGGGGCCCATGGACCCCAGGCTGGGAGCCTCTGAAGGAAGAGGCTGCGGTTAAGTTGTGATACTTTGTTCCTTTGCACCTTCTTCTTCTTACCATCAGTGGAATTAAAGCAGAAACCAGTGGCTTCTCTATTTTTATGTATTAACAAAGATTGTTGTTGGCATTTGTAAGATTTCATCAAAATATCAGGGGAAATCTTCAATTCCACTTTACAAAGTGAGAAATACGACAACTCAATAACAATGGCCTTAGTTTTTTTTACTCATCCCTTCTGGAGAGTACTTGAGCCAATTAAAATTCCTAATTTTTTTTTGCGGTATACTTCATTTGCCCAAGATTTCAAACCAGAAATAAGATTGGAGAAATGGCAAGGGTTATGTACAATTCCGTCTGTTGGGCTGTAACGAGGCCACGGTGGGAGTATTCTTGGACATGAGTCACGAACTAAGTCAAGAGGTGAAGCTGCAGTTCCATCTGCTTTCTCAGGTGGCTACAAGCTGACCCAGGGCACCATCTTAAATATGAATGGTGGCCTGCCCTAATCAACGCTGCCAGAACAGAAACCAAATGGTCTGATAATTCTCCTGCTGCAGTTTTTCGAAGCTGATGGTGGACTAATTGGCTGGTGAGTTTTTCATGAGACAACAGTGGCGACACTTCAAAAGTATTTGATTGGTTGTGAGGCGCTTGGAGATATCTTGAAGACAAAAGACCCTGCAGAAATGTTAGCCACTTTAATTCTGCATCACACCCAAGCAAATGGATGCTTCTAAAGAGTTTTTTAATTTTGAAGTTTAAAAACAAAGATTGTTTGTCACCGCACGACGAAACATACAGTGAAATGCATCTCAGTCAACAGAAAATCTACTGATCCTGGACATCCAAGCAAGACACACCAAATGCCAAAGGAATGCAGCAGGCTAGGCAGCATCTATGGAAAAGAGACAGTCGACGTTTCGGGCTGAGACCCTTCATCAGGACTGGAAGAAAAGATGAGGAGTCAAAGAGAGTGGAGGGAGTGAAATGCGTTGTTTCAAATCAAATCAGCAAGGGTTGTGCGGATGGCACCATGTTTCTGGCGTGAACATAGTATGCCCACAATTCCCCCATTAGGATGGTGAATGTCTGGAATGAGCTGCTTTGTATGGTGATAGAGGCAAATACATTAGAGGCTTTTAAGAGACGTTTGGATAGGTACATGGATATAAGGGAGATGGAGGGAGATGGACATTGTCTGGGTAGGAGGGATTAGTTTTTGATGTGTTTTTTAGCTAGTTTGGCACAACACTGGGGGCTGAAGGGCCTATTCCTATGTTCTATGTTCTATAATGATTGTTTGAACGATGCACAAATGAATTCCTGCACCATCCTCTCTGGATCTCACACATCGAGTATTTTTCGGAGACACAGCACGGTATCAAACCCTTCCAGCCCCTGAGACCCAGTTACACCCAAATAACCTGCATGCCTTTGGAATGTGGGAGAAAACCGGAACGTACAGAGAAAATCCTGACGATCACCGGGAGAACATACACATACCGTAGAGACAATGGCAGAAAGGGAACCCAAGTCACTGGCGCTGTAATAACAACACGCTAACTGTGATGCTACTTTCTGCCCTCAATCCAATCTTGCATGCAAGGGAAGCACAACAGTTTATAGTGGCACCTCTTACTAATGTATCATCTCACTGGGACGTAACACGGCATTCATACAATTTTTACATTATTTAATCTATCCCCATTATAATTTATCATAACAATTGCCTCTAAAATAAATTTATATTACAAATTAATCCACTTCAGTATCATGACTTTTTGATAAAAGCAGAATATGTTCAGAATTCTGAACAGCATCCGTGGATTGAGAAAGAGTGTTCAGTAATACTGCAATGTTATTGAACAAAAACTTTAATTCTTGTTTCTCTCTCTCCACAGCTGTATTTCCAGTATTTTGTATATTCATTCAGATTTCTGGTTATTGAAAAAGATTTAAAGATTCTGATCATCTTTACTTGTCACATGTACACTGAAATATTCAAATTTACAGTGAAAGGCGTCATTTTGCACCAACAATCAGCTGTGAGTTTAAATTCAACAACAATTGCATAATTCCAATTTGTTCTTTGGTTCCTCTGTTGTTTTGACAGATTTTTAACACAAGGGTAAAAAACTGAGCACATTTCAAAAATTACAAAGGATGAATAATCCCTTATGGTGACAAATTGAACCTCAAGACTCTTAACAAGAGCTGTGAAAGTGTTTGTTGTTTTACATGAGTGACATTGACTTCTCGGAACGACAAGAGGCAAAGCAAGAAATCGTACAGCTCTGACAACTTTAAATTTGTTTGCAAGCTTCAAATGTTATGGGGGGATGTGGGGTGAATTTAAATGTAAAGTTTTGCTTGTTAAATGTTCAGACATAGTCTATTTAGGGTTGCTAGTTTTCAAAATAACACATGATGAAATCTTTATTGGAAAAAAAATGCATCAATCAATGAAGTTTTAATTGCTTGGAACCTACCAGTCCAACAATGTTGAAACTGAAGCCAAATATACAGTATTCTCATCTTGAACAATTTTTCCTTCGACTCCTCCCCCTTTCTCCAAACTAAAGGGGCAGAGGCGACACCTCGCCCGCAAACCTGTTGGGGACGTTTACTGTGTCTAGTGATCCTAATGTAACCTCCTCTGTACTGGGGAGACCAGTCATAAATTGGGGGACCACTTTCGTCAAGCTCCTCTGCATCATCCGCCACAAGTGGGACTTCCCAGTGGCCAAACATTTTAAACCCTGTTCCCAATCCCATTCTGACATGTTGGTCCACGGCCCCCTCTTGTGCCAAGATGAGGTCCTGCTTAGGGGTGGAGGAACGACACTTTACATTCCATCTGGGTATCCTCCAACCTGATGGCATGAATATCAATTTCTACTTCTGGTAAACCAATTTCTACCACGCCCCCCCCATTCCTTTATTCCCCACTCTGACCTTTTACTTCGTCTCACCTGTTTATTACTTACTCTGGGTTCACGCCTCCTTCCTTTTCTCCTATGGTCCACTCTCCTCTCCTATCAGATTCATTCTTCTCCAGCCCTGACCTTACCCACCCACCTGGCTTCACCTATCAACTTCCAGCTAGCCTCTTTCCCCTTCACCCAGCTTTTTAGGCTAGCATTTTCCCCTTTCCTTCTCAGTCTTGAAGAAGGGTCTCGGTCTGAAACGTCAACCATCTTTTCATTTCTATAAATACTGCCTGAGCTGTTGAATTCCTCAAGCATTTTGAGTGTGTTGTCAAATATACCTGTCTTATTTTGGGAAATATCCAATCTTTCAATCAATCAAACTAAGAATGTGCTAATAACTTTAACATAATATTTATATCATTACATTAGAGTTGATAACTTTATAGTCTACCCATTCTGCTTAGATTGCCATGATCAAGCCAGTCAAAAACTGCAAAAAAATCCAGAAACAATTGCAAAGTGAACCTCAAAGTCCCCCGAGCCTCATCAATCATTCCTTGCAATGTGGACTTCCAGACTCCTGCACTTTTCTCTTACAGCAGCTTGTGAGAGGGAGAGAAAGATGGTCAAACACAGCAGATGGTGCCGAACACCTCCGCTCCTGTCTTTGTCGACTTCAACCTTGCTTGACAGGAGAGAAGCGGTGGAGACGACCGTGGGCTGCCCCTCTCCACACCTCAATCGGAGAGAAGCAGTGGAGACGACCATGGGCTGCCAATCTCCACACCTCAATCGGAGAGAAGCAGTGAAGACGACCATGGGCTGCCCCTCTCCACACCTCAAAGGAAGAGAAGCGGTGGAGACGACCATGGGCTGTCACTCTCCACACCTCAATCAGAGAGAAGCTGTGGAGTCCACCATGGGCTGCCAATCTCCACACCTCAATCGGGGAGAAGCGGTGGAGAAGACCATGGGCTGCCGATCTCCACACATCAAACGGAGAGAAGCGGTGGAGACGACCATGGGCTGCCAATCTCCACACCTCAATCGGGGAGAAGCGGTGGAGACGACCATGGGCTGCCGATCTCCACACCTCAATCGGAGAGAAGCGGTGGAGACGACCATGGGCTGCCGATCTCCACACCTCAAAGGAAGAGAAGCGGTGGAGACGACCATGGGCTGCCCCTCTCCACACCTCAATCAGAGAGAAGCGGTGGAGACGACCATGGGCTGCCGATCTCCACACCTCAATCGGAGAGAAGCGGTGGAGACGACCATGGGCTGCCGATCTCCACACCTCAATCGGAGAGAAGCGGTGGAGACGACCATGGGCTGCCCCTCTCCACACCTCAATCGGAGAGAAGCAGTGGAGACGACCATGGGCTGCCACTCTCCACACCTCAATCAGAGAGAGTGGTGGAGACGACCATGGGCTGCCCCTCTCCACACCTCAATCAGAGAGAGTGGTGGAGACGACCATGGGCTGCCGATCTCCACACCTCAATCGGAGAGAAGCGGAGGAGACGACCATGGGCTGCCCCTCTCCACACCTCAATCGGAGAGAAGCGGTGGAGACGACCATGGGCTGCCGATCTCCACACCTCAATCGGAGAGAAGCGGTGGAGACGACCGTGGGCTGCCCCTCTCCACACCTCAATCGGAGAGAAGCGGTGGAGACGACCATGGGCTGCCCCTCTCCACACGTCAATCGGAGAGAAGCGGTGGAGACGACCGTGGGCTGCCCCTCTCCACACCTCAATTGGAGACAAGCGGTGGAGACGACCATGGGCTGCCCCTCTCCACACCTCAATCGGAGAGAAGCGGTGGAGTCCACCATGGGCTGCCCCTCTCCACACCTCAATCACAGAGAAGCTGTGGAGTCGACCATGGGCTGCCGATCTCCACACCTCAATCGGAGAGAAGCGGTGGAGACGACCATGGGCTGCCCCTCTCCACACCTCAATCGGAGAGAAGCAGTGGAGACGACCATGGGCTGCCGATCTCCACACCTCAATCGGAGAGAAGCGGTGGAGACGACCATGGGCTGCCCCTCTCCACACCTCAATCGGAGAGAAGCAGTGGAGACGACCATGGGCTGCCGATCTCCACACCTCAATCGGAGAGAAGCGGTGGAGACGACCATGGGCTGCAACTCTCCACACCTCAATCGGAGAGAAGCGGTGGAGACGACCGTGGGCTGCCCCTCTCCACACCTCAATTGGAGACAAGCGGTGGAGACGACCATGGGCTGCCCCTCTCCACACCTCAATCAGAGAGAAGCTGTGGAGTCCACCATGGGCTGCCAATCTCCACACCTCAATCAGAGAGAAGCGGTGGAGACGACCATGGGCTGCCCCTCTCCACACCTCAATCGGAGAGAAGCAGAGGAGACGACCATGGGCTGCCCCTCTCCACACATCATTCGGAGAGAAGCGGTGGAGACGACCATGGGCTGCCCCTCTCCACACCTCAATCGGAGAGAGCGGTGGAGACGACCATGGGCTGCCCCTCTCCACACCTCAATCGGAGAGAGCGGTGGAGACGACCATGGGCTGCCCCTCTCCACACCTCAATCGGAGAGAAGCAGTGGAGATGACCATGGGCTGCCCCTCTCCACACATCATTCGGAGAGAAGCGGTGGAGACGACCGTGGGCTGCCCCTCTCCACACCTCAATCGGAGAGAAGCAGTGGAGACGACCATGGGCTGCCAATCTCCACACCTCAATCGGAGAGAAGCAGTGGAGACGACCATGGGTTGCCCCTCTCCACACCTCAATCGGAGAGAAGCGGTGGAGACGACCATGGGCTGCCACTCTCCACACCTCAATCGGAGAGAAGCGGTGGAGATGACCATGGGCTGCCGATCTCCACACCTCAATCGGAGAGAAGGGGTGGAGACGACCATGGGCTGCCGATCTCCACACCTCAATCGGAGAGAAGCGGTGGAGACGACCATGGGCTGCCCCTCTCCACACCTCAATCAGAGAGAAGCTGTGGAGTCCACCATGGGCTGCCAATCTCCACACCTCAATCGGAGAAAAGCTGTGGAGTCCCCCATGGGCTGCCACTCTCCACAGCTCAATCGGAGAGAAGCAGTGGAGATGACCATGGGCTGCCCCTCTCCACACCTCAATCGGAGAGAAGCAGTGGAGACGACCATGGGCTGCCCCTCTCCACACCTCAATCGGAGAGAAGCAGTGGAGACGACCATGGGCTGTCACTCTACATACCTCAATCGGAGAGAAGCGGTGGAGACGACCATGGGCTGCCGATCTCCACACCTCAATCGGAGAGAAGCGGTGGAGATGACCATGGGCTGCTACTCTCCACACCTCAATCGGAGAGAAGCAGTGGAGATGACCATGGGCTGCCAATCTCCACACCTCAATCGGAGAGAAGCGGTGGAGACGACCATGGGCTGCCCCTCTCCACACCTCAATTGGAGAGAAGCGGTGGAGCCGACCATGGGCTGCCCCTCTCCACACCTCAATCGGAGAGAAGCGGAGGAGACGACCATGGGCTGCCCCTCTCCACACCTCAATCGGAGAGAAGCGGTGGAGACGACCATGGGCTGCCGATCTCCACACCTCAATCGGAGAGAAGCGGAGGAGACGACCATGGGCTGCCCCTCTCCACACCTCAATCGGAGAGAAGCGGTGGAGACGACCATGGGCTGCCCCTCTCCACACCTCAATCGGAGAGAAGCGGTGGAGACGACCATGGGCTGCCCCTCTCGACACCTCAATTGGGGAGAAGCCGAGGAGACGACCATGGGCTTGTGCCTCATGTCCAGGCTGCACACTCTGCTCCCAACCTCACCAAACTTCCTTAGGGACAGCAGAGCACCAGATCACACAATCGGCCCAAAAACATACCATCAAAATGTAAATCACAGGTTCCAATTGCACGTTGGAGAATCATATTTGAAACAAGAAGTAGTAAAATAAGTAGTTTCGTGAACTGTCTGCAAGGCATCGCCATTAGTTGTGCAGTTCACAGGCACCATCTTGAGGAGCAACATACGGGTTTCCCCAGGTGCTTCAAATTTCTCCTACGTTGCAAAGACATGCAGAGTGCTGGGTTAATTGGCCTCTGTAAATTGTCCCTTGCTGCAGAATCTTGGGGGAGTTAGTGGAAATGTGGGGAGAATAAAATAGGATTCGTGTAGGATTGGTGTAAGTGGGTGGCTGATAGTGCAAACTAGATGGGCTGAAGGGCCTGTTTCTGCACTGTACGTCTCCAGGATTCCCAGACTCTATAGGTTTTATGCAGGATAGGTGCAATGGAAATATTGCATTTGACAGTAAAATTTTTCCTGATCTCCTGAAGTAGGTCAATTTGAAACTTTAATCATATATGCTCAATCATAAACAATTAGACCCTTAACTGGAAAGCTAAAAATTATTTTACATTCGATTAAATTGCCTGTGTATAATTCACCAACAGATATCAGTCTGGTATAGAATTTAAGTCAGAGAAGTTGTAATTAACAAGAATCAATTCATTACCGTCTCTTGGACAAACTAGTGTCCTTGACTGTGAACATTAATAGAACAACTGAATTTGATAGCCTCACCACTGCCTGAGACATTGAGACTTGGAGAGTCCAACATCAACCTCCAGGAACTTATTTTTCTATTGAGGGTTCCCAACAGAGAGAAGATTAGCTTTATTTGTCAGATATATATCAAAACACACAATGAAATATGTCATTTATGTTAATGACCAACTTAGACCAAATATGTGCTGGAGGCTGCCCACAAGTGCTGCCATACATCTAGCTCAGTACATCACAGGAACCAGCTTCCTCACGGTTGCCTCTGTCACTGCCTCTGTAAAGACCCCACCCACCCGTTATTCTCTGTTCTCCCCACTCCCACCAGGCAGACCATAAGATATAGTAGGCCATTTGGCCTATCGAGTCTGCTCCACCATTTCATCATGGCTGATCCGTTTTCTCTCTTGGCCCTAATCTCCTGCCTTCTCCCTGTATCCCTTCAACCCTGTCTAATCAAGAATCTATCAACCTTTGCCTTAAAAACACCCAATGACTTAGCCTCCACAGCCACCTATAGCAAGGAATTCAACACATTCACCATTCTCTAGTGTAAGAAATGTTTCCTCATTGCCATTCCAAAAGGACACCTCTCTAGTCTGAGGCTTTATCCTCTGGTCTTAGACTCCCCCACCTAGGAAACATTCCACATCCACTCTGTCGAGGCCTTTCAACATTCGATAGGTTTCAATGAGGTCACCCCTCATTCAGAAGCAGCTTCTATCCCACTGTTATAAGACGATTGAATGTTTCCCAGTTTGATAAGAAGGTCTTGACTTCTAATCTACCTTGCTGTCTACCTGAAATGCACTTGCTCTGTAACTGTAACACTATTCTCTTTATTCAGTTTATTTCTTCTTTGATTCAAAGGTTTAAAGCTTCATTTTATTTTCGAAGGATGTATGCAGAATATAGCTCTGAGATTCAACTTCTCCCAATAACCATGAAATACAGAAAAAACCATGGCAGTCGTTGAAAGAAAAGGCATCATCTGCAACGTCTCATGAAAAAGAAAAAGAAACAAAAGCTCGCAAACCTCAAACCTACCAACCTTTTACTCGCAGAAAAAAATTAACAGATCACCCATCCGGAAAACGGTAGCTGGAACTTCAAACCCCTAACCCCTTCTGTCACAAAAAACTGCCGTAATTTTACAGTGATTGGGTGAAAGTTTAAGGGGGAGGTCTGAGGTAAGTTTTTTACACAGAGTGGTGGGTGTGTGGAAAGCGCTGCCAAGGGTGGTGGTAGAGTCAGATATGTTAAAGACGTTAAAGAGACTCTTAGATAGACACATGGTTGGTCAAGAAATGGAGGGCTATGTAGGAGGAAAGGGTAAATTGATCTTAGAATAGGCTGAAACAACATTGTAGGCCAAAGGGCATGTAATATGCTACAAAGGCCAAGTCATTGAGTATATTTAAAGAGGTAGTTGATATGTTCTTGATTAATCAAGGAGTCAAAGCAGGAGAACTGGGTTGAGAGGGATATTAAATCAGCTATGAAGGAATGGCAGAGCAGACTCGATGGGCTGAATGGTCTAGTGCTGTTCCTATGTCATACGGTCTTATGCTGCTTTCCTGTGACAATGCTTCATGTAGATGTGTACAATGGTGGGGGAGGGTTTTTACCTGAGATGGACTGAGCCATATCCATTGCTTTTTGTAGGATTTTCCATTCAAAGGTATTGGTGTTTCCACACCAGGCTGTGGTGCATCCAGTCAATATACTCTCCACTGTACATCTACAGAAGCTTGTCAAAGTTTTAGATATCATGCCTAATCAATAGAAGCAGCAAAAGGCTGACAAATATCTCACAATTATTAATGCTGATGCACAAGAATGGAAGATTATAATTATATTAACATAGAAACATAGAAAATCTACAGGACATTACAGGCCCTTCAGCCCACAATGTTGTGCCAACCATATAACCAATTCTAGAAGCTGCCTAGAATTACCCTATCACATAGAAAGAAAGGCCTTGGCAGCAGTGGAATTCAAACCCACGCCATCAAAATGACTGGAGCCTAAACCCAGTGCTTTAGACCACTCGGCGACCATGCTAACTTGACACTAACAAATCTCTAACTAACAGAGAGTTTTTGGATTCTGTGATTGTTTTACCTTCTTCATTGCCCCATTGTAATGAGTTTCTCTTTATGGATGGTACGCAAGTTAAGTTTTTTTCCACTGTACTTCATTGCAGGTGACAATAATAAACCAATTTACCAACTCTCCGCTTGCGTCTGGCTCGGGTGCCGATACCAGTGGTGCATCATAAACGCCACTGTCGACAGATGCTGGAAATCCAAAGCAACACAGATAAAGTACTGGAGGAACTCAGCAGGTCAGGCTGAGAGGTACAAAGAGTGGACAATTCAGGCTGAGACCTTTCTTTAGGTATGTGTTGCTTGACATTTGCACCGATTTATGGTTCCGATGAAGGGTCACAGCATGATACATTGACTGCTTATTTGCCTCTGTAGATGTTCCCTGTCTTGCTGAGTGCCTCCAGCATTTTAATGGTGTTGCTCAAGATCCCCAGCATCTGCAGAATCTCTTGTGTTCATGATATTTATGCTGGTGTGAAGTCTTTGCCTTACAGACTCACCGAGCCTTACAGCACTTTGTAAGCCACTCGTAGAGATGATTTCCTTGCATCGGTACATCAAGGTAAGTCTCGGGAAGAATAGGAACAGGATGCAGAATGAAGTGGTACAGTGACAGAAAAATGCAGCGCAAAAAAACAGACAATAAGATGCAAGGCCACAGCGAGGTGGATTGTGATTTCAAGAGTCCATTTCCACATCGAAGAGGTCTGTTTAATTGTCATATAACAGCAGAACTGAAGCTGCCCTTGAGCCTGGCTGAACATGCTTTCTGGCTCTTCCAGCCTCTATTATAAAGAACAATAGAGCAGCAAACATTTCTACAAGGTTTAATGTTTAAAGCTCCCTGCGGTGAATACTTCTTATCAAGGAAGTTGGTGAGCTCAGGGAGTGCATGGTGATAATCAGCATTATGAAGAGGTGTGGGAGCTGCAGAAAAACAAGATGGATGACTTCAGGGAGCCTGATTAAGTGTATCCTTTATTGAGATACAGCGCAGAATAGGCCTTTCCTGCCCTTTGATCTGTGATTTAACCCAGGACAATATACGATAACCAAATGACCTACTGGTCTGAGGGAGGAAACCAAGGTACCCAATAAAGACCCACATGGTTAGAGGGAGAACATACAAACTCCTTACTGGCAGTGACAGGAATTGAACCCGGGTCCTCTCTGCTGTAAACTGTTGTGCTAACCACTACACTACCATGCAGCCCCATCCTTCCATGGGATAAGAAGCAAGCAAAGAGAGTGCCGGGTCCCTACCGGCAAGTTTATAATTAATTAACCACAGGTGAAACGCTGGAAGACTTGAGAATAGCCAATGTTGTAACTTTTTTTAAAGAAGGACGGACAGAATAAGCCATGGAACAACAGGACAGTGAGCATTGCATTAGTGGTGGGAAAGTTTCTGGAAGTGCTTCAGACAGAAGACATTTATTTACATTTGGAAAAGCATGATCTAATTAGAGATAGTCATTGTGTGCTAGGGCTAGAGCTTTACTCTCTGGAGAGAAGGAGGATGAGAGGAGACATGACAGATATTAAGAGGAATAGACAGAGTGGACAGCCAGCGCCTCTTCCCCAGGACACCACTGCTCAGTACAAGAGGACATGGCTTTAAGGTAAGGGGAGGGAAGTTTAAGGGGGATATTAGAGGAAGGTTTTTCACTCAGAGAGTGGTTATACTCATGGAATACACTGCCTGAGTCAGTGATGGAGGCAGATACACTAGTGAAGTTTAAGAGACTACTAGACAGGTATATGGAGGAATTTAAGGTGGGGGGTTATATGGGAGGCAGGGTTTAAGGGTGGGCACAACATTGTGGGCCGAAGGGCCTGTACTGTGCTGTGCTATTCTATGTCCTATGTTCTATGAGTCTGCTCTTCCATGCCATCATGATTTATTTTCACTCTCAACCACATGACCTTTCTCACCTTCTCCCCTTTGACACCCTTACTAATCAAGATCCTATCAACATTTGCTTTAAACACACCCAGTGACTTGACCTTCACAGTCATCTGTGGCAGCAAATTGCACAGATTCACCTGTCATCCCTTTTCAAAAGGGACATCTTTCTATTCTGAGACACATTATATAGCTTAAAAACTATTACATTTACATTTACATCTGGTCGCATCACTACAGGAAGGATGTGGAAGCCATAGAAAAGGTGCAGAGGAGATTTATAAGGATGTCACCTAGATTGGGGAGCATACCTTATGAAAACAGGTTGAGTGACAAAGGATGAGAGGTGACCTGATAGAGGTATACAAGATGATGAGGGGCATTAATCGAGTAGATTATCAGAGGCTTTTTCCCAGGGCTGAAATGGCTAGCACAAGAGGCCATAGTTTGGAGGTGTTTGGAAGTAGGTACAGAGGAGATATCAGGGGTTTTTTTACGCAGAGAGTGGTAAGTGCGTGGAATGGACTGCCAGCAATGGTGGTGGAGGTGGGTACAAAAGGGTCTTTAAAGAGACTCCTGGACAGGTATACAGAACTCTGAAAAATAGAGGGCTATGGGTAACCCTAGGTAATTCCTTAGCTAGAAATGTTCAGCACAGCTTTGTGAGCCGAAGGGCCTGTATTGCGCTGTAGGTTTTCTATGTTTCTATGTGTGTGGGAAATCACATCTCGCAATTTACTTCGAGTTTTTTTGACGAGATAATCCCGAGGATTGATGAAGGCAGAGTGAGAGGTGTTCTGCATGAGACTTTAGTAAGGCCTTTAACAAGATCCTGCATGGCAGACAGGTCCAGAAAGTAGGAACACATGGGATCCAGAATGAGTAAGCAACTGGGTACACAATTGGCTTGGTGGTAGGATCTAGAGGATGGTCCTTTTTTCTGATTGGAGGCCTGTGAGCAGTGTTGTACCATAGGGATCAGTGCCTGGCCTTCTGGTGTTTGTCACATAGATGAATGGATTGCACGAGAAGATTAATGGATTGGATTGCATGGCATGATGAGTAACTTTGCAAACGACACAAAAATGAATGGTTCGGTCTTAGTGAAGAAGATTGTCTAAGTTTACAACTGGGAATGGGAGATGGATTTAACATAGACTATTGCAAAGTGATGTATTGTGGGAAGTTAAACAAACTGGAACATGTGCAATGAAGAACAGGGTCTGGTTGTACAAAGTTCAAAGTAAGTTTATTATCACTGTACATATATGTCACCATATACAATCCTGAGCCACATTTTTTTGCAATATTCATAGTACTAAGACTAACAGAGAAATAACTAAAGTAGAATCAATGAAAGACCACACCAACTTGGGTGTTCAACCAGTCTGCAGAAGACACAAATTATGCAAGTAAAAAAAGAAAGAAATGATTATAATAAATAAGTAAACAATAAATATCGAGAACATAAGGTTAAGAGTTCTTGAAAGTGAGTTCATAGATTATCGGAATATTTCAATGATGGGGCAAGTGAAGTTGAGTGAAGTTATTGCATTTGCTTCAGGAGCCTGACGGTTGAGGTAATAACTGTTCCTGAACCTGATGGTGTGAGTCCTGAGGCTCCTGCTCCTTCTTCCTGAGGGCAGCAGTGAGATCCAGAGACAACAGGGAGACCCAAGTGCACAGATATAGACTTTCCTGAAAATGGCAACACAGGGTGGTGGAGAATGCATTTGGTACGTTTGCCTTCATCAGCAAAGGTGTTGCATCTTCGAAACTTTGGCTGGGCCTCACTGGGACTATTGTGCACTCTACAGGAAGAATGTGATTTAGTTGAAAAGGTTGCAGAAAATATCCACATGGATATTAGAGGGCTTTACTTAAAGGAGTGATTGGGTTGGCTGCAGCAGAGGAGCCTGGGAGGTGACTTGATAGACGGATGTTAAATTATGAGAGGCATAGATAGGGTAGATAGTCAGAGTCCATGGGAAACAGGTGGTAGTAATGTCCAAAACCGGAGGGCAAAAATTTTGAGGTAAGAGGGAGGAGATTTAAAAGGGACTTGAGGGGTAAATTCTCCACACAAAGAGTAGTTGGTTTCTGGAATAAGTTCCAGAGGAGATGTTGGAGGGAAGAACATTAACAACACTTAAGAGGCGTATGGACAGGTACTTGAATATGGAATTAATACTGGCTTGGGATTATCATAGATAGGAAGAACTATTGGCATATATACTGTATGGTAGGCTGATGGGCCTGTTCCTATGCTGTACAATTCTGTGACTCTAGAACATTTTTTGTGGCATCATAAAGGTGGATGACATAGAATGGGACCTACTTAGCTACTTGTTTCCATGGCAACTGGAAAAGCACAATTCTGTCTCAATTCATATCTAGTTCCTCCAACAGTTTGACTTTTTTTCAACATCTGCAGTCTCCCGTATTTCCTTGGGATTTAGTATTGGGTTGAACAATTTCACTGTGAAACCCCATTATCCTTAGATGTGATCATACCTCTAATTCAATTTGCTTATATTTATAATTCTCTTGGTTCCAACTGCTAGTTGTGCTGAGGAATTGCTATATTGATACCGATGGTCTGCATCCTATCATATACATTCCCTCGGTTCTCTCCAACTTCCCTCTCTATAAGTTAAAACCCATTTATCCACTCAGGTAAATGGTCTCCAAACTAAAACTTTGGCTGAAATCAAACATTATCCTTTCGTTAATGGTTATGGGATTGTCCTATGTACAAAGTGACTACACAATTCCTGCATTATGTTCTGAAGGATTTGCTTAGCTGCAATTTGAGACATTCTGAGCAGCACACACAAAATGCTGGAGGAACTCAGTAGGTCAGGTAGCATTTATGGAAATGAATTAACAGCTGATGTTTCACGAGACCTTTCATCAGGACTGGAAAGAAACAGGGAAGATAAAAGGATAAAAAAGTGGGGGGAGGAGATGGAGGATAGCTGGAAGCCAGGTGGGTAGGAAAGGTAAAGGGTTGGACAGGAAGGAGGAGGGGAGCCAGCGGAAAGTTATGGATAGGTGAGAAGAGGTCAGAGGCCAGAGAGGGGAATACAAAAGGGAAGGGGTGGGAATTTTTTTAACTGGAAGGTGAAATCAGTATTCATGCCATCAGGTTGGAGGCTACCCAGATGGAATTCAAGGTGTTGCTCCTCCACTCTGAGGGTAGCCTCATTTTGGCACAAGAGGAGGCCATGGACTGACATGTTGAAACAGGAATAGGAATAGGCCACTGGGAAATTTTGCTTTTGGTGGATGGAGTGGAAGTGCTCGATGAAGCAGTCCCCCAGTTTACAAAGGGTCTCACCTACGTAGAGGAGGCCACGTTGAGAGTACCAGACTCAATAGATGATCCCAACAGGTTTCTCACCTGGAAGGACTGTTTGAGGCCCTGAATAGAGGCGAGGGAGGGGGTGTAGCACTTAGGGCACTTGCAGGGTTAAGTGCCAGGAGGGAGATTAGTGGGGAGGGATGAATGGCAAGGGAATTGCGGAGGGAGTGATCCCTGCAGAAAGCGGAGAGAGGGGGGAAGGTAAAGGTGTGTTTGGCAGCAGGATCCCATTAGAGATGGCAGAAGTTGTGGAGGATGATGTGTTGGATGGGGATGCTCGTGGGATGGTAAGTAAGAACAAGAGGAGCTCTATCACTGATGGGGCAACAGCAGCATTGATGGTGGAGGAGGGGAAACCCTGATCTTTGAAGGAGGAGGACATTTCTTGGGACAGATGTGGCATAGGCAAAGGAACTAAGATAAAGGAACAGCATTTTTACAGGAAATAGGGTGGGAAGAGGTATAGTCAAGATAACCCTGGGAGTTGGTAGGTTTATAAAAGATGCTTGGTGACAGTTAATCTCGAGAGATGGAGACAGAGAGATTGCGACATCCTGAGTTTCAAGCGTTGAATGCATAATTTTCAAGTATAGTGCATGTGTTACCATAAGACCATAATACCATAAGATACAAAGGCAGAATCAGGCCATTTGGCCCATCGAGTCTGCTCTGCCATTTCATCATGGTTAATCCATTATTCCTCCCAGCCCTAATCTCTTGCCTTCCCCTCGTATCCCTTCATGCCCTGACCAATCAAGAATCTATCAACCTCTGCCTTAAATGTACATCAAGACTTGGCTGCTGCGTCTGCCTGTAGCAAAAAAGTTCCACAGATTCACCACTCTCTGGCTGAAGAAATTCCTCCTCATCTCTGTTCTAAAAAGACTCCCCTCTGTTCTCTGGAATTCCTATAACCCTCAGAATCTCATGTTCAGATTCGATAGAAGCATACAAAATTATGAGGAGCGCAGACTGGGTAAGTGCAAGCAGGCTTTTTCTATTGGGGTTGGGTGAAATGACAACTCGTACGTTAAGGGTGCAAGGTGAAATATTTAAGGGGAACTGAGGGGGAACTTCTTTGCTCAGAGGGTGGACCAAGCAACCAGTGCAAGTGGCGGATGCAGGCTTGATTGCAATGTTTAAGAGAGGTTTGGATAAGTACATGAACGGGACGGGTATGGAGGGCTATGGTCAGGGTCCATATGGTGGATGGGACTAGGCAGAATAACAGTTTGGCATGGATTAAATGGGCTGAAGGGCCTGGTTCTGTGCTGTAGCACTCTATGACACTATGCAGTACTTGTTTTTCCTTCTTTGCCTAATGCACACTCACCAACGCTTCAATAGTGAGCTCAAGCTTTTCAAATCAAAGGAGACATTGTTATGGCTGAGCTAAAGGGATCACTTATCTTGTCTCCTAATGTTACAATATAATTTTGTTAATTATAATCTACATTTCCGAGGATCCAGATAACCGCAGACAAATTTGGTAAAGCTATCTTAGTGTGGCTGAGAGAGATTCAAATTTTCATATAAAATGTCAAAGAAAACTCGTTCCTGCATCAACAACCCCGGGTGTTTTGCTGATCACTGCAGGGAAGTCCCATGGCTAACCTCTCAACCACATAATAAGTGTATTTTTATGCCATGCCATAACAACCCAAGGTTTTCACCACTGAATGCAACACTACAAGACAAATAAGTTACGCATCATTACAACACATTCAAATCATAACGCATGGAATATCTTGCACAGAAACAGTATTCAGTCCAAATATTCTGTGCCAGAGAACGTTCCACTCATTCCTTCTCAGGAACGTGCTGGTGGAATTCTACATTGATATCAGCCAATACTGCCTGGTTTGGGGCAGCACCCTCTCACAGTATACGGAGAAGAATAATAGATCAGCCACGATGGAACTGCAGAACAGCAGAGCAGTCAATGGGCTGAATGGCCTAACTCTGCTCCTATGTCTTATGGTCTTATGGAAAGCTGCAGCAACCTGTCAGGTCAGCAGAAAAAGTTATTGGCTGCAATCTACCATCAGTGCAGGAGTTGTATGTGTCCTGGACAAAGTAAACAGGGAAAAAAACCTTTACGGACACTACCCACTCCGTTCCAGAGGCTCCCTTCTGAAAAGCACTATCGGGCTATTAAAACAAAAACTTCACACCATTTTCAAAGGTTTTCCCCTAGGCAGTTAATCTGATCTACCATTCATGTGAGCCACCTCACCTCTTTCTCTGCCTCTGCCATTGCACTGCATTGTAAACACCTTAAAACACTTTTTATAAAGCTGTAAATTCATGCTCATACTTGTGTATTTATGTACATTTTCTTCCATCTCCATACTTTAACCCTGAACTTTATATTTTATTTAATTCTTTGTTCTTTACATTTGTTGAATGTTGTTGTTTTATGGTTGCATGTCACGCTCTGACCTACACACCACAGCAAGTTTCTAATACATTTAAATGTATATGGGGGATAAAGTTAATCCTTGATATTGGTCTGCCAGATTATCTTCTTTGCCAGGTACTTTGCTGACTTCCTTAAAATGAGATTATGAGAGGCAGAGAGAGGATAGATACTCAGAGTCTGTTCTTTTTTTCTGCAGGAATAGAAATGTCAAATAATGAAGAGCATTGCTTTTAAGGTGAGAGAGGTAAAGTTCAAAGGAGATTTATGCAGCATGCATTTTTATGCAGAGCTGCCGGGGGAGGTGGTAGAGGAGATAAAAGAGTAATGCTTAAGAGGGATATAGATAGACATATGGACAGGCAAAAGAATTAAAGATATCGACCACAAACAGACAGACGTGCAACTTATACCGGCATCACGGTTGGTACAGATATCATGGACTGAAAGAGCTGTTCTGTGAAAGGACATAAAGCTGCTGTGTCTAATGATGGAGAAAAAGGGAAGCACAAGAAATTCTGCAGATGCTGGAAGTCCAAAGTAACATGCAGAAAATGCTGGAGGATCTCAGCAGGTCAGGGTGCATCCATGGAAATGAATAAACAGTCGGGCCGAGACCCTTCCTCAGGACCGTGAAGCACCTGTCTATATAGTTTTAATCTCACTGCCACAGAGTTAGAGGGGTACAGGTAGGGGACCCCTCTCCAGCAAGTGGAGACAAGATATTCAGGGTTGGCATCCAGCAAAATGTTTGTTATAGTTGTCCACGACCTTGGAAATCATCCCTAATGGGCGATTACTTACTTTACTTAAGCCCATTGAAAGTATAACAGCTCGCCAGAGTCCTCCATTTTGGGCCAGTCTTTCAAGCTGCGCCAAGTGTGGTCCATCATACATTTTCTAGGTGAAGATCCTCCTTCTCTCAAGGATGAGGTCTTCTGTTGCTCTTTCTGTCGCTCTGGGTTTTTATGGGATGGGGTTGCTAGTCCCATGCCCAACCCTGTTCCTTTCATAGTCGGGCTTGGGACTATCCTTGGTGGGGTTCTTATGGGGAGATTGAAACTGATTGATCCATCTTTTATCGGCATTAATGCACTTCTTACTCTTTGTATGTCCACTGCATGTGGAGCTTCTCAGATCAATAACTTGTTTCTTTGCAATGTTGATGTATAAAGTGTTCTTTATTATTCTGCCAATGACAAAAACATTTAATTTTATGTTAGCTGGCAATGCTGACTCACCAGTTATCTCTGTCTCACTTATTAGATACACAATTATACGTCACTGAATTCATTATGGAAAGAAAGAATTACAAAAATCAAATCTCAGGCAGAACAGCCACCCACTTCTTCTCTGCATGGTAATGAACCAGGTAGTTATCTTCACTCACCCTGGCAGGTACAATTGTATGACTTCAACATCTCCAACATCTGCAGTCTAGAGAAATGCTTTCAATATTCTTCTGATTAACTACTTGAATTGCTCAGCTGTAATTTGCTTAGCGTACTCAGTTATCTGGCTGTGCTTGTAATAGTGGGAAAATCATGAGTGTACTTTGCCAAAAATGGGTGGGGGGGGGAATAAAGTGAAGAAGAAGAAATTCTCAGGAAGGTTTTGATACACAGCAAGATTAAATTAAGCAATTTGCTAAAGGTGAACATGACAGACGTGCAAAGTTAAGGCAAAAATGTTAATAGCCACACTCATGGAGGACTACAAGTCTGATTAAAACGGATTAGAAGGAGCTTCTTCCTGATGGTCCTGAGTGAAATTGGTCTGGGAAAGGTGGCTGAGAATAAAATAAAGCACTGTGCAAGTGAGAACAACACTCAAGAGCACTGGAGGAATTAATTAGGTCTCTTGAGAAAAATTGAGATTTCCCTCCATTTACATAATCCACTGAGTTTCCCCAGCACGTTTGTATGTTGCTCCAGATTTTCCTGCATCTACACCTTGACATGCAATCGCAGAGCACCACAGCACAGAATCAGGCCTTCAAGTCCACCTAGTCCATGCTGAACAGTTATTCTGGTCACCTTGACCAGAGTCCGCAATACTTCTCCCATTCATGTACTTATCCAAACTTCTCTCAAATGTTGAAATCGAACCCGCATCCACCACTTCTGCAGGCAGCTCATTCCACACACTCACCAGTCTCTGAGTGAAGAAGTACTCCCTAATGTTCCCCTTAAATATTTCACCTTTTATCATTAACCATAAGGGAACTAAGACCATAATACAAAGAACAGAATTAGGCAATTCAGCTCATCGAATCTGCTCTGTCATTCCATCATGATTTATTATCCCTCTCAATTGCATTTTCCTGTCTTCTCCATGCAACCTTTGATGTGCTGACCAATCAAAAAACTATCAACATTTACTTTAAATATTCTCAATGGCTTGGCCTCCACAACCATTTGTGGCAATGAGTTCCACAGATTCACCATCCTCTGGTGAAAGAAATTCCTCCAAATATCTGTTCTAAGTGAATGTCCCTCTTTTTTTTGAGGCTGTGCTGTCTGATCCTAGACTCCCCATCAAAGGAAACATCTTCTCCACATCCACTCCGCCTGGACCTTTCAACATTCGATAGGTTTCGATGAGATTCCACCCCCTCCCAGCCCCATTCTTCTAAATTCCAGCAAGTACAGACCCAGAGCCATCAAACACTCCTGGTATGTTAACCCTTTCATTCACAGAATCATTCTCATGAATTTCCTCTGGACCCTCTCCAATGCCACCGAATCTTTTCTTAGATGAGGGGCCCAGAACTGCTCACAATACTGCAATGCTTTATTGGTCTGACGAATGCTTTATAAAGCCTCAGTATTACATCCTTGCTCTTAAACTCCAGTCCTCTGGAAATTAAATAAAAATACTAACCTTGCGTTTGCCTTCCATACGACCAACTCAACCTGCAGGTTAACCTGTAGGGAATCCTGCACAAGAATTCCCAAGTTCATTGCATTTCTGATTTTAGAATTTTCTCCTGGTTTTGAAAATAGTTTATGCTTTTATTCCCTCTACCAAAGTGCATGACCGTACATTTCCCGACACTATATTCCATCTGCCACTTCTATGCCTATCCTCCCAATTTATCTGTCCCTCTCCAGACTCCCTACTGCCTCATGACCTCTAGTACTAGTCTCACCCAACCTCAGTAGAAAAACCTGTTTCCATTTACCCTAGCTATACCCCTGATAATTTCGTATCATCATCATCATTATGCATGAGTCATATGGCATAGACAATCATGGTCCTCCGTGACCATGATTGTTCTTGGCAAACTTTTCCACTACTTTCTTCTGGGCAGTGTCTTTACAAGATGGGTGACTTCATCCATTGTCAATACTCTCCCGAGACTCTCTGCCTGGCGTCAGTGGTCACATAGCCTGGACTCATGATTTACGCCATCTACTCATACAACCATCCACCACCTGCTCCCATGGCTTCATGTGACCAGGATGAGGGCTAAGCAGGAGCTACACCTTATCTAAAGGTGACCTGCAGACTAAAGAAGGGAAAGAATGCCTTACACCTCCTTTGGTAGATACGTATCTCCACCCACCATCCAAAATTTTGTGTCCCTTTATCTAATATCTCCTCATTGTCCTACACCCCAGACAATAAATTCCTAACCTTTTCAACCTTTTCTAATAACTCAGGTAAGCTAGTCCTGGCAATATCCTTGTAAATTCTCTCTCTGCTCTTTCAATCATATTGCTATCTGTGGGCAATTTAGCTTATTGTGAAAATGGAGTAAGAGGGGATTCTCGGATCTCCGCATACATATTCTCACATCGCTTATTTACAAGCAAACACCTAGTAAAGTGCTTGATTTTATTATTAAATTTGTAATCTATTACTGATGACACATTTTAATCAAGGATACAAAATATTTTTTGTCTTGGAATTCATAGCTTTTTGTGTTAAAGTTTTCTTTTCACACAGTAGTTTATAATCATCGGTTTACAGACAGGAATTCACAGCATTACGTAGGAGTAGATTTCTAAGCATTTCAGGCCAGTAAATTGTCTCATGTAACTATTGCCTCGTCATGATTAGATATTTATAACATTTCCTACAGATTGTATCAGGGCATGCATGATAAGTCATTGAAATTAAAAATAAAGTGCCTCTTCTACCTTTCATTTCTCTGGTCAATTTCCCCTCTCTGTAAATGATCTTATGCAAAAATCTCCTTTGCATTTCCCTGCTCGCACCAGGTCCTATTCACCCATCACCACTCAGCTACATTATGTTTCAAAGTTCAAAGTAAATTTATTATCAAAGTACATATATGACACCATATACAACTGTGGGATTCATTTTCTTGTGGGCATTTGCAGTAAACAGAAACAAATACAAAAGAATAAATAAAAACACACACAACAGAGGCCAGCAAATGACAAATTTGCAAAAGACAAGAAATTATGCAAATACAAAACGGGAAGAATAATAATAATAAAACGTAAGCGATAAGTATCAACAATGGTTGTAGCATCCATAAGATTGAGTCCATGGATGGTGAATCAGTTCAGTGTTGTGGTGAGTAAAGTTCTCCCCTTCAGGCATTGATTATGAATTTAGTAATCCTTAGTAATGCAATTGCTTGAGTTGAGTGTGATGTTTTCCAAAGGGGTTTTCTATTGGTGGGTCCTCAGGTGGCTGTAGAGTTCAAGCTGGTACCTACCTATACTGGTGCAGTGTGGACACAAGTAAGTGACTGTGGTTAGTGGCTGGGTCTTCTGATCATTCATTCTCTCCTGTTGAAGCAGCTGCGTGCTCTCTGGGGCACAGTGGAGCTCATTCTCATGTAGCGCAGCTCCCTCTTGAACAGATTTTCTCCAGGTGCATCTATTGGATGCATTGTCTTCCCAGCTTTTAAGATTAAATGCTGAATTTCTTCAGGCAGATTTTGATGTAACGTTTGAGGTGTTTCTTTTGCCCACCAGGGGCTTGCTGACCTTGCTTCAACTAGGAGTGAAGGATTTGTTTGGTGAGACATGAGTTAAGCATTTAGTTGACGTTGCCTGACCATGAGATACTGTTCATTTTGGCGTCCTCCAGTACACTGGCATTAGTGTGTCAGCTCTTCCAGCTGATCTGCAAAACCTTTCGTAAGAATCCTTGGTGGTATTGTTCCTGGGTTTTCAGGTGCCTACTATAGGTGGTTCTTGATTCATCTCTATATAGTAATACAGGCAGGATGATAACACTGTCGACCAAATGGTTTGTTTAGAGCTGTTGGTCAATATTTCATGATCACTAAATGATGTTGAAAATCAAAAAAAAACTGCAGGTGTCGGAAACCTGAAATAAAAACAGAGAATGCTTAAGAACTCAGCAGGTCAGGCAGCCTCTGTGGGTTGAGAAACTGAGTAAATTTATTAGTTTCAGGCCCAGGGAAAGTTAGAAAACAAGTTTTTTGTAGAATTTAGAAAAGCAGTGAAGGGAATGGATAGGATAAAGGAAATACCTGGAGACCAAGTTTTCTTAGGAGTGAGCATCAGGATCAATATCTCTCTTCCTCTTTCTACAATGATGGTTTGATTTTGTTAGAAAAATTATTCATTCTATTTTCAATTTATTGCATGTAGCACAGAGCAGGCCCTCCTGGCCCTATAAGCCACACTGCCCAGCAATCCTCCTGTTTAATCCTAGCCTTATCACGGGACAACTTACAATGACCAATTAACTTACCAAATGGTACTTCTTTGGATTGTGGGAGGAAATCAGAGCACCCAGAGGAAACTGTACAGAATTGTTAGAAAATAAGGACAGCACAGTGTGAGCCTTTTGGCCCACAATGTTGTGCTGACCAACTTAAAATTAATCCAAAATCAATCTGACCCTTCCCTCCTACACAACCTATAACACTCCATGTGCCTATCTAAGATTCTCTTAAATGCCCTTATTGTATCTGTCTCCACCACCACCCAGCAGTGTATTCCGGGCACTACTCTCTGTATAAAACAAACCCACCTCTGACATCTCCCCTAACCCTTCCTCCACTCACCTTAAACAGATGTCCTCTGCAGTTGGCCATTGCTGCCCACTCCGTTACTGCCCGATTTGCCAAATTTCTAGCATATTCTCTGCTTATTGTTAATTATCATCGCTGAGCCAGACTGGAATTGCAAGTATTGCAAATATGATCAACACTGACTGTTGTGTTACAAAGAGATGGTAAGCATAGCAACGGTGTAAGCAACTACGACTGTTAATATCTTCAGCAGAATGCCATGAAGGCTCTTGACTCATTATATTTTCACACTGTTTTTGTTCAGATCTTTGACATTCTTCTACATTACAAGAGTGTTTTTTTTCTTAACAAACACATCTGACCTTTATATTAATTTTTTTTCTCTATGGAATCTTAAACTTATTAAGTTTAGCTTTCTCCATTAAGTGTGCCTGTAAGCATAATGAACCGCCTGTGGTAAACTTGTCATGCTGTAATTACACCTTCCTGACAGTAGTGGCAGTGTAGCACCTTAGTAAGGTTCTTAGCACCATCACAATAGATTGTGTAGACACTGGAAATCTTGAGCAACACACACAAGATGCTGGAGGAACTCAGCAAGCCAGGCAACACCTATGGAGGTGTATAAACAGATAATCAGGTCCTTATGAAGTGTCTCGGCTTGAAGCATTGATTGTTTATTCCTCTCCATAGATGGTGACTGACCTGCTGAGTTCCTCCAGAGTTAGGTGTGTGTTCCTCCAGCATTTTTTCAGGTTCTTAACATGCATTTCTCAGTGTCTTAGTCTATGCAACAGGAACTCTCCACACTCCACAAATTTGCTGTTCTGCCCCCAGTGGGTCTATTCCTATGAATAACATATAGACGAGGCCACCGTCGGGGTAGAATGACAGGTTATATTCCATCTGGGTACACCAACCTGACGGCATGAATATTGATTTCTCCTTCCAGTAAACAAATTCCCCACCCCCTTTGCTTTATTCCCCACCCTAACCTTTTACTTCTCACCTGCCTACTATTTCCCCCGGGTCCCCTCCTCCTCCCCTTTCTCCGATAGTCCACTCTCCTCTCCTCTCAGATTCCTTCTTCTCCAGCCCTTGTCCTTTCTTACCCACCTGGCTTCACCTATCGCCTTTCAGCTAGCCCCCTTCCCCTCACACCCCCTGACCTTTTTATTCTGGCGCGTTCCTTCTTCTTTCTCAGTCCTGATGAAAGGTCTCGGCCCAAAATGTCAGCTATCTGTTAATTTCCATAGTTCGTCCAGCATTTTGTGTGTTTGTTGCTTCGTATTTCCAGCATCTGCAGACTTCCTTGAGTTTATCAAAAAACTGGGCTGCTTCTGGGAGCTTGGAACAGTTTTGTCAGTGTTCAACCAGGTAAGCTTCAATAGATCTAAATCCATGGACAGATTTAGGGTGCCAAATCTACCAAGATGGTCCACCACACAGAGTGTGGACTTAGATGGAGCTGGATATTCTGTGCAAATTCCCACCTGGCTAAGGATCTAAGACACCACTGGTTTCGCAGGGGATTCTGATGCTTCAGATTAGCAGATAAAGGCAAAGGAAGGTTACTTTCTAGGGCATTTCGTTTAATGTTTTAAATATCTCCAATATTTTAATTTTATTTTGCAATTTTAAAAGATTTTTGAATCTTTTAATTGATTGCACTGATTTATAGTACATATGCATTTGTCTGGTGTTTATGCATCCAGAATTGTCAAGCAACCAGCAAATATTTCTTGGAATATTAAGCAATTTCATTTTTTTCCAACAACATAAAGTATCCAGAATAGGTAAATAAATTGCAAAGTCCTTTAGAAATTTAGACTTAAATGATTTCAGTTTAATCTTACCTCTGACATCAGGAGGGATGTGGTGGGTACGTGGAATGAGTGGCAGTAGCAACAGATACATTAGGGACACTTAAGAAACTCTTAGAGGTACATGGATGAAAAGGAATGGAGGACAATGTAGGAGGGGAGGGTTAGGTTGATCTTAGAGGAGGTTAACATGGTGCCACAACATTGTGGGCTGAATGGCCTCTACTGGGCTGTAAAGTTCTTTGTTCAACGTTCTAATATCTTTAAAGATTATGCATGGAATACTAATGTGTGATGTACTGTAAGTTTTTTGAGTAATTCTCACGCAGCTGGCAACCCCATTCCCCATATCACAGTCCTTTAAAAATACACAGATTCCACATAATTTATAGGACAGTACAATAGTGTAGTGGTTAGCACAACGCTTTGCAGTACCAACGCCCCCGGTTTGATTCTCGCCACTGTCTGTAAGGAATTTGTACGTTCTTCCTGTGACTGCATATGGCTTTCCTCCTCCCATAGTCCAAAGATGCACTGGTTGGTAGGTTAATTGGTCATTGTAGATTATCCCACAGTTAGGCTAGGGTTAAACCAGGGGTTGCTGGGCGATGTGCCTGGAAGGGTTGTTCCACATTGCAGCTCAATAAATAAACAAATAAACTTTTGCACCTGGTAAAGCAGTTTTTGCCAGCTGTCAAGAATGTTTGGTATGTTTCAGAGAGGGCACCTCTCCGTGCGGCAGCAGGCCTTGTACGTATAGCTCATCCGTGCCTCTGATGTGTGATTACCGAGGAGCACTGGGACTGACACTCAACATCTGAACTAGGTAGATAAAGAGAGGGTTGGACAGCGGACGGTGAGAAGGGGTGGGAAAGAGATCAGCTCCTAAAGCGTAAAAGATATGTTTTTAAAGAATTGCCCGAATGATGGCCACATTCTCTGTCTCTAAACTACATTTGTTCTCTGGGAGTATTGCCATGGGAAAACCAACACAGAAACACCTTGCACTTGTCTAGTGCATTTTATGACGAATAACATCTACACAAGCAGCAAGCAATAAAATGTGACACAGAGCTACAGCTGGCCTACGTTGGCTCGCATTTGAACAGTGCCGCAGCTTGAAGATCTTGAATGCCTTCGTGACCTTTCCGCTCCCTATATCTGCACTCTCTCCCATCCCTACAATTCTGCAAGTTATCTGGGCTTCTTCACCACCCACTGTCTCTGCAGCCTGAAAGTAATTACAGCTACTTCTCATGGGATATGTTCCTGGAAAACATCTTTTCTGAATATTTTGTAAGTAATGCATTGCAGTTTAGAGTCATAGAATCATAGAGCACTACAGCACAGAAGCAGGTCCCTTCCCTAGTCCACACTAAACTGTTATTTAGGCTGCTCCCATCGACCTGCACCCTCTATACCCCTCCTATCAAATTCCTCTTAAATGCTGCAATCAAATCCACCTCCACCACTTTCTTTGGCAGCTCTATGGAAAAGAGTACAGTCGACATTCCAGGCCAGGACCCTTCAGCAGGACAGAGTCTAAGGCTTTAGGTAGCTGAAGCCACAGCTAACAATTGTGAAAGGTCTGAACAATTTGAACTGGGAAAGACAAGATCTCCAAAGATTATGGATCTAGGTATTGGGTTGAAGGCCATTTAGTGATTTGTAGCCAGGGATTGATATTTTATGCTGACGATATCTTACACCAATGATATTTCAATTGTAAATTTCTACAAGAACATGAGAAAGGAATCTGATACCATTGACCATAAGGCCATAAGACACAGAAGCAAAATTAGACAATTTGATCCTTCGAGATGCTCCACAAATCTGTCTTGTCTGATTTATTATCCCTCTGAACCCTATTCTTCTGCCTTCTCCACATAGCCTTTGACTAATTAAGAACCTAGCAGCCTCTGAGTTAAACTTACTCAATAACATGGCTTCCACAGCCATCTGTGGCAATGAATTCGACAGATTCACCACCCTCTGGCTAAAGAAATACCTCCTCATCTGTGTTCTAAAGGGACATCCTTGTATTCTGAGTCTGTGCCCTCTGCTCCAACACTCCACCACTATAGAAATCAAGCTCTCCACACCTATTCTATCCAGGCCTTTCAGTACTCGATAGGTTTCAATGATCTCTCCCCTCATTTTTCTAATCTCCTGTGAGTACAGGCTCAGAACTATCAAACGCTCCTCATACATTAATCTTTTCATTCCTGGGATCATTCTTATGACCCTCCTCAGGACCCCCTCCAATGCCAGCATATTCTCAAACAGCAGAGCAGGCTGGAGGAGCTGAATGGCCTACTCTTTCTTTTAGATCAACACACAGAAAATGCTGGAGACTAGGATAGAACAGAACTTTATTGTCATTGCTCAAGACAATAAGATTGCAGTGCTACTCCAGTCCATACAAAAACAGATGTTCACAATGCATGCAGTATGGCTTAATTAAAAAACAATAATAACGCTCCGTAAGACTTCATAACACTCAAAGGCCATTGGGAAGCTGGGGCGTAGCTTTATTCAGAAGCACAACAGCCCTTAGAAAGGTGTTGTTTTTCAGTTTTACTCTATGGCTAAGATGTTTCTGTATCTCCTACCAGATGGCAGGAGATTGAGCAGTGTTAGGGATGGGATGAGTCTTTAATGAAGTTACGAGCGCGCCGTAGGCATCGAGAGTTGTAGACTGTCTCCAGGTCCCGTAGTTGATTCCAATGATGTGCTGAGCCACACTAATCACCCATTGGAGTGCTGTGTGATCTATCTTGCTGCAGCTAGAGTACCACACTGTCATTCCGTATGTCAGTATACTCTCTGTGGCACATCGATAAAAGTTGGAGGAACTCAGCATGTCAGGCAGCAGGGGTTCCTAACCGTTTTTATGCCATGAACCAGTATCATTAAGCAAGAGGTCCGTTGGGAACCCCTGATCTATAGAGAAGAGTGAATAGTTGGCTTTTCAAATCGGGGCACTTCATCAGGACTGGAAAGGAAGAGGGTAGATCCCAGCATTTGCAGGATCTTTTGTAATCCTGCTTTTCAGATCTTACTCGTTTTGACATGTATTTTATAACTGAAGAATAATTAATAGTCATCAATGTGTTAAACCATATGGACTGTGTATGAACCAACTCTTAAAGAATAGAATCACTTTTATCTTTCAAACACACTGATTTTTACTTTCACAACTTAGATCTGCAGAAAGGCCTGTGAAGTATTAGCAAGTAATTAAATGCACAAAGTTCTCTCTCTCTAATTTAATGAGGATTGCCCAATTAACATATACTTCCAATTTTTTCAGCAAATACATTCAGTTTGAAACTCGTACAGGATTCAAACACATAGCAAGTTGTTTGTGTGGGTGGCTGATCCAGGAATTAGCTGCTTGCATCCTGTCATCTGCACACTACACTTCCAGAGGCAAAATAGGAAACCACTTTAGAAGCGTTTTAAATTTTGTTCAAAATGTTGGACAATCTTATGAAATAAGTAAGTGTATCGCAAAGATGACTGATGATCTGGGCCTGGTAAATCAGCAGTCATGACCACAAAAGCAAGTTTAGTTTGGTGTTTGGACACCAGTGTGAAAACAAATGCCAGCTAACCATGAATAGGGATGTTGCCGGGTGCATTACTACTGTAAGATTAACTGTTGTAGCAACCAGAAAAATGAAACTAAAAAAAATGATGAAACCGGAGCTTGCTATACAAGTCTGATATGGTCTGATCAAAGTAGGGGAATAAGTGTCTTAGAATAATTTTGGTAACATAATGCTGAAGTGATATTGAATAAGAATCAGAATAATTTTATTGCCAGGATGTGAAACATGCCAGAATTGATTGTGATTCTGTACCAGACATCAAACACAAGACAATACAACGTTAGCACTCATAACGAGAGGATTAGAATATAAAAGCAAGGATGTAATATTGTGGCTTTATAAAGCAGTGGCAAGACCTCACTTGGCGTATTGTGAGCAGTTATGGGACTACTATCTAAGAAAGGACGTGCTGACATTTGAGAAATTTCAAAGATGGTTCATGAAACTGATTCTGGGATTGAAAGGCTTGTTGTACAAAGAGCTGTTCATGGCTCTGAGCCGTACTCCCTGGAATTCAGAAGAATGAGGGGTGACCTCATTGAAACCTATCAAATGTTGAAAGGCCTCAATAGAGTGGATGTGGAGAAGATGATTCCTTTGGTGAGGAAGTCTAAGATCAGAGGACACAACCTCAGAATAGATGGGTGTCCCTTTAGAATGAAGATGAGGAGGAAGTTCTTTAGCCAGAGAGTGGTGAATCAGCGGAGTCCGTTTCCACAGGCAACAGTGGAGGCCAAGTCATTGGGAATATTTAAGGCAGAGGTTGATAGATTCTTAATTGGTCAGGACATGACTGAATATAGGGAGATGTCAGGAGATTGAGGCTGACAGGAAAACAGATCAGCCATGATGAAATGGTAGGACAGGCTCAATGGGCCAAATACCTAATTTTGCTCCTTTATCTTATGGTCTCATGAACTTAACCATAACAGACGACACAATAGAAACGAACTGCTTTCAAGACAATAATGCAAATGGCCATGAGCAATGAACAATGATCAAAATGGTCACATGGGCAAAAGTCAATAATCAAACTTAAATAAATGTGAACATATGAATAGACTAAATAATTATCAACAGAACAAGGAGAACAGGAAAGATCAGTTAACACATGTTGTGGAGGAACAGTGAGGTTATTACACCCAAGTGAGTTTTGTTGAGAAGCTGGGTGGCTACAGGAAAGAAGCTTCAGAGATGAAGTGTAGTCCTGGTGGTGATGGGCGTGTAGCGCCTCCCTGATGGCAATTTGGTGACTAAGTGTCCGCTAGGGCAGGTGGAGTCTGCAGCAATTTTTTTCAGCTCTTTTCAACAAGTTTGCTCAGATCAGGTAGAGTTTGGAAGTAGTCTATCTGACGCTGAAAGTATGGTGACCCTTGTGGATTGCCCCTCGCACATCTTCAGACTGTGTTGGTCATTGATGCAATCAGAATCAGAACCAGACTCAGGTTCAATATCACCACCATATGTCGTAAAATTTATTGACATTACATTATGCAATACATAAACATAGAGAAAAACTGTGAATAACAGTAAATATATATATTCAATAGTTCAATTAATTAAGTAGTGCAAAAATAAAAATAAGAAGGTAATGAGGATATGTTCATGGATTCATTTTCCATTCATAAATCAGATGGAAGAAGGGAAGAAGCTGTTCCTGAGTCTTTGAGTGTGTGGGTTCAGGCTTCTGAACCTCCTTCCTGATGGAAGCAACGAGAACAATGCATGATCTGGGTGATGAGGGCTCTTAATGATGGATACTGTGGTGACCCACTTCCCAGCGTACTCAAACCGGCTCACAAAACGGTGCGCACCGGCAGGGAGTCCGGCCCCAAAAAGGGCGCCAGGCCTTCTTCACCAGTAAGGGGAAAAGCCCGCGTGGGAAGGGACTGTGAATATGCACCCCCTACAGCATTCCTGCCCCGGGAGGGCAGAAACGGGAAGGCTTAAAAGCGAAACCGCGCAGTTTGAATAAAGCTTTAACGCAACTGCAACTCCCCGTCTGCATGTCGTTATTCCAGCGCTGTGTGTAGCACACCGCTACAATTGGTGATCCCGACGGGCCAAACGATATTTGGACCGAAGATGAACGACGCCGCATCTGTTCATGCGGTTTCATTAAAACTGCCAAGCTTCTGGACGCTGCGACCTCACCTATGGTTCCAACAAGCAGAAGCCCAATTCCACATTTGGCAGATAACCTCGGACTCCACACGTTACTACTACGTGGTGAGCTCCCTCGACCAGGAGAAGGCCGCCCAGGTTGAGGAGTTCATACAGTCGACCCCCGCGGACAGCAAATACACGGAATTCAAAGCCCTGCTCATAAGGACTTTTGGACTCTCACGGCGCGAGCGAGCTGCCCGCTTACTGCACCTGGATGGTTTGGGAGACAGGCCACCGTCAGCATTGATGAATGAGATGCTGTCCCTGGCCGGAACACAAGCCCTGCCTCATGTTTGAGCAGGCGTTCCTAGAGCAGCTGCCCGAGGACATACGCCTGCTGCTGTCTGACGCGGATTTCAGCGACTCCCGGAATGTGGCGGCCCGGGCAGATGTGCTGTGGAAAGCCTAGAAGGAGAGTGGGGCATCCGTCGCACAGATCCCTAAGCCACGCGCCCAGCAGCAGACCAGACCAGGCCCAGCAGCAGAGCCCACAAAACCCAGAGGCAGGAGTGCGGAGGCCAATGAACAATGGTGCTTCTACCACCAGCAGTGGGGCACAGAAGCCTGCCACTGTAGCCCACCCTGCAACTTCACGAGAAACGCCAGGGCCAGCCGCCGCTGATGGCTACGGCGGTTGGCCATCGGGATAGCCTCCTGTATGTCTGGGACAAACAGTCAGGACGCCACTTTTTGGTCGACACCGGGGTCGAGATCAGCAGTGGGATGCGACCTGGACTTTGCATTCATCTATTTGGACGACATCCTCATAGCCAGCAGCAGTCGTCAGGATCATCTGTCCCACCTCCGTCAATACACCCGACTGAGTGAATATGGCCTAACAATCAACCCGGCCAAATGCCAGTTTGGACTCGATGTCATCGACTTCCTGGGCCACAGGATTACTAAAGATGGAGCAACCCCTCTGCCCGCCAAGGAAGACGCAGTCCATCACTTCCCCCGACCCAACACGTTCAAAGGCCTGCAGGAATTTGTGGGTATGGTGAATTTCTACCACTGCTTCCTCCCCTCAGCAGCCCGAATCATGCGCCCCCTGTTCATCCTGATGTCGGGTAAGGGCAAGGACATTACCTGGGACGAGGAGGCCACAGCTGCTTTCGTTAAAACCAAAGAAGCCTTGGCAAATGCTGCGATGCTAGTGCACCCCAGAATGGACAACCCTACCACCCTTACATTGGACGCATCCAACACAGCAGTCAGTGGAGTGCTGGAACAACTCATCGAGGGTCGCTGGCAACCCCTGGCATTCTTCAGCAAACACCTACGACCACCGGAGCTTTTGACCAGGAGCTGTTGGCACTATACCTGGCAATCTGGCATTTCCGGTACTTCTTAGAAGGTAGGCCCTTCACCGCGTTCACGGACCACAAACTGCTCACCTTTGCGTTCACGAAGGCGTCCGATCCTTGATCGTCCCGCCAGCAGCGACATCTGTCCTACATCTCTGCATACACAACAGACATCTGGCATGTCTCAGGAAAGGACAACATCATGATGGACGCCCTATCCAGACCTACCATCCAAGCCATGTCCCGGGGGTGGACTATGCAGCGCTGGTGGAGGCGCAGCAGGCAGACGATGAGATCCCTAGTTACAGGACTGCAGTCTCCGGTTTGCAGCTCCAAGACTTCCCCATAGGCTCAGGTGGGAGGACCCTCCTGTGTGACGTAGCTGCCGGTCAACCTCGCCCCATCATCCCGGCAGCCTGACGGCGGCGAGTTTTCAACTCCATTCAAAATTTAGCGCATCCCTCCATCCGGACAACTGTCCGGCTAGTCTCCAACAGGTTCGTTTGGCACGGACTCCGCAAACAGGTCAGTGAATGGGCCAAAACGTGCACGCACTGCCAGATGGCCAAGGTGCAGCGGCACACCAAAGCTCTGCCGCAGCAGTTCCATCCCACCCACCGGCGTTTCGACCACATTCATGTGGATATCTTGGACCCCCTGCCAGTGTCGCGCGGAGTGCAGCACCTCCTGACTATCGTGGACCAGTTCACCAGATGGCCAGAGGCGATCCTGCTCACCAACACCACCTCCGAATCCTGCGCCCGAGCCCTGAATGCAACCTGGGTATCCCGCTTTGGTGTACCAGCCCACATTACCTCCGACAGAGGCGTCCAGTTCACCTCCAGCCTGTGGTCAGCTATGGCCAGCCTTTTGGGAACACAGCTACACCACACAACTGCCTACCACCCACAGTCGAATGGGCTAGTGGAGCATTTCCACCGTCACCTGAAGTCGGCTCTCATGGCCCGCCTGAGAGGACCTAACTGGGCGGACGAACTTCCCTGGGTCCTGCTCGGAATCTGCACGGTGCCCAAAGAGGATCAGCACACCTCGTCGGCCAAGTTGGTGTACGGCGCACCTGTGGTCGTCCCAGGAGAGTTCATACTGGCCCCAAGGGGGCAGGAGGAAGAACTTGCAGCAGTCCTGGACAGACTACGTGAGAGACTTGGTAACCTGGCCCTCATACCCACTTCACAGCATGGACAGAGCTCGACCTGCGTACCCAAAGACCGGCAGAACTATAAGTTTGTTTTTGTACGCCAGGGTACATTGGGCACCACTAGAGCGGCCCTACAAGGGGGTGTTTACGGTGATCAGGAACAACGGGTCCACGTTCGTACTGGACATTGGGGGGAAAGAGAAGGTTTTCACGGTGGACCGACTCAAACCGGCCCATGTGGACTCGGCACAGCTGGTCGGGGCTCCGGCACCGTGGCGCAGAGGCAGACCTCCCAAACAGAGACCGACTCAGACTGTGGACATTGGGGGGTGTATCGCCGGTTCGGTGGGGGGGGTTATGTGGCGACCCACTTCCCAGCGTACTCAAACCGGCTCACAAAACAGTGCGCACCGGCAGGGAGGCCGGCCCCAAAAAGGGCGCCAGGCCTTCTTCACCAGTACGGGGAAAAGCCTGCGCGCGGGAAGGGACTGTGAATATGCGCCCCCTTCAGCATTCCTGCCCGGGGAGGGCAGAAACAGGAAGGCTTAAAAGTAAGGCCGCGAAGTTTGAATAAAGCTTTAATGCAACTGCAGCTCACCATCTGCGTGTCGTTATTCCAGCGCTGTGTGTAGCACACCACTACAATACCACATTTTTAGGGCATCACTCCTTGAAGATGTCCTGGATACTAAGGAGTCTAGTGCCCATGATAGAGCTACGTTTACAACTCTCTGCAGTTTATTTCGATCCTGTGAAGCCCACCCCCCCACCATACCAGACAGTGATGCAGCCAGTTAGAATGCTCTCCAGTGTACAGCTGCACTTGTTTGCCACATGTACATCAAAACTGGATGTTTTGGTGCTTCAATGTGCTTATGGGGATAATCTTTCAACACGAAGCCTTGACTTTGATCCTGTACAAGCACCTTGTAAATCAATCATAGTAGCATTCCCATCCTTCAAATCAAAGTATCTTGTGCATTAGAAATTTCGCTGTTCAGGAAATTGGCTTAAATAGACATGGTCTCTTTGGATGTCTGCTGCAATGCAGTGGCAGAAGCCTGCCCTTGTGTACTGCGCAAACACGAGGAAATCTGCAGATGCTGGAAATTCAAACAACACACACAAAATGCTGGTGGAACACAGCAGGCCAGGGTCTCGGCCTGAAACGTCGACAGCGCTTCTCCTTATAGATGCTGCCTGGCCTGCTGTGTTCCACCAGCATTTTGTGTGCCTTGTGTACTGAGTTCTCTACACACTCTGTTTAATGTATGGCACCAGTAAGCTATCAAATTATTTGTTTTTTTTTAATTTGCCAACAATATAATGCCTTAAACTAACAATACTTTAAAATAATATACTACTGCATCCAGAATGGCCTCCTCTGCATCGGTAAGGCCCAACACAGATTGGGGGATTTCCTGGTGGCTGCCCATTTCAATTTGATGTTGCACTTCCATTCTGACATATTGGAATGGATTCCTCTACTGTGAAGATGAGGCCACACTCAGGTTGTTGGATCAACACCTTATATACCATCTGGGTAGTCTCCAATCTGATGCCATGAACACCAATTTCTCTAACTTCTCCCCCCTCCCCTTCTCTCTGTTTCCATTCTCTTCTCTCCTACTCAACTGCCCATCACCTCCCTCTGGTGACCCTCCTCCTTCTTTTCCTTCCATGGTCCACTCTCCTCTCTTATTTAATCCTTTCTTCTTCAGCCCTTTACCTCTTCCACCTATCATCTCCCAGCTCCCTACTTCATCACCCCCTTCCTACCCACCCACCTGGTCTGACCTCTAACCTGCCAGCTTGTGGTCCTTCCCCCACCCCCCTCTTCCTTCTTATTCTGGCTTCTTTCCCCTCCTTCTCCAGTCCTGCTGAAGGGTCTCAGCCTGAAACACTGATTGCTTGTTCCTCTCCATAGATGCCGCCCGACCTGCTGAGTTCCTCCAGAATTTTGTATTCGTTACTTTGGATTTCCAGCATCTGCAGAATCTCTCGTGGTTACAAAGTGATGCAGCCTGATATTGGTTCTCCTTCAGATCCTCTCTGAGAGCCTTCTTACATTGTGGGATTACGCAGTGAACTAGACAAGTAAAGCACTGAAGCAAATGGAACAGTCTTCCTGTTAAGTGAGGCATACAGTGTATCCTTACTCTCCTGCATCTTTTTAGCCTTTTTCTCATTAACAGTACAACACAGGAACAGCACCTTTGACCTACAATGTCAGTGATGACCACAATATCAGACTAAGCTAATCTCTTCTGACTTCATAAGATTGATATCGGTTCATTGCCTGCATATTACTCTACAAACCTCTCAAATCCCACTCTCACGTCTGCTTTCACTCCCACCACTAACAGAGTTTTCCAGGCACCCGCTTCTTTCCACGTCAAATTTGCCCCATATGTCACCTTTAAACCTCCCCCCCCCCCTCACCTTAAAGCTGTGCCCTCTAGTTTTCGGCATTTTTACCCAGGGACAATGATTCTGACTGTCCACCTCATCTATGCTTTGCTAAACTTCTGTCAGGTTCCCCTCAGCCTCCGGTGCTCCAGACAAAACAATTCCAGTTTATCCAACCACACACGCACAAAATGCTGGAGGAACTCGGCAGGTCAGGCAGCATCAGTGGAGGGAAATAAACAGATGATGTTTCAGGCTGAGGCCCTTCATCTGGACTGGAAAGGAAGAGGATAATGAGAGAGGGAGGAGTGTGGGCTTGCAGGCGATGGGGGTAAGGTGGGAATGTAGGGGAGGGTGGAAGAAAGGAAACTATGTGAGACCTCTCCTTACAGCGAAACCCATCCAATCCAGGCAGCATCCTGTTAACCTCTGCAAGTGCTCCACATCATTCCTGTAATGGGGATGCCAAAACTGCAGACAATAGTTCAAATGCAGCCAAACCAAAGTTTTATACAACTGCAAAATGACTTTCTGACTCAGGTACTCTTCTCCCAGATGTGCCAGCAGTAGTACAGTTCAAAATCCAAGGTAAATCTATTAACAAAGTACATATATGTTACCATATACCACCCTGCGATTCATTTTCTTGCAATCACTTAAAGAACAAAATGAAATACACACACTGGCCACCTTATTAGATACCACACTGAGTGCGTGTTCATGGTTTTCTGCTGCTGTAGACCATCCACTTCAAGATTCAACATATTGTGCATTCAAAGATGCTCTCCTCCTCACCACTGCTGTAGCAGATGGTTATTTGAGTTACTGTCACCTTCCTGTCAGCTTGAACCTTTCTGACCATTCTCCTCCGACCTCGCTCATTAACAAGGTGTTCTCACCCACTATAGTGCCGCTCACCGGATTTGTTTTTTCGCTTTTTGCACAATTCTCTGTAAAGCCTAGAGATTGTTGTGTGTGAAAATCCCAGTAGATCAACAATTTCTAAGATACTTAAACCGATCCATCTGGCACCAACAATCATTCCATGGTCAAAGTCAGTTAGATCACATTTCTCCCTGTTCCGATATTTTGGTCTGAGCAACAGCTGAACCTCTTGACCACGGTTACACGCTTTCATGTACTGAGTTACTACCACAAGATTGGCAGATTAAATATTTGCATCAACGATTACGTGTACAAGTGTGCCTAATAAAGTGGTTACTGAGTGTACAGTAGAATTTTATGAAAAACTGCACATAAACATGTTGGAGTCTCACCTGCATCTCAGGCTGTTTTGTCAGTCCAGCTTCCCAGCAGTCAGTCGGAGACAGAAGTTCAGATATGCCAACAAATCACAGAGAAATGTAAAAATAAATGTGTAATAATGGTTTGGAATTTAACTTCACAAATAATAACTTGGATTTGTTTCCTGCTATAGAGGGGTCAAAATTTCCCTTAGAGTGGGATAGACCAAGGAGAAACCTGAATGAAATATACTGTACAAAATTCTGAGGAGTTGGATAGGAATGGATACTACTAGACAGGTATATGGAGAAATTTAAGGTGGAGGGTTATATGGGAGGCAGGGTTTAGGGGTTGGCACAACATTGTGGGCTGAAGGGCCTGTACTGTGCTGTATTGTTCTATGTTCTATTGAAAGTGAGGATCTCTCCCTTTAGCAGAGATATCTATAACAAAAATACACAAATTTAATATAAATGTTAGAAAACTTTAAGAAGACAAGAGGAAGCACTTTTTCCACCCAGATTAACAGTTGAAAGTAAAAATTATTATCACAGTACATACATGTCACCACATACAACCGTGAGATTCTTTTTCCTGCGGGCGTACTCAGCTCTATGGAATAGTAACTGTAGCAAGATCAATGAAAGATGAAGTAGAGCATAGAAAACAACAAACAACAAACTACAAATGAAAATATAAATAAATAGCAATAAATAACAAGAGAATGAAATAACAAGATAAAGGGTCCTTAAAGAGAGATGAATGGTTGTGGGAATATCTCAATAGGTGAGTAAAGTTGTTCTCTTTTGTTTAAGAGCCTGACGATTGAGGGGTAGTAACTGTTCTTGAAATTGGTGGTGTGAGTCCTGAGGCTCTTGTACCTTCTACCTGATGGCAGCAGTGAGAAAAGAGCATGGCCTGGATGGTGAGGAACTTTGATTATGGATGCTGCTTTCCTACGACAGCATTTCCAATATGTGCTCAATGGTTGGTAGGCTTCTACCCATGCTGAATCCATTGTCTTTTGTAGGAATTTCTGTTCAAAGGCATTGGTGTTCCCATACTAGGCCATAATGCAGCCAGTCAACACACTTTCCTCTACACATCTATAGAAGTTCGTCAAAGTTTTTTGATGTCATGCTGAACCTCTGCAGACTCCTGAGGAAGTAGAGGCACTGTCATGCTTTCTTTGCAGTTACATTTATAATGATGTGTCCAGGACAGGTCCTCTGAGATAGTGACACTCAGAATTTAAATTTACTCAATAAATCCAATAATCATAATAGAATCAGTGAAAGACCACACCAATTGGTCATACAACCTGTATGCAAGTACAATGAAAAAATAAATAACAATGATAATAAATAAGTAGATAGATAGATATCAAGAACATGAGATGAAGAGACTTTGAAAGTCAGTCCATCGGTGATGGGATCAGTTTTGTAATGGGGCAAGTGAAGTTGAGTGAAGTTATCCTCTTTGGTTTGATGGCTAAGGGGTAACAACTGTTCCTGTGAGTCCTGAGGTTCCTGAGGCAGCAGCAAGAAGACAGCACGACCTGAGTGGTAGGCTTCCTGACGATGGATGCTGGTTCCCTACAACAGCACTCACTCCATATAGATCTGCTCAATAGGTGGGAGGGCTTTACCTGTAATCAACTGGGCCATATTCACTACTTATTGCAGGATTTTCCATTCAAGGGCATTGGAGCTTCCATGCCAGGCTGTGATGCAGCCAGCCAATATCGTCTCCACATTTAAGAAACATTTAGATGGATTATTGGAACACAACAGCATTGAAGACCATGGGCTGGATGCTAGGAATGCGATTTGTATAGACAGATAGTTGGCTGGCATGGAGGTTACGTCTCCGTGATGATTGACTCCATGCCTCTAAGTATCACCATAAAACCATAAGGTACAGGAGCATGAATAGGTTATTTGGCCCCTCTAGTCTGCTCCACCATTCCATCATGGTTGATTTATTTTCCCTCTCAACCTCATTATCCTGTCTTCACCCCATAACCTCTGACACCCTTACTAATCTATTAACATCATCCCAGAGAAGATAGCACAAACTTATTAAAAATATAAGCTTGCATCTGAGGGAGTGCCGGACCACTGGAGGCACGATGTTTTGGATGAATTGCTTAATCAAGGACCCGCTCTGTTCTCTCCATTACACATTAAAAAAGTCATGCTCTCTTCCCCACTACCACCCTTGGGAAGGAGGTACAAGAGCCTCAAGAACGGTTCAAGGACGGTTATTACCCTTCAACCATGAGGCTCCTGAACCAGTGTGAACTCACCTCAACACTGAACTGATTCCATAAGCTAAGGACTCACTTTCAATGACTCTGCAACTCCTGTTCTCAGCATTATTTTTTACTTGCTAATTTATCATTTGTTGGATTTTATTTTGTATTTTCACAGTTGGTCATCTTTTGCACATTGGCTGTTGGTCAGTCTTTGTGTGTAGCTTTTCATTGACTCTGTTGTATTTCTTTTCTACAAGAAATGGCCGATGGGAGTAGGCAGTTTAAATGGATCCACATGGACTAGATGAATGGCTGGTTTCTGTGCTGTACTTCTCTACGACTCTAAAATGAATCTCCGGGTAGTATATATGACATATACATACCTATTGTCCATTGGTGCTTCGGGCAGCCATAAAGGTCCTCCATCTCTGGTGTTGTTCAGGGCTTTCTTCATCATGTCCCTAGCTCAGTTTTCACTACTGTCAGTCATGCAAGTCCCGGGTGGATCTACTCAGGAATACCATCAGACTCAGATGTAGAAGGATTCTTCATTGCTGCTCCCATAACAGTTCTGTTTTACCAGTCAGAGTTGTTAGCCACTAAGCACATCTTTCCCTCTCTGCTTTTCGCAGGGATCGTTCCCTCTGCGACTGCCTGGTCCACACGTCCCTCCCCACAGATCTCCCACCTGGTACTTATCCCTGCAAGCGTAAGTGCTACACCTATCCCTACACCTCCTCTCTTACCACCATTCAGGGCCCCAAACAGTCCTTCCAGGTGAGGCAACACTTCACTTTTGAGTCAGTTGGGGTGATCTATTGCATCTGGTGCTCCCAGTGCAGCCTCCTCTACATCGATGAGACCTGATGCAGATTGAGGGACCGCTTCGTCGAGCACCTCCGCTCCATCCGTCACAACAGACAGGATCTCCCAGTTGCCACCCACTTCAGCTCTGCTTCACATTCCCATTCGGATATGTCCATACATGGCCTCCTCTACTGCATAATGAGGCCAAACTCAGGTTGGAGGAGCAACACGTCATATACTGTCTGGGTAGCCTCCAGCCCCTTGGTATGAATATCGAATTCTCCAACTTCCGGTAATTCCTTCCCCCTCCCTTCTCCATCCCACTTTCACTCTGCCTCCTCTTCTAGCTGCCTATCACCTCTCATGATTCCGCCTTTTTTTACTACCAACAGTGCTTTCCCCTTTCATTTCTTCTTCACCTGTCTGGCCTATCCCCTCCCTTCTTCCCCTCCCCCATCCCTTGATCTTTCCTCTGATTGGTTTTTCACCTGGCACCTTCCACCCTCTCCCCACCTTCTTTATGGGGCCCCTGCCCCTTCCTTCTTCAGTCCTGATGAAGGGTCTCGGCCTGAAACGTTGACAGCTCATTTCCACGGATGCTGCCCGACCTGCTGAGTTCCTCCAGCTTGTTTGTACGTGTGGATTTGACCACAGCATCTGCAGTGTACTTTGTGTTTACTAGAGTTGTTAGCCCTCAGCTGAACCACCAAAACTGGGAGAGCAGTGGACAACTCTTAGTCTGTCCTCTGCCCTTTGACCTGTTTGGCATGTTGACCCTATGAAATGCCAAAGCATTAAGTTCTGACTCCAGCCAACATAGCTCTCGGGGTCACTGAGGCACGCAAGCTTCCGACCCCGGACAACAAGGTCATGGTCCTCTTGGAGGGCAGATAGATACTGTGATAATAAATTTACTTTGAACTTTGAAATGTGAAAACTGGTTACTGCCGGTCCTGCATTATACAATGACGATATTTGAATGGATGCAAAGTACCATGTAACAAGGTTGAGTCATGATGGACACATCACAAGCATAAAACTTTCTTTTTATGTGGTACACAAACCTTTAAAATACATCCAGGAAAACACATTAGAATAGAATGATCTTGTAAATCCTTTGACTGGGGGTTGTTAGTATTCCCAAAACAAATATGTCTCTGAGTGAACCTCTGTCTGACATTACCCATACTGGAAATATCACCTTTAGAATGAACCAATTTCTCACATGGAGCATGCGGCTGGCTTCCGACAACAGATGAGAGTGTCTTTAAACTAGTTTGTACAATAGCAATCTGATAGAATGACTGAATGATTGTAATTTTACAGCAGTTTAAATGATAATTTTCCACTCAGTTTATGCTTGATTTGTGGCAGGGAGCATGCAGCATTATTTTATGATGCCATATGTCGATTCCTCAAACAGCCAGAGCAAATATCCAGGAATATAACTATCTGTGTTCATCAGCTTCTGCTTGTGCTGTGCAAGAGAAACTACCGTGTGTATTTCTGAGAAGAAAGCACAGATACCCAAGGAGATGTCTTTTATAACTAATATTATGGGGGGAAAAACACTCAAGCAATTCAAAGTTCAAAGTAAATGTATTCTCAAAGTATATATTTGTCATCATATACAACCCTGAGATATACCATCTTGCAGGAATACGAAGAATCACAATAAAATCAATGGAAAACTGTGCTCAATTGGTAGTGTCATTGTGGATTTTGTTAAGCAACACGCACACAAAATACTGGAGGAACTCAGCAGGCCAGGCAGCATCTATGGAAAAGAGTAAACAGTTGATGTTTCAGGCCGAAACCCTTCAGAAGGACTGAAGGAAACAAAGATGAGTAGATTTAAAAGGAAGGGGGAGAAGAGGGAGAAACACAAGGTGAAAGGTAAAACCGGGAGGGAGGGAGAGAGGTGAAGTGAAGAGCTAGGAAGTTGATTGGTGAAAGAGATACAGGGCTGGAGAAGGGGGAATATAACAGGAAAGGACAGAAGGTGATGGAAGAAAGAAAAGTGGGGGAGGAGCACCAGAGGGAGGCGGCGGGCAGGCAAAGAGATAAGGTGAAGAAGGAAAAGGGGATGGGGAATGATGAAGGTGGGGCAGAGGGGGGCATTACTGGAAGTTAGGGAAATCGATGTTCATGTCATCTGGTTGGAGGCTACCCAGATGGAAGATAAACTGTTATTCCTCCAGCCTGAGTGTAACTTCATCACGACAGCAGAGGAGACCATGGATAGGCATATTGGAATAGGAACGGGAAGTGGAATTAAAATGGGAGGTCCCACTTCTTCTGGTAGCTGGAACATAGATGCTTGGCAAGGTCATCTCCCAACCTGTGTCGGGTCTCACTGATATTCAGGAGGCCTCACCGGGAGCACCAGTCTCAGTATATGAACCCAACAGACTCACAGGTGAAGTGTCACCTCACCTGGAAGCGCTGTTTGGGGCCACGAGTGGTAGCGAGGGAGGAGGTGTAGGGGCAGGTGTTGCTCTTGTTCTGCTTGCAAGGGTAAGTGCCAGGAGGGAGATCAGTGGGGAGGGACAAATGGACAAGACAGTCACATAGGGAGCAATCCCTGCAGAAAGCAGAGAGTGTTGGCTTGGGGAGGGAAAGATATGCTTGGTGGTAAAATCCTATTGGAGATGGCGGAAGTCATGGAGAATTACGTGCTGGACGCGGAGGCTAGTGGTTTGGTTGGTGAGGACAAGAGGAACCCTATCCCTGGTAGGTGGTGGGAGAATGGGGTGAGGCTAGGCATGCGTGAAATGGGAGAGATGTGGTTGAGGGTGAAGGAAAGGAAACCCCTGTCTTTGAAACTGGAGGACATCGCCTTTGTTCTGGAATCAAAAGCCTCATATGTGTGGGAATGGGATAACAGTCAATATTAAGATAACTTACAATATGCTGGAGGAACTCAGTGGTCAAGCAGTATCTGCGAGAGGAAAAGAGATCATAGACTTGTAGAAACAGGCCCTTCACACAACAGGAACATGACAGCCAAAGTTATCATCTAAGCTGGACCTGCTTGCCTTCAATTGGCCCCTCAAAAAGATGGCATCCATTATTAAGGACCCCCATCACCCATGACATGCCCTCTTCTCATTTCTACCATCAGAGAGGAGGTACAGGAGCCTGAAGACCTACACTCATCATATCAGGAACAGCTTCTTCCCCTCTGCCATCAGATTTCTGACCCATCCAATTTCTAAATGGAGATTGAACCCATGAGCACTACTTCGCTAATTTCATTATTATGTATTGCAATGTACTTCTACTGCATAACAGTACATTTCACAACATATACCAGTGATATTAAACCTGACTCTATTTCTGATCCCTCCAAATCTTTTCCACATAAAGACAAGGTGGAGGCCTGATGTCTGCGGGTTTGAGATTCTGAGGCCAGGATGGGTGGGCGGAGGCCTGTAGACGGCCTGTCCTGGATTCAGAAGCCTGCCTGTGTGTGTGAGTGGGTAGGAAAGAGGCTTGTTTAGCTGTTGTTGCTTTGTTATGTTGTTGTTACTGTTGCTTGTTACTGTCGAGCATTGTAGGCATCCTATGTTGGCACCATCATGTGTGGTTCCCTTTGGGGCTGCCTCCAGCACATCCTTAGGGTGTATGGGTTGCTAACACAAATGACATATTTCACTAACAAGAGAAAATCTGCAGATGCTGGAAATCCAAGCAACATACACAAAGTGCTGGAGGAACTCAGCAGGTCAGGCAGCATCTATGGACCGAAACCCTTCGACAGAACTGGAGTAAGAAAGCTGAGGAGTAGTTTTGAAAGGTGGAGGGAAGGGAGAGAGGAATGCAAGGCAATAGGTGAAACTTGGAGGGGGAGGGATGAAGTAAAGAGCTAGGAAGTTGATTGGTGAAAGAGACAGAAGGCCATGGAAGAAAGGAAAAGAGGAGGGGGGAGGAGCACCAGAGGGAGGTGATGGGCAGGCAAAGGGACAAAGGGATGGGAAACAGTGAAGTGGGGGAGGCATTACTGGAAGTTTGAGAAATCGATGTTCATGCCATCAGGTTGGAGGCTACCCAAACAGAATATAAGATGTGTTTCCTCTAACCTAAGAGTGGCCTTATCCCGACAGTGGAGGACACACCTCACTGCATGTTCTGACATACGTGTGATATAAAATGAATCTGAATCGGAATCCATGTACCCATCCAAGTGCCTTTTAAATGTTGTTAATGTATCCGCCTCAAACATGTCCCCTGACAGCTTGTACCCGCATCACCCTCCAGGTGAAAATTTACCCCAGCTACTTCTAAATCTCTCCCTTTCACCCTAAGCCTATGTCATCTCATTCTTGATTCTCCACACCTGGGAAAAACACTGTGTGCATTTACCCTATCTGTGCTGTCATGAGTTTATATAACTATAATATCACCTATACACTTCAAAGAATGAAGTCCCAGTTCACTCACCCTCCCTCCACAACTCAGTCCCTCAGCATCCTTGTAAATCTCCCCTGCACTCTTTCTAGCTTAATGGCATTTTTCCTAAACACAAAAGTGGCGATATTTCAAGCTGAAGAGGAAGATGTCCACCTGAAATGTGGAGGATTCTTCCTTATATTGTTTATCTCAGGTAAGATTAGTTTTATTTGTCGCATGTATTTCGAAACATAAACCAAATGCATCGTTTGCATCAACAACCAGTGCAGTTCAAGGATGTGGTGGGGCAGCCTGCAGGTGTCGCTATTCTTCCAGCGCCAACATAGCATGCCCACAACTTCCTAACTCCAACCCGTAGGCCTTTGGAAAGTGGTAGGGGACTGGATACCAAGAGGAAACACACGTGGTCACAGGATAAATGTCCAAACTCCTTACAGACTGTGGTGGAATTGAAACCAAGTCTCTGGCACCGTAATGGCGTTAGACTAAACGCTACGTTGCTGTGCCACCTGAAGCTGAATCCTGTTTGATGTAAGTTGAGCTAGTCCGTGGGAGAGAAAACCGCAGCTCTGTCAAGAAACAGTAAAGAAGTAAGCAAGGACAGAGAAGCGAGGGGTTCTCAATGCCTTCTCTCCATAGCTGGCTCCCGTCTTTCCCTCACTGTCCTATCGAGGAAAGTTTCTCATCTTCAAGTGCTTTAAAACTTCACAGAGGAGCCACCAATCTCTCCCCCTTCCAACCCCCTACCAATGGTGCAGAGATAAGAGATCGGCATTGCAATTGTTCTATGACGGTTCAACGGTTCCATTTAATACCAGAGAATGTATACAATATACAACCTGAAACCCTTACTCTTCACAGACAGACAAAACAGAAGAAAAGAACCCAAAGAATCACACACACAAGTAGCAGCAAAGCATCACCCTCCCCCACAACTGCCTCAGCAAAAGCATCGGCTCCCCACCACCAACCATGTTAACAATAGGAAAGCCCCCATCAAGGTCTAGGTTCCATCAAAAATCACTGCTCATCACAACAGCTTGACATGCCCAAGTTCTCTCTCTCTCTAACCAGGGAAAGAGAGGAATCACTCCTGCCACAGCAAGAGGGGAGACCAACAACTCACTAGGTAGATGGGTGACATCGTAGAGTGGTGGTCAACATGAGCTATAACAGTGTCAGTGACCCAGGTTCAATTCCCGCCACCGTCTGTAAGGAGTTTGTACATTCTCCCATTGACTACTTGGGTTTCCTCCGGGTGCTCCGGTTTCCTCCCACATTCCAAAGTTGTGTAGTTTAGTAAGCTGTAAGTTAGGAAGAAATGTTGATGCCAGAAGGAAAGCAACAATTGAGGGCTGCCCCCCCACACTGTGTTGGCCATTGCTGCAAGCAAAACATTCTAAAGGCGTACTGGGTAGGTTAATTAGTCATCGCAAGTTGTCCCATGATGAGGTTAGGTTTAAACCAGGGTTGCCGGGGGTAGCTGCACAGACTGGCTCGAAGGTCTGACCCCATGCTGCACCGCTAAATAAATATTTCTTTTAAATATTGCAGCACCAGTGATCAGCGATTGGGGTTCAATTCCTGTTTGTAAGGAGTTTGTACGTAGTTGCATGGCTTTCCTCCAGGTGCTCTGGTTTCCTCCCACAAAGGTAGTAAGGTTTGAGCATGCTCTGTTGGCACCGGAAGCGGGGCGACATTTGTGGGCTGCACCAGCACATCCTCGGACTACGTTGGTCATTGATGCAAAACAACCCATTTCACTGTATATTTCAATGTTTCGACGTGCATGTGATAAATAAAGCTAATCTCTTTTAATCCAATCACAAACAAATCTCTTTTAATCTTTTAATGTGCATCCAAAGCAAAAAAAAAAGCCTCAAGACACGGGGAAATGCAGAAAGAACATTCTGAAGTAAAATATCTGTTAAACCTACTCCTTAACTGTGAATTCGTTAAATGGACTTCCCTGTTCTTTTTCCATTGATAATTATTGAGTCTGTTCATATGTTCACATTTATTAACGTTTGAATATTAGACTGTTCTGCTAATGGCTGTTTGCACTATTGTCTTGTAGATTGTTGGTCGCCATTGTGTTGTTTGTTATGATGTTGTCCTGTGTTTTATATTTGGCACTGAACCACAATCAATTCACATACTGGCAGTAAAGTGATTCTGATTCTGAACTATTGAACTTCGATGATACATACTTTCACCACCTCGTTCAAACTCCCGATACAGACTGACATTTGTGGCTGTCACTTGCATTTGTGACGAACCTCATCTGCAGTAGGGCCACAGGGAATTTCTCTGCAGGGGAGAAGCCAGCACAAACCCGTCTTCCACGCTCAAGTATTAATGTCATCACAAATGATAATCTCAACATGAGCATCCAAAGTCACAAGAATCATAATGGTCATCACTGTTGTCAGAGCTTTTAGCCGGTTAAGAAATGACTGACAGAATCAGAATCAGGTTTATTATCACCGGCAGATGTCATACAATTTGTTGTTTAGAAGCAACTGTATATTGCAATACATAATAATAAAATGTTATAAATTACAATAAGAAATAGATACGTATATAAACTGAATTAATTAAGTAACCAGGAGCTGGTGGAGCAGTGCCAGAGACAAGGGTGGTGGGCACAATGCAAGCCTATAAAGACGGGGTGTAGGGGCTTTGCTGGCTGCTCACCTACTCTCTCCTTGGTGTTGGGCTGGAAAGAAAAGAGCCATCAGCACCGTCACAGAGGCTGCTGAGCGAGCCTCCAGATGGCTATGGATCAAGGATTGTGACCCGTTGACCAATACTGCTGGGGCACAAGCCAGGGCCTGATCAGCCTTGGCTGGGTCATCTGGGCGAGAGCGTCTGATGTTGAAAGACCTGAAGCGCACAGCAACCCAAGGTTACATCACCGGTGATGTGTCCCAGCGTATTCTAGTATGTATGTCAGTGTCAGTGGTGCAAAAAGAGGGCAAAAAAAAGAAGTAAAAATAGTGAGGAATCGCACATGGACTCATTGTCCATTCAGAATCTGATGGCAGAGGGGAACAAGAATGCCGATTTTAGTTTTACACCCGACCTTTCATGTCCCCTTTGGATCATCAACAGAATATAACTTTGAAGTGCAGTCAATGTTGTAAAGAATAGTGGTACCATGACAGCTACCTTACAGTTCCAATGTTACTCCCCGTTACGCTGCTGGTGCTTGGGGCGGCAATGAAAATCCTCCCTCTCTGTAGGTAGTCAGGGCTTCCTTCACCGTGTAAGTAGCTCCTGGCGGTTTTCACTACCGACGGTCATACAATTTCTGAGTGGAGACTTAGGAAAATCATTGTACTCAGATATAGGAGGATTCTTCATTGCTGTTTCCATAACAGTGTTGTTTTACCAGTCAGGATTCTTAGCCCTGAGCTAAACCCACAAACCTGGAGGGCCGGGGGACCATTCTTAGTCCGGCTTGTATATCACTTTGGCAGCTGGGGCACAACATCCATGATTGTCCCCAACCAACAGAAGGTCTCATGATAGTTATCGTGAATTTGGTGGGGCTCAGGGGCTGTGACTCATGGAGTCGGAGTGTTATACAGCACAGAGAAAGGGTCTTCAGCTCACCTCATCCATGCCGACCAAGCTGCCCTTCTGAGCTAGTCCTAAAGTAAAGTTATTATCAAAGTACGTATGTGTCACCAAATACTACACTTGCAGCCATTCAACATTTTAGAAAGAAATACAATAGAATCAATGAAAACTGACAATCAATGTGCAAAACAGACAAGCTATATAAGTACAAGAATAAACATGTAATAATAAGTAAATAAATAGATAAATAAATAATTAGATAGATAATATGGAGAACTTAGGTTTAGAGTCCTTGAAAGTGACTAATAGACTGTGTTCAAAGATCAGTTCAGTGTTGAAATGAGTGAAGCTATCCGCGTTGGTTCAGGAGCCTGATGGTTGAAGGTTAATAGCTGTTCCTGAACCCGGAGGCATGGGGGAGCAGCAAGAGGAGAGCGTAGGCTGGTTGGTGGGTGTGCTTGGTGATGGATACTGTTTCCTTGTAGTACAGCTATTGGTAGATGTGCTCAGTGTTGGAGAGGGCTTTTCCTGTGATGAACTGGGCTGCATCCAAGGCTTTTTATAGGCTTTTTGCTTCTTGGGCACTGGTGTTTCAATACCAGACAGAGACGCAGCCAGTAAGGATACTCTCCACTGTGTTCTGTAGAAGTTGCCTGTGTTTAAACCACATCCCTCTAAACCAAGGAACTGAGAGCAGGACACAAAGAAAAGTGTCAAAATCCTTGCTGAATTTATTGCCCCTATGCACAATATGTCAACAAATCTATTGAGTATTGAACGGCCGAGCTGGACTGGAAGTGATGTTTGTTCATTCGTTATGTGCAAGGTGTAGCATCTGCATAGCACCCCCCCCCCCCCACCTCGATCAGGATCACGTGAAGCCTTGGGAGCAGGTCATATGAGCGGCTGGCGCATATCACAAGTCTTGGTTGTGCTCTCTGAAGAGTACTGAAAATGGCTGGAGTCACAAAGACACTGCCCAGAAGAAGGTAATGGAACTGCTTCTGCAGAAAGTTTGCCAAGAACAATCATGGTCAAGACCATGATTGCATACATTATAAATACAGCACATAATAAAGAATGAAATGAAATGGATGTTCACGTGGAAAAAAAACACAAGGCAAACCCAAAATAGAACCTATAGCCTTGACATTATTCTCATTCATCTTGCTATCCATCATCATAATTTTCTGTCATTATTACAGTTGAGTAATGTTTTGAGATCTTCTGATGTGAGCACCACTGAAGTTTCTGGTTGTTCAACTCATAGTTCCAGTCAGATAGAACTATATTCACACTGGTGTCATCTGCCTGGCTAAAACTGCTGCAATACTGCCCAGAAGAAAGTTAAGCATCAATGGGTTTACAATAAATCATCAGGATAGATCTATAGATTCTCTCAAGAGCAGAGGTGGAGGAGTATGCCTCATGATCAACTCTTCTTGGTGCACAAATATATCAGTTCTGTCCCAATTCTGCTCACCAGACCTGGAATATCTAGCTGTCAAGTGCCGTCCTTTTTACCTACCACAGGAGCTCTCCGGGGTCATTCTGGTAGCAGTTTACATTCCACCTCAGGCCAATGTCAAGCAGGTTTCAGATGATCAGAGCAATGGGATCAACATGACTTCAACTACAACACAAAGTCTTGCCATCTTCAGAAGTTTTCTGATGACTCTGCCATAGTTGGATGCATCAGCAAGGGAGATGAGGCTGAGTACAGGGCTAAGGTGGGAAACTTTGTCACATGGTGCGAGCAGAATCATCTGCAGCTTAATGTGAAAAAGACTAAGGAGCTGGTGGTGGACCTGAGGAGGGCTAAGGTACCGGTGACCCCTGTTTCCATCCAAGGGGTCAGTGTGGACATAGTGGAGGATTACAAATACCTGGGGATACGAATGGACAATAAACTGGACTGGTCAAAGAACACTGAGGCTGTCTGAATGAAGGGTCAGAGCCGTCTCTATTTCCTGAGGTCCTCTAACATCTGCCGGACAATGCTGAGGATGTTCTACGAGGCTGTGGTGGCCAGTGCTATCATGTTTGATGTTGTGTGCTGGGGCAGCAGGCTGAGGGTAGCAGACACCAAGAGAATCAACAAACTCATTCGTAAGGCCAGTGATGTTGTGGGGGTGGAATTGGACTCTCTGACGGTGAAAAGAGGATACCATCCAAGTTTCATGCCATCTTGGACAATGACTCCCATCCACTCCATAATGTACTGGTTGGGCACAGGAGTACATTCAGCCAGAGACTCATTCCACTAAGATGTAACACTGAGCGTCATAGGAAGTCATTCCTACCTGTGGCCATCAAACTTTACAACTCCTCCCTCAGAGTGTCAGACACCCTGAGCCAATAGGCTGGTCCTGGACTTATTTCCACTTGGCATGATTAACTTATTATTATTTAATTATTTATGGTTTTATATCGCTATATTTCTTCACTATTCTTAGTTGAGGCGGCTGTAACAAAACCCAATTTCCCTTGGGATCAATAAAGTATATCTGTCTGTCTGTCTGTCCTACGATTAGGCTGGGGTTTATTAGGCGAGTTGCTGGGCAGTGTGGCTCATTGGGCCCGGAAGGGCCTGTTCTGTGCTGTACCTCTAAAGAATATAAAAATAAATTTTTAAAAACTATATGCAACACCTTACCTAAAATACAGGTGAATGTTACATTTGATCAGACATGAAGGTGACCTGGACATGTCGATAGTTGAACATAAATCCATGGAATCATTGAGACTTACTATGTTGTTCAAAGTGTCCACACTGGCCAAAAGTGAAGTTTTGGCTAATTCCACCTCCCTGTTAATCATCCAGATAAGTAATTTCTCTTCGAGGTCTCATTTCATTTTAAATGTAGCAAGGGTTTTTAGCTCCATTATCCTTTCAACTATTTCTACAAATGGAAAATAATTTTTTTTGTTAACTCTCCTCTGATGTTTCCAACAATTAAATTAAATCTATATCCCCAAATTATCAAACTCTCTGCCAAGGGAAATATACCCTTCCTGTTCTCTATGTTAAACCTCCCACTACGTTATGCACATAAATTAAACCTTGTCTTTGGCGGAAAGGGATAAAAAAACTATCCCCAGCCTGGAAACTCACCTCATAATCATACTTCTTCAGCCTGTCAATATCTTCATAAATCTCAACTGCTTTGTCTTCAATGCTATTTAGTTAACTACATAAGCTAATTACATTGAACAATAGATGGTAAAAGTGGGCCTGATATTCCTCCAGCTGCACAAAGGGAACACATAATAATACTGAATTGCTAAAATTCTAAAAACATAACTGTGATTAATAATAAACACAAGAGATTCTGAAGATGCTGGAAATCCAGAGCAACATGCACAAAGTTCAAGAGGAACTCAGCCCCCTGAGGCAGCATCTGTGGAGGTGAATAAACAGTTGATATTTTGGACTGAGGTCCTTCATCAGGACTGGAAAGGAAAGGGGGAAGAAGGCAGGAGGAGAAGGTGGGGTAGGGGGAAGGAGGACAAGCTAGAAGTTGAATGGGTGAAGCCAGGTGGGTGGGGGAAGGGGGATGAAGAAAGAAGCTGGGAAATGATAGGTGGAAGAGGCAAAGGGCTGGAGAAGAATTTAAGTCATCAAGTTTAGTATCACTTAACTATATACATGTATCCTGTCAAACAAGACAATGTTTCTCCAGGCGAGAAATGTAAAGCACATTATACACAACAACATAGGAAAGTAAGAATAAAATCTACAAATGAATTATGCATAAATAAAGAAAGTAAATTGCATATTATAGAGTATAGTACAAATTATCCGATAACGCTTTGAATGTGATGCGGCATAGAGTTCAGAGGTCTAATGGCCTGAGGATGTTTCCCATCCTGACTGCTCTTGTCATTATGCTTCAGAGTCTCCTGCCTGATGGTAGAAAGTCAAAGAGGATGCTGGATGGATGGGTTGAATCCTTGATAATACTTAAAGGCCTTACAGATTTCATGATAAATGTCCCCAATGGATGGTAGAGAGACCCCTATGAGCCCCTAAGCCATTCTCACAGTCCTTTGTAGGGACTTTCAGTCTGAAGCTCTGGTGCCTGCATTCCAGATGGAGATGCAACTTATCAGAACACTCTCAATGATGCTCCTATGAAATTCAGTTCAGCTGTGGGGTGGGGGGGGGGGGATCTTCACTTGCCTCAATCTCCTCAGGATTTGGAGGCACTGCCGTGCCTTCTCCTTGAGGGAGATGATATTGAAGGACCAGGTGAGGTCATCAGTGATGTGAACTCCCAGGAACTTGGTGCACTTCACTCTCTCTGTAAAGGAGCCGCGTATGCGCAGAGGGGATGGTTCATCTGCACCTTCCTAAAGTCAACGGTCATTTCCTTGACCTTCTCCAGGTTCAGACTTCGGTTGTTGTCCACTTCCTCTCAGCGTTGTTGTTGGTGAGGCCAACAACTGTTGTGTCATCCACAAACACGACGATACAGTTTGAGCTGAAGTCTGCGACACAGGATTGCATCGGCAGTGTGAACATTAGTAGCTGAGCACACAGTGCTCAGTGTAATGGGACGAGAGACATTGCTACCCACACTAACTGACTGTGGCCTTGCTGTTAAGAAGTCCAGGATCCAGTTACAGAGGGAGGTGTTGAGACCCAGGAGGACAGTTTCCCCACCAGTTTCTTGGATATGATGGTGTTACACACCAAAATGAAGTCTATAACAGTAACCTGACATATGAGAGCCCATTTTCCAGGTGGGACAGGACAGAGGACAGGGCAGAGGCTATGGTAGAAGAGGAGAAAGGGAGGACAGAGGGACAGCGAGGGAGGTGATAGGCAGATGAGGAGAAGAGAAGAGGTGAGGGGGGGCCAAAGTAGGGAACTGAAGAAGAGTTGAGTTCCTCCAGCATTTTGTGTGTGATTAACATTAGCTATGGTTTCAAAGGCATTTCAGTAAACGTCTGCAGCAGATAACAAAATGCAGTCCATATTTCCAAATAGACTACTTGAGCAGACATTAAGAAGTTCAAACCATACCATTGTAAAATTTTAGGATAAATAAATATGCTTCCTCAACATTTCCAATTACATGGCAATGTGCCCTTCTGAAATGTTTCTTCACACAAGTTAAACTGTGGAATAATATTGTTATTTAATACTTTCACTGCATTCTGAGGCTTACCAGAAATTTCACTGTCTTATATATCTACCAGAATTTTAATCAGAATCCTTATGAAACAATATCCCTAAGGGCTAAATAAAATTATGTTTCTAAGCAGATTATTTAGTTAAAAAGAAAGTTATTGAGCTGGGTAAAGAGTGACATTATCAAGTTAATTGGTGCATTTAAGGGAAAAAGGTGCTAATTTCTTTTTCATAGAGCATTAATTTGGGGGGATTTCTGCCAATGTGATCTTCCCTGGAATCTCAACTAAATGTACCTAAGGAACGTGACTGTTGCCTCGTGCTAATGAATGCCTATGGAACTCTTAGAACAGCTCTGATGTGTCTCTGCCGCATGAATTAACACTCATTTACCTTAGGACACAGTAAAAATTGAGTGGCTGGCCTTTTGAGATCACTGGGTTTATAATTAATTCAGCTAGTGTAAAGCTGGAAGTTTAATGGATAATTGGTTTATGAGTGACCTACACTCTGTAGCCACTCTATTAGGCACAGGAGGTACCTAATCTTATTCGAGGTCTTCTGCTGCTGTAACCTATCCACTTCGAGTTTCAACATGTTGTGAGTTTAGAGATACTATTGTAACACGTGATTATTTGAGTTGAGTTCCTCTGACCTCTCCCCTTAACAAGGAATTTTCGCCCACAGAACAGGCACTCAATAGCTGTTTTTTGCACCTTTCTCTGTAAACTGCAGAGACTGTTGTGTGAGAAAACCCCAGGAGATCAGCAGTTTCTGAGATTCTCAAACCACCCCAAATGGCACCAACAATCATTCCATGGTCAAAGTCACTTAGATCACATTTCTTCCCCATTCTGATGTTTGGTCTGAACAACAACTGAATCTCTTGACCATGTCTGCATGCTTTTCTGCACTGAGTTGCAGCCACATGATTGGCTGATTAGATATTTGCATTAACAAGGAGTGTACAGGTGTACTGAATAAAGTGGCCACAGAGTGTATGTACCGAGCTACTTTGAAAAACTTTGCTTGACATGCCATCCAGACATAATACACTTTCAAATTTCAAAATTGGTACAGGGGAGATCAATAACAAAATGTAAAATATAGTGTTACAGTAACAGAGAAAACGAAGTGCAGGTAGACAACAAGGTGTTTTAATTATCTAATAAAGTGGTCACCGAGTGTGCTTTCAGCAATTAATTAAAGTGCATTTACAGAGGAACTCTGGATATTTAGAGCATATTTTGTGCAAGTTATTCTACTTGACTGCTCGTAGTCAACCGAATAAGGTAAACTTCATATCAATCTTTGAAAAATGCCATTACTTTAGCTGTTATACTATAGCTGAATACCTCTCTAATTTATTTCCCTTTAGTCTCATAATTTGCTAATATAGTGAGAAATAGCATTAGTAGCAGCATCACTCAGGCCGAGTAGGATGTGCTCCTGAGGCATTGCCTGTTGGTGGGTCCTCAAGTGGCTTTAGAGGCAAATCCAGGATCCACATAGTGAAAATATCTCCTCCTGTTCAAACAAACATTAGCTCTCTTTTATAGCTGATTGAAAAATTCCCAAATTATGTTGTGCCTTGCCTGACTTAACGTGATACTATTGATGTTACTCTTCTGGAAATTATTTTATTTGTTAATGTATTTGTGGTAATATTACCTTATGTGTTGAGTATGAGTTGTGCGTACTGGTTTATGCATTTTGGTCCGGAGGAATGTTGTTTCATTTGGCCGTATAGATGTACACGTCTGAATGACAATAAACTTGAACTTGATGTTGCCATCCTGAACTAACATGGACAAAATACAGAATGAAGGACCAATCCTTACACAAGAAATAATACAAGAGTAAAGATTAATGCTATATTGTATCATTAAGTTAGAGCCTTTCAATGATCATAAATCACAGAGCATTTTGAAACCATCATTTCCAAGCAATACATAGTGGTTGGTATGGGAAGGAGGCAACTGGTATGAATTCCTTATCCACATATGGGAGTGGTAAATCGACCAAGAGTCTTTGCTTATAGCATGAAATTGCTCTGGTGATGTTTCAAATTCCCTGCCGATGATTAAGGTAGAGAGACAACACAGAAGTATGAGGTGGTTGAAGGAGTTTGCTAATAGCCAGCATGGTGGAGACAGCTGTGTGTTCCATGCTGGCTGCCTACCAGCACAATCCTTTCTGACTCGATTTGATGCAAAATATGCATTTTCACTGAATGTTTCTTTGTTCATGTGACAAATAAAGCTAATCTTTAATCTCATTAATATGATGTTCAGTTTTTTTTTAATCTGTATTGACCAGACTGTACAAAATTGCTTCATCATTATCATCAGCAATTGAAACTTGACTGTTTGTTAGTCTCATATTAATGAAATTATAGTTATTGATAGTGGGTGGCAGGGTGGAGGTACGTCTTCAATAAAGGAGATGTAAGGAGCTCCTTCCCTCCGCTAGTCTGCAGGTCACCCTTGGGTAAGGTGTAGCACCTACATAGCCCCCCGATCGGGGTCACATGAAGGCCTGGGGGCAGGTGGTGGATGGTCATATGAGCATCTGGTGTATATCACAAAATGTGGTTTTGCAAACATTGACGCCTATCAGACAATCTCTGAAGAGTATTGATAATGGCTGGGGTGACCTGTCTTGTGAAGACACTGCCCAGAAGAAGGCAATGGCAAACCACTTCTGTAGAAAAGTTTGACAAGAACAATCATGATCATGGAAAGGACAAGATCACCTGCGTCATACAACTTGGCACATAATGATGAAGGATAATTGATATATTCTTATGCACATTAGAAGATACAATATTAAACCATTATCTCTAAAAGGAAAATAATTATTTTGGAAACTCATAATTCTTTATTAGATTACTTTAATACTTTAATTTGTTAAATAAATATATAAGCTATAGCTGAAGAATCAGAATCAGGTTTATTTTCACATGTTGTAAAATTTTAATTCCAATTCCCATTCCCATTCTGACATGTCTGTCCAAGGCCTCCTCTTGTGCCACAATGGGGCCATCCTCAGGGTGGAGGAGCCACACCTTATAATCCATTTGGGTATCCTCTAACCTGATGGCATGAATATTGATTTTTCCTTCCAGTTAAAAAAAATCCCTCTTCTATTCCCCATTCTGGTCTCGTACCTCTTCTCACCTGCCTATCACCTCCCCCTGGGGCCCCTCCTCCTCCCTTTCTCCTATGGTCCACTCTTATCAGGTTCCTTTCGCTCCAACCTTTTCCTGCCCACCTGGCTTCACCAATCACCTATGAGCTATTCTCCTTTCCCTTCCCCCTCCTTTTTATTCTGGTGTCTTCCTCCTTCCTTTCCAGTCCAGAAGAAGGGTCTCAGCCCAAAATATCAACTGTTTATTCATTTCCATAGATGTTGCCTGACCTGCTGAGGTTCTCCAGCACTTTGTGTGTGTTGCTTTGGATTTCCAGCACCTGCAGAATTTCTCGTGTTTATGTTGTGAAATTTGTTGTTTTAAGGCAGCAATACAGTGCAAAACATTTATTAAAATTGCTATAAAGTTACAATAAGAAATAAATAAATTGTGTAAAATAGCAGAATAGTGAGGTTGTGTTCATGGATTCTGGGATCATTGAGAAATCTGATGTTGAAGGAGAAGTTCCTAAACTTCAGGCCTGTGTACCATCTCCTTGATGGTCATATTGAGGAGGGCTAGTCGTGGTTGGCAAGGATTCTTAATGGTGGTGCTGCCTTCATGAGGCATTACTCCTTGATGTTGCCCTCAATGGGGGGGAGGCTTATACCTATGTTGGAGCTGGCTGAGTCTTCACCCCTTGCAGCTTCTGTTGATCCTGTGCATTGGAAACTCCATACAAGGTTGTGATCAACCTGTCAGAATGCTCTCCACTGTACATCTCCAGGAATTTGTAGGTGTCTGTGGTGACATCCTCCAAGAGGACCACAACCCCATCGTAGGGTTTGGAGGCTTGTGTGCCTCAATGACCTGGAAAGCTATGTTGGCTGGAATCATGCTTTGGCTCTCGGTAGGTCCACTCAAGCCAAACAGGTCAAAGGGTAGGGACCAGGCTAAGAGGTGGTCCGACAGTCCTCCAGATTTGGGGTTTCAGCTCAGAAATAACAACCCTGACTGGTAAAATAAAACTGTTACAGAAACAGCAATGAAGAATCCTTCTACATCTGAGTATTCCTGAGTCTCCACCTGGAGCTTGCATGAAAACTGAGCTACTGATATGATGAAAGAAGCCCTGAACACCACTGGAGATGAAGGACCTTCATTGCTGCCCTAAATGCCAGCGGTGTAATGGGCAGTAGAGAGAGTGGTGACATGCCAAAGCAGCAGAAGTAAGCCACTCCGCCCCTCAAGTCTGTCCCACAATTTATTACTGATCAACCCCAACCATCTTAGCCCTCAAAATCCTAAATTATTTTCAGGAACTTATGAAAGAAGCAACATTCCTAATTAGTTCAGAATTGGTCATTTTGTGATAGGATTAGATATTACAATTATTTCTATCAAATAGCATAACAAGATCAGATATATCTAAAGTCTGATATAATTATGTGTATTATTATTATTATTACTAATGCCAAACATCAAAAATAGTTTTATGATCAGTGGGCTACAGATGAATTGAAAAATTAGTTCATATATGTCAAAATAAATCAATGATATTATGCCAAATGGTACATTGACATTAAAGAGAAAGCCCCAAGCTATGACTTTCAGTCTTTTGGGAGGCATTCACTTTAAATCTGTTCGTCTGACATATACACTGATATTTCAAGGTAATGAAATGAATGTCTGCAATGATATTCAATTTCATAATTTTGTTGTAATTTCAATTTGATGCAAATAGGGGCCTGAGAGATGTTGCTGCCGATGCTCTAAGATGTGACAACATGTGGCTATATCACTCGGCCAACGCTGGACAACAAATTTTTTCTAAAGTGTTGCTTTGTCAGAAATGTTTTGTGTTTATGATAGACTGCTTGAAGCTGAATGCAAATATAATTTCAGACTACTTGCATCACGTAGGAATTTGCAGAAACAAAAATAGACTTTTATTGAATATAATGCATTTACTTGCATAACAGTGTTGATGCTTTCTAATAGTTTAACTAAGCTAAAAATGTTTTGCTCATGATTTTCATTTGTACTCAGTGGCTGAGGGTGCTCATTTAAGAGTCCCAACAATAATCAGCCAGCGTTGATGGATTCCAGTTTCCCTAATACCGTTTCTCCATGACCGCAATGTCCTGGTGAAACCTTTCACCATGCTCGTCACTGACGGCACCAAGATTTACAGGGAAGAAGTCTAAATGGGAATACAGAAATTGAATCTTTAGTGACATGTTGCACTTCATGGTTTTGTGTGCTTGAAGCATGTTGTCAACCAGCTGCACTTAGTTTGGTATTCTGTAGTTACCATGAACATTTTCAACGACATCCTTAAATGCCTTCTATGCAATTTTCTCCGGTTCCACTAGAGGTTCTTTGAATTACCTGTCATTGAGGGCCTGTTTGATTTGTGAACCATCAAAAATGCTTTTCTTAACTTTGGCATCAGTTATTCTCAATTGAACTATGAATTGAAATAACAAATAAAGATGATTTTTTTAAATGGTGTATGATAGGGAAATTTCGTGATGATATTCATGATCAGCAGCTCAAAATCCACAAAAGAGCCAGGAAGCAAAATATTTGTTGTCCAATGTAAACTAAATAATTAATAATCCAGAGATGTGAGCTCAAATCTCACTGGAACAACTGGGGAATGTAGAGATTAAACAGAGAGAATAGCTATATCTGTAACATGTACATCAAAACATGCACCATTCACATCACAACCAACGCATTCTGAATATGCACTGCAGGCAGCCCACAAGTGTTGCTGAGCTTTGCGGCTCCACATCAAATGCCCACAACTCACTAGCCCTAACCGGTGTGTCTTTGGAATATGGGAGGAACCCAGAGCAGCCAGAGGAAGTCCACACAGTCACGGGGAGAACGTAGAAACTGCTCACAGGTAGCGGCAGGAACAGAACCTCGTCCTTGTGAATGGCACCATGAAACACTACACTAACCTCTATGCTACCACGCTGCCTGTGTACTTTATTTATTAAAAATTGCATAAAACAGATATTAATAATGTACAACAATGAAGCCTTAGACAAAATCCGCTAGGCTGGGCTAGAGAAGGAATCCAGCAGTTTTGAAGGCAGTTTGGTCTTGTTGGTTCAGGAATTGCCTGGTCCAGTTCAGTTAAGGAGTTGCCTGCACACAATAGGTTGATGAATGGCTGCAACTGAATTGAGGTCATAGCTACACCTTGCCACCACTCGAAATGACTTCAGTTCAAGGACAATTCATTAAGTGTGAATGAAATTGCTAGCTGCATGAATATACACATTTTGTGAATATTTAGAAGCTCCACATTATATTGCAGTGCTTTCCTAGAGTGGTAAAAGAGGGCGGCACAGCAGCGTAGTGGTTAGTGTAACGACGTGAACCTAGTTCAATTCCTGACAATGGCTGCAAAAAGCTTGTACATTCTCCCTACGATCACATGGGTTTCCTCCAGGTGCTCCAGTTTCCTCCCAGATTCCGAAAGACACGTGGATTAGTATGTTGCGCCCATGCAACATTTGAGCCGGAAGCATAGCAACACTTGTGGGCTGCCCCCAGCACACTTTCGGACCATGTTGGTCGTTGACGCAAGTGATGCACTTCACGTTTCAATGTACGTGTGACAATAATTTATTTCAGCGATATCCGTGATCTGGGCATATTTTAAATGATGCCTTTAGTTACTTGTCCTTTTTTTCATGCCTCAGCTGTCTGTCTTCCTTTGTAGATACACAAAACAATCTTTAATAAGTGGATCCCTGTGCTAAAGTACTTTAAATCCTTGGCTATCTTAAGAGATAATGGACACTGGATGCATTTGGTGCTTAGAATTAGATTTACTGCTACCTCATCATTGCATAATTGAAATATGGTAATTAGGCTAGAAACAGAACCAGAAAATGCAAACCAAGTGTAGTGGCATATTTTTTTGAAACGTCCACTTGAGGATAAAGATGTCAGACAGGCTAAAGCAGGTGATTAGCCTCCCTTCCACAATTCCTTGTGGAAACAGTGTTACTTATTATTTCAATCAAAGTAAAAATAAGGACGTTTAATGAGTAGTGCTCCAGCAACACAAAGTCATAGTTTGTTGGTTTGTTTGTTTGTTTATTAAGATATTGCTCAAAGCATCCCCTCCCAGCCACACCGCCCAACAATCCCCAGATTAGTCACAGGACAACTTGCAATGAAAAATTAACCCACCAACCGGTACGTCTTTGGTCTGGGGAGGAAACCCACATGATCACGGGGAGAACATACAAACTTCTTACAGGCAGTGGCGGGAATTGAACCTGGATCACCTGTACCATAAACCGTTGTGCTAACCACTACACCACCGTGCTGCCCCCACAGTATAGTCTTAGAGTAACAGAGCATAGAAGTAGGCCCTTTGGCCCAACTCACCCATGCCAACCTAGATTCCCATCCAATCTAGAGCAGCACAGACAAAATACTGGAGGAATTCAGTAGGTCAGTTCCTCCAGCATTTTGTGTGCGTTGCTCTGGATTTCCAGCATCTGCAGAATCTACTGTATCCCCAAATAATCCAGTCTTGTTTGCCCACATCTGGTCTATGTCCTAAGCCCTTCGTAGTCATGTCCAACTGCCTTTTAAATGTTGTTATTGTACTTCCTCTGGCAGTTCATTCCATACTTGCAACACCTTGTGAATGAAGTTACTCCTCAGGTCCTTTTTAAAATATTCCCCCCTCACTTTATTTCAATGTCTTCTAGTTTTTTTTTCTCTATTCTCTCTCCCTGTCAATAAGACCATATTCATCTTACCTATGCCCTTCATGAATGTCACCCCTCAGTCTCATGCGCCAAGGAATGAAGTCCAAGCCTGCCCACCTCTCCCAGTAATTTAGGCCCTTAAGTTCTGGAAAAATCCTTGTAAATCTTCTCTGCACTCTTTCTAGCCTAATGATGTCTTTCCACTAAGATGGTTACCATACCTTTACACAACACTCCCTGGGCAATTTCACCAATATCTTGCAGAGATGCAGTATAACACTGCGACCCAGTGCTCTAATTGATAAAGGCTAGCATGCTAAATGTCTTCTTCACCATCCTATCTGTGATATCACATTCACAGAAAAACTCCTAAGTCTCCTAAGTCTCTCTGCTGTACAAGACTCCACAGAACCCTACCATTCATTGTGAAAGCCTACCCTGGTTTGACTTCCCAGAATACAAAACCTTACACTTACCTTTGATTGATAAGTGCCACTGCTCATCACAGTGGGGAGGGGACTCAATGAGCCAAATATGCCAATTCTGCTCCTATGTCTTATGTTCTTACATATCTCAGCAAGATCCACCCCCACCCCTGTAATTTTTGATAACCTTCTCCTATGATACCTCATTGCAAACATTTCTTCTGGTGTTGTTCTTTATGGTGAGAACACAATGCCCCATTGTCCTCAGACACTCATGTACAATGAGTGATTCATCCTTACTTTCTTCCTTTACTTCCAAAGTTCTAGCCCCAACCAATCAGCCATTTTCCCGACAGAAAAATACTCTGAATTCTTCCTAAAGAGTCTTTACATAGAGCATAATTGGTTAGAAAAGCCCAGGCTCATTTCTTCCCAATTCTTAACTTTACAGATCAGTTCTTGGAAAGTTTAAAGTAAATTTATTATCAAAGTACATACAGATCACCATAAACAGCCCTGAGGTTCATTGAATTGCAGCTATACTCAATAAATCCATAGAATAATATCCACAACAGAATCAATGAAAGAGCACACCAACTTGGGTGTTCAACCAGTGTGCATAAGACACAAACTGTGCAAACACAAAAGAAAGAAATAGTAATAATAAATAAATAAGCAACAAATATTCTCCCTCACTCCAACCCAGCCAATTACCACCCTATCAGCCTACTCTCAATCATCAGCAAATTAATGGAAGAGGTCATCAATAGTGCTATCATGCAGCACCTACTTGGCAGTAACCTGCTTATGGATGCCTAGTTTGGGTTCCGTCAAGGCCACTCAGCTCCTGACCTCATCACCTCCTTGGTCAATCATGGACCAAACAGCTAAATACCACAGGTGAGGTAAGAGTGATAGTCCTTGACATCAAGACAGCATTTGCCCAAGTATGGCATCAAGGTGCCCTAGCTAATATAGAGTTAATGGGAATTAGGGGGGAAATCCTCCCCTGGTTGGAATCATACCTGACAGAAAGGAAGATGGTTGTGGTGGTTGGAAGCTAATCATCTCAACCTCAGGACATCACTGCAGGAGTTCCTCAAGGAAGTGTCCTAGGACCAATCATCTTCAGTTGCTTCATCAATGGCCTTCCTTCCGTCATAAGGTCAGAAGTAGGGATGTTTGCAGATGACTGCTCAATGTTCTGCACGATTCGTGACTCCTCAGATAGTGAAGCAGTTCATACCCAAATGCAGCAGGACCTGAACAATATCCAGGCTTGGTTTGACAAGTGGCAAGTAACATTCGAGACACTCAAGTAGCAGGCATTGATCACCTCCAACAAGAGGAGCTCTAACCATCATCCCATGACATTCAAAGGCATCACCATCACTGAATCCCCTACTACCATCATCCTGTGGGTTACCATTGACAGGAAACTGAACTGGTCTAGCCATACAAACACCACGGCTACCAGAGCAGGTCAAAGTCTAGGAATCCTGCTGCGTGTAACTCACCTCCTGACTCCCCAAAGCCTGTCCACCATCTACAAGGCTCAGATCAGGAGTGTAATGCAATATTTGCCACTCACCTGGATGAGTGCAGGTCCATCAACACTCAAGAAGATCAACACCATCCAGTACAAGGCAGCCCACTTGATTGGTACCCCTTCCACATGCATCCAATCCCTCCACCATCAATGAACAGTTGCAGCAGTGTGTACTATCGACAAGATGCATAGCAAACAACACAGCAAAGTTCCTGAGGCAGCACCTTCCAGACCCACAACCACTACCACCCAGAAGGATGAGACACAAATACCTGGTAACACCACCACTTGGAAATCCCCCTCCAAGTCACTCACCATCCTGACTTCGAAACACATCACCATTCCTTCATTGTCGCTGGGTCAAAATCATGGCATTCCCTCCCTAACAGCTCTGTGGGTGTACCTGCACCTTAGGGACTGCAGCAGTTCAAGTGGCAGGTCATCAGCTTCTTCTCAAGGGCAACTAGGGATGGGCAATAAACACTGGCTTAGCTGGTAATGCCCAAATCTTGTAAATGAAAAGAATTTTTTAAAATATTGAGAACTTGAGATGAAGAGTCGTTGAGAGTCCATTGGTTGAGTACATGATGATAGTGCATCATGAGGTGATTCATCCAAGCCAGAAATGTATCAGAAATCAAAGTAGGAATCATCTGCATCTGCACTCAATGGCCACTTTATTAGGTACCCTGTACACCTGCTCAGTAACGCAAATATCTCATGAGCTAAACATGTGACAGTCACTCAGTGCATAGAAGCATGCAGGCGTGGTCAAGAGGTTCAGTTATTGTTCAGATCCAACATCAGAATGGGGAAGAAATGTGATCTAAGTGACTTTGACTGTGGAATGATTGTCGGTGCCAGATGGGGTGATTTGAGTATCTCAGAAACTGCTGATCTCCTGGGGTTTTCACACAGAACGGTCTCTAGAGTTTACAGAGAATGGTGCGAAGAAAAGACATCCACTGAGCGGCAGTTCTGTGGGTGAAAATGCCTCGTTAATGGGAGGTCAAAGGAGAATGTCTGGTCTGGTTCAGGCTGACAAGGTGACAATAACTCAAATAACCACGCATTACAACAGTGGTGTGCAGAAGAGCACCTCTAAACATACAACACCATGAGTCTTGAAGTGGACGGGCTACAGCAACAGAAGACCACAAACCTACACTCAGTGGCCATTTTATTAGGTACAGGAGCTGGCGGATAAGTGGACACTGACTGTCTATCATATTGTGAACTTATCTGACAGATCATAGCAATCAAGCATTACAAACATTGAAAGAAGGTTGCTTTCTTAAATTACTAACTCCGTCATGTAACCCAGTTTTTTTCCTGCTACTCGGGGGAATTTTGCCATTTTTCGTCCCCCTCATCAAGTCTCTTTTCCTGCAGGTGTTAAAAATCTATCAGTCTGGCCAACGTTTATTTTTTAAGAAATGTCCTTTCACTGTTGAGGCTACTTCTGATTTTGGAGCTGTTTCACTCGGTGTACGTTGTTAACGCTGATTTCCATGATGACAGGATCAAGTGTTGTTTTGCATTCTCTTCATCTCTCCTTTATTGTATCATGATCCAGAAGATCAATGCCCATATTGATTTCTTCACTTTCCTCTCTGTGTCTCCAGGGAGCTGGCCCTGATTTGTTCTGTTTGCCAAATGAAACAATTGCGCTAAACCACAGACTTTTAAAACAAAATGCTAGATATAATCAGCTGGTCAGGTCGCAAGTCTGCACCCACCCTGCTCATGGACTCTTTGTCCCACTCCCATCAGGAGGAGGCTACGTAGCATCCACACCAGGACCATCAGACTCAAAAACAGTTACTTTCCCTAAGCAGTAATGCTGATCACTATTTCCACCCACTAACCCACATCACCACACCCCCACCACCATAACTTTATCATTTCCTGTCAGAGTCACCTTATATACAGATACTCCCATGCCTCGTATCACTTTATCAGCATACAAGCAATCCCTGTATATAAACTACCTAAATATTTTTATTTATTGGGTACCTTTGTGCTGCATCGGATCTGGAGTAACAATTATTTGGTTTTCATTATTTTTGTGTACTGGAAATGACATTAATCAATCTTGAGCCTTGAACCTTGCAGTGTGTGCAAAACATGGAATTAATGTTTCAGGTCAAAGACCATTTCTGAGAACTGAAAGGAAACGAAAGAAACTTGTTAAGTTGCAGAGACGGTCAGGAGAGGAATTTACTTGAAAGACCATGCAACGGATTGTGAGGATGGCTGAGAAAATTATCAGGGTCTCTCAACAAACCGGAACGTATACTGCATTCGCAGAGCCTTAAGCATTGCCAAGGCCCCCTCCCATCTGTCCCACAAATTCTTTGACCTGCTACCATCAGGCAAAAGGTTTTGCAGTATAAGAACAAAGACTTTTCGGCTGGGAAACAGCTTCTTCTCCCAGATATCTGAATACATGTGTACCTGTATACAGCTCAATGAGTAACTTGAAATTAAAAGGGTCAAACTTGTGTGACCATGGGGATAAGCTTTTAACAAGGTCAGTGAGAGAACTGAGGCAGTTAGAAATGGAGAATTTAAAAAGAATGAAGACATTGCCAACAACAGAGCAGGAAGAATGCCCAGCAGCAAATCATAAATGCGACAGATTCTGCAGATGCTGGAAATCTTGAGTAAGACACAACAAATAACGAAGGAAATCAGCAAGTCAGGCAACGTCAGTGAAGGTGAATGAAATGCCGACATGAAGGATCCTGACCCAAAATGGCAACTGTTTATTCCCCTCCATATATGCTGTCGGATTTGCTGAGCTCCTCCAGCGTTTTGTGCATGTGGCTCAGGAATTCCTGGCAGGTCAGAATAGGCATGGCCTCCACTCCCAGACAGAGAAAAAAGAAAGAAATGGGGGGAAAAAAACAAGCATGTTGAGCCAATCTCATTTACTGACACAGGAGAATCAAGTTCAAAAATTCAATATTAAGCCTAGAAGAAAGACAAAGTGCTGTTCCTTCAGCCTCTGTTAGGCCCCAGTGTAATAGTACAGGAAGCCATAGATTAATAGGTTGGATGGGAGGATTAATGGCACCTTACATAATCCCATTCATTTTTTAAATTAATTTTTTAATGCATCTCTACAAACCAACTACATGGGAAAAAACCCAACAGCAAAATGAAGATTAATACAATGCAAAATAAACATATCAATTGTATAATTTATAACAATAAGGAAACAGCACCAAGAATAAAATCATATAAAGTTAGCATCGACCCCTCCCTCCCACTAAGAAACTCCAGGCCAACCATTACAATATGTAAAAAAAATAAAGAGAGCATTCAACCCCCTAAAACTGTAAATATAAATAACAAAAGAATAATGATGTCTACTACCAAAACTATAATGTAATTTCCATCAAAAAGAAACCATAAAACTTACAGAGGAAAAAAAAGCTGAAAAAGAATAAGCTTAATCTAAAGAGAAGTTATGAAAATATTCAAGATAAGGTACCTACAGCTTTTGAAATGTTATGTCCAAATGAAGAAGTAAGTAATGAATTTTTTCGAGATCTAAACAGGACGTAATATCATTAAGCCATTGAGCTTGAGTGGGTGGGGCAACATCTCTCCAACTAAGGAGAACTAAGCGTCTAGCCAAAAGAGAGGCAAAAGATAATGTTCGGTGTTTAATCTGACTCAAATGCATGTCTGCCTCACCCAAGGTACCAAAAAGGGCAATTAGAGGATTAGGTTCTAAATGGCAATTAAGAATAAGGGATAAAGATAAAAAAAACTTCTCTCCAAAATTTCTCAAAACTAGGACAAGCCCAGTACATATGGATAAGAGAAGCCTCTCCACCTTTACACTTGTCGCAAACAGGACTACTGTCGGGATAAAACCGCAACAATTTTGTTTTAGACATGTGAGCCCTATGTACAACCTTGAACTGTTCATTTTTACTGGATTTTCCAAAAATTATATCTGCCTATCTAGACTCAATGGAGAGAACTAAATACACATTCAGCGGCAGCTCAGTGGAACCCAGTGAGGTCTGCTGCTGCTGTAGCCCATCCACTCAAGGTCTGATGTGATGAGCATTCAAAGGTGCTCTTCTGCACACCTCTGTTATTTGAGTTACTGTCACCTTCTTGTCAGCGTGAAACCTTCTGGCCATTCTTCCCTGATCTCTCACACTTAAGAGGAGTTTTCACCCACAGAACTGCCACTTACTGGATCCTTTTTGCTTTTTACATCATCCTTTGTGAAGTCCAGAGACTGTTATGGGTGAAAATCCCAGGAGAACAATGGTTTCTGAGATACCCAAACCACCCCTTCTGGCATTAACAACTATTCCATGGTCAAAAATACTTAGATCACATTCTGTCCCCATTCTGATATTCGGTCTAAATAACAACTGAACCTCTTGACCATGTCTGCATGCTTTTAACCATTGAGTTGCCACATGATGGGCTGATTATATATTTGCATTAATGAGCAGCTGTACAGCTGTACCTAATAAAGTGGCCACTGAGTGTATGATTCTTAGAGATCAGAAACCCTGATTGATTCAGATTAAACACCTTGTATGGCCAGTGATTTAGAATCATAAGACATATTGATAACCAGCATCAGAAATGATATACACTATTTCTGCGTAGGTCAATTTGATCTTTCACCTCTTTGATCATGTCTGTGATTGCAACATAAGAACATTAGAAATAGGAGCAGGAGTAGGCCATCCGGCCCATCGAACCTGCTCTTCCATTCATTATGTTGGCTGAGCTGACCATGGACTCATCTCCACCTACCTACCTTTTTCCCCATAACTCTTAATTCCCCTACTATGCAAAAATCTATCCGACCTTGTCTTAAGTATTTTTACTGAGGTAGCCTCCACGGCAAACCATCATATATCCAATAGCATAGAAATAATGTTCAGATTTCGATAGAACTTGGTACACCTGAGCCAATGTTTCTAAGTATTCTCACCTCATCTACTGTCCATTATAAGATGCATTCAACCATTATGAACACAGCAAAAATGAGAACATTCACACTCCTTCGCAATCTAGCTGTAGCATGGAAATTACCTTGGTCTTCCCTGCATTGATTAGTTGCTGACACAAGGAGTGCAAACTCATGTTGTTAGTGGAGGAACACTGCATTTGAAAACCACATCAATCAATTCTAATAATGCAATGATTAGTTTCTACACAGCAGAGTGACAAAGTGAGATTTTCTCCAATTCCCTTAGAATTAGATTAATGGAAGGAATCTCTGAATAGAGTAGCTTTCCTGCAATGTGTGATCTTAAAAGCTTTTATTTACACTACAAACGACAATCAAGAGGACTGTGAGCAGGTCATATTGTCTACATGAAGTCTTGAAGCTACACCTTTGGTCATCTGTGGAGTCAGTATTTTCTCAAAAAATTTTTCAGCCAACTTCAGATGTCATCAACATTCAAATTCCATCTGTCCATCACCGACACACTCCACGCACTCAATCCTCTCCTCGCAGTGTTCCCATCTGCCCTCCACACGTTCCTTACTTGGTTTCCATGCTTCAGTTTCCTCTCCTCACAGATACAACATCTTCAGCCCTTTGTCACCTCCCAGTTTCTGTTGCTGGCTCCACTCAGTCCATCTCCATCTGCCTATCCAATCCCCCCCCCCCCCATGCCCTGACTGGATCCACCAATCACGTGCTGGCTCTTGCTCCACCCCTTTCCTGCAACTTTTAATATTGGTTATTTCCTGCCAATCCTTTAGTCCTTTAGTCCAGGTGAAAAGACTCGACTGGAAATGTTCACTGAGCATTCCCTCGATAGATTCTCTGTGACCTGCTGAGTTCCTTCAGCATCTCAAGATTATTACATTTGATGGCTCTAATTACCCTAACCTGAAATATTATCATATTGTAAGAATCTGACTGATTATCCGCATGTTATATACTGTGGTATTCCAGACAACAAAGCAGCGTAAAATGATAAGATATGGTGGCAGAATTAGGCCTTTTGGCCCATCAATCAGCTGATATTTCTCATCTCCATTCTTCTGCTTTCTCCACTTAATCCTTAACTCCATCAGTAACGAGCCTCACCTCTATGGAGTCTGTCTGTGTTTTTCATTGCCCCAGTAAAGCAGTCAGCATAATCCCTACCCATCCTGGAAATATTCCCTTCTCACCTCTGCCACTGGGCAGAAGATATAAAAGCTTGAAAGCACATACAACCAGGTTCAAGGACAGCTTCCCTCCCGCTGTTATCAGACTTTTGAATGGACCTCTTGTACGATAAGACGGGCTCTTGATCTCACAGTCTACCTCTTTATGATCTTCTCTTCAGTGGGAATTCAGTGAAACCCTCTCACTGCTCCCCCTCTGTGATCTCTGCCCCCCTCCAACTCTTTGACTATGTGCTCACCCAGACCCACTACCACAGCCACATATCCTGGGGACGTGTCTTCACAGATTACCTTCTAGCTAGCCTCCTTCTCCTACCCTCACCTTTTGACTCTGCCTTCCTACCCCTTGCTTTGCAATCCTGATGAAGGGTCTCAGCCCAAAACATCGATTGTTTACTCTTGTTCATAGATGCTGCTTGATCTGCTGAGTTCCTCCAGCATTGTTATTTTCACTTTGCTCTACCTCAATTGTGTATGAACAGCATGCAAGACAAGCTTTTCATTGCATCTCAGTACACATAACAATAATAAACCAATCCCAATACCAGTACAAATAGAAAAGTTTACAGCTAGAGGGTAATGAAGAGGGTGGTGAGGCAGTACATATGGAGCTACTCCACATTTAAAATACGCCTGGAGAGATACTTGAAAGGATGTGACTTGCAGAATAATGGCCCCAGTGTGGGAGATGATACGTGTGGGTCTTCTCGGGAACTCTGGTCCAAAGTCATATCGGTTAGTAGGTGAATTGGTCATTGTAAATTGTTCTGTGATTAGGCGAGGGTTAAATAGGTGGGTCTGATCTATGCTGTATTTTTAAATAAAATGAATTAGACTGAATAGCTTTTTTAACCAGCCAGGAGATAATGGGACAAGTGTCCTCTTTCATGGTCGTGAATCTTCTGATTTTATGAAACCCACCATATTATGTTTGTCAATGGACTACTGTCAACCAATCAATGTTGTATTCAGAGGCTAGACACAGTAATGTTCAAAATGAAAATTGAGAAGATTGGAATTGACATTAAATGAGAATCACAGCATAATTTATTCACCAATCTTGTGCAGCAATGAACATTCAGTTAAATGTCACAATGACTAATGAAGAGACTTCGACTTTCTTCATCACATGAAGCACTCCATTGTTATAATACTTCTACATATTTGCTGTCACATCTGCAATGCAAAACTAATGTACGGTGTATGGGAATGAATTTAAATTGTCTCTTTAGATTGTCCTGATCTGCATAGTTTCCATGTAAATTCACTTCTAACTCTATAACAGTGCTGTTCCAGGATTAATAAACCAAGTACAAGTTTTGTTTAAAACACAAGTTTATTGTTATTGTCTGAAACATAAAATTAACTAAAAGGAATAAATTCTGTATGCTTAGTTTTTACTTTTAATGTGGCACGTACTTTTACACATAACCTGCAATTAAGTATGTAATCAACATAATGCTTAATCAAAAAACATATTTACAATATTACTGATTAAAATAACAGGATTAGGATGGAAGCCCGAGAATTCTTTGTTCATCATTTATGCCAGTAAAGCACTAGATCCTTTTTTCACTTTAAAATTCTGTTCCCTATTATTAGCCATTATTACCCTGGGAAGAGGCCTTTATATGTCCATTCGATCGATACCTCTTATCATCTTGTACAGCTCCATCAGGTCACCTCTCATCCTACTTCACTTCAGAGAGAAAAGCCCTGGCTCACTCAACCTCCAAGACATGCTCTCTAATCCAGGCAACATCCTGGTAAATCTCCTCTGTACCCTCTCTAAAGCTTCCACATTCCTCCAATAATAAGGTGACCAGAACCGAACACTCTTCTCCATACATGTTTTTTCACAGCTGTAGCATTACCCCACAACTTGAACTCAATCCCTGACTAATGAAGGCCAATACTGCACTCCATAGGCCTTCTTACAACCCCATTAACATGGGCAGCAACTTTGAGAGATCTGTGGATGTGGACCCCACTATCCCTCTGTTCCTTCACACTATGAAGAATACTGCTATTAACCCTGTACTCTGCCTTCTAACTTGGCCTTCCAAAGTGAATTATTTTGCCCATTTCCAAGCTGAAATCTATCTGCCAGCTCTCAGGCCTGCACTACACTTGTCAATGTCCCATGGCAAGATAAAATGGGAACCTACTGAGACATCAAGTTTCTCAGTCCGCATTCCTTCTTGCGGGAGGTGACCCATTTTCCAGAACTGTGGGGAAAAGGATTCATAAATGCAGTCAGGGTGAGGGGACTGGAACCGATGAACAGAGAGAAATTAGATATCGAGTCTTGGAGTCATATAGCATGGGAACAAGCACTCTGGGCAAGTCATCCATGTTAACCAAAACCTCATCCAAGTTGGTCCCATTCATCATCTTTTTGGCCATTATCCCTCAAAACCTTTCCTACCCATTACCTGTCCAACTGTCTTTTAATTGTTGTTATTTAACTTGCTTCAACCACTTCCTCTGGCAGCTCTTTCCACATGCACACCAGTGCCTCTGCAATTTAAGTTCCCCTTCAAGTTTCTATTTATTCTTTCCCCGCCTCCCTCCATCTTCAGCCTCCAGTTCTTGATTCCCAAACCCCGGAGGAAAGATTGTATGCATTCAGCCTGTCTATGCCTCTTGTGATTTTATATACCTCTGTAAGATCACTTCTCAGTTTCCTACACTCCAAGGAAAAATGCTCTTGTTTGTTCAGCCTTTCCACAGAACTCAGTCCCCTAAGTCCTAGCAATGTCCTTGTAAATCTTAGCTGCATTCTTTACAATTATATAACATATTTCCTAGATCATGGTGACCAAAACTGAATACAATTCTCCGAGAATGACCTCACTAGCATCTTCTTTCAACCACACCATGGCCTCCCAAAATTTAGACTTAATGCCCTGACTTGTGAAGGCCAGCACACCAAAAGTCTTCTTCGCCACCCTGTCTAACTGTGACCCCACTTTTAGGGAACCATGTACTTGGACTCTTCGGCCCTTATGTTCTACAACACTTCCCAGGACCCTACTATTCAATGTGAAAGTGTTGTGTTTATTTGGTTTACCCATATTAGACTACAAAACATAGAAAAATTGGGTTATTTGTCTCCACCATTCCATCACTCTCAACCCCATTCTACCAACATTTCCCTGTAACCTTTGACACCCTTACTAATCAATAATTTATCTACGTCCATTTTAAATATACCCAGTGTCCTGCCTCCACAGCAATTAATTCCACAGTTTCCCCCAGGCTAAAGAAATTCCTCCTCATCTCTATTTTAAAGAGACAACCTTGTATTCTGAGGCTATGCTCTCTGGTCCTAGCCTCTCTCACTAAAAGAAACATAATCTCCACAACCATTTTATCGAGGGCTTTCAATATTTGATAGATTTAAAGGAGATCCACCTCCTGCCCCCATTCTTCTAAACTCCAGCAAGTACAGGCCCAGAGGCATCAAACATTCAGCATAAATTAACCTTTTCATTCTGGGAATATTCTCATGAACTCTATCTGGACTCTTTCCAATGACGGCAGATCCTTTCTTGGAAAAGGGGTCCAAGACTGCTCACGTTACTCAGAATCAGAACCAGAATAACAATCAGGTTTATTATCACTGGCATGTGATGTGAATTTTATTAACTAGCAGGAGTTCAATGCAATACGTAATCTCGCAGAGAAAAAAAAGTAATAATAATAAAATAAAAAGAAGAAATAAACAAGTAAATCGATTACATATATTGAATAGATTTTTTAAAAAGTGCAAAGACAGAAATACTGTATATTAAAAAAGTGAGGTAGTGTCCAAAGATTCAACATCCATTTAGGAATCAGATGGCAGAGGGGAAGAAGCTGTTCCTGAATCACTGAGTGTGTGCCTTCGGGCGTCTGTACCTCCTACCTGATGGTAACAGTGAGTAAAGGGCATGCCCTGGGTCCTGGAGGTCCTTAATAATGGATGTTACCTTTCTGAGACATCTAGTACCCAAGATGAAGCTGACTAGATTTACAACTTTCTGCAGCTTCTTTCAGTCCTGTTCTGTAGCCCCCCCGCCCATACCAGACAGTGATGCAGCCTGTCAGAATGCTCTCCACGGTACAACTATAGAAGTTTTTGAGTATATTTGTTGTCATGCCAAATTTCTTCAAACTCCTAGTAAAATATAGCCTTTGTTTCGTCTTCTTTATAACAACATTGACATGTTGAGACCAGGTTAGATCCTCAGAGATCTTGACACCCAGGAACTTGAAGCTGCTCACTCTCTCTCCACTTCTGATTCCTCTATGAGGATTGGTATGTGTTCCTTCATCTTACCCTTCCTGAAGTCCACCATCAGCTCTTTCATCTTACTGACATTGAGTGCCAGGTTGTTACTGTGACATCACTCCACTAGTTGGCATATCTCACACCTGTACGCCCTCTCGTCACCACCTGACATTTTGCCAACAATGGCTGAATCATCAGCAAATTTATAGATGGTATTTGAGCTATGCCTAGCCACACAGTCATGTGTATATAGAGAGTAGAGCAGTGGGCTAAGCACACACCCCTGAGGTGCGCCAGTGTTGATCGTCAGCGAGGAGGATGTGTTGTCACCAATCTGCACAGATTGTGGTCTTCTGGTTAGGAAGTCAAGGATCCAATTGCAGAGGGAGGTACAGAGGCCCAGGTTCTGTAACTTCTCAATGAGCCTTGTGCGAATGATAGTATTAAATGCTTTGCTGGAGTTGATGAACAGCATCCTGACATAGGTGCTTGTGTTGCCCAGGTGGTCTAAAGCCATGCAGAGAGCCATTGAGATTTCATCAACCATTGACCTATTGTGGCGATAGGCAAATTGCAATGGGTCCCGGCCTTGCTGAGGCAGGAGTTCAGTCTAGTCATGACCAACACCTCAAAGCATTTCATCACTGTCAATGTGAGTGCTACTGGACGATAGTCATTAAGGAAGCTCACATTATTCTTCTTGGGCACTGGTATAATTGTTGCCTTTTTGAAGAAAGTGGGAACTTCCGCCCATAGCAGCAAGAGGTTGAAAATGCCCTTGAATACTCCTGCTGGTTGATTGGCACAGGTTTTCAGAGCCTTACCAGGTACTCCATTGGGACCTTCTGCCTTGTGAGGGTTCATTCTCTTTAAAGACAGTCTAACATTGGCCTCTGAGACAGAGATCACAGGGTCACCAGGTGCAGCAGAGATCGTATTTTGCCCATTTTTGGCCCACTTACTCAGCTGATCGTGATCCCCTTAAATATGGGGTGAAAACAAACTAAGGTTAAGTCCAGGGCTGGTTTACGCTAACTCTGCAATTACATAGATTGTGTTATAGGTACCTCCTTGGAGAGATGTGTAATGGAATGTTAGCTTGCTATTACCTCCACTACATGAAAATCTGAAGACCTACCCCAAGGTGTTTACTACGAAAGGAGTTCTGAATCTCCAAACTACACTCAGTGGCCACATTATTATGTATGTACACTTGTACACCTGCTCATTAATGCAAATATCTAATCAGCCAATCATGTGGCAGCATCTCACTGCATAAAAGCATGCAGACATGGGCAAGAGGTTCAATTGTTGCTCAGACCAAACATCAGAATGGGGAAGAAATGTGATCTAAGTAACTGTGATGATGGAATAATTGTTGGTGCCAGATGGGATGATTTGAGTATCTCAGAAACTGCTGATCTCCTGGAATTTTCATGCACAACTGTCTCTGGTGTTTGCTGAGAATGGCATGAAAAACAAAGAAAATAAACAACCAGTGAGTGGCAGTTCTGTGGGTGAAAACACCTTGTTAATGAGAGATGTCTGAGGAAACTGATCAAGTTGACGGGAAGGCGACAGTAATTCAAATAACCATGCAAAAGAACATCTCTAAATGCACAGCAAGCTGAACCTTGAAGTGGATGGGCTACAGCAGCAGAAAACCATGAAAATACATTCATTGGTCACTTCATTAGGTACAGGAGGTACCTAATAATGTGCCCACCTAGTGTATTTGCTGCTGTAAAACACTCATCAAATGTAATGGAGCAGGAAGCTATGACAGAAAGTAAGTGAAATGGGGCATAGATGAATTTGAAAGAAATTACTGGCTCCTGACTTCACTATTGTCCTTTGAAGTTCTGTTTTCTTTGATGAAATATGACCTGATGTCAAGCTAGCAAGAAGCAATAAAACTGCACTAAACAGTTTACAACAACTTGGGATTTCAGTAAAGTAAATCTGATCAATATCATTGGGGTGTGTGGCCATAAAAATGTCCTCAAAAGGCTTTCACATTTCCTTCAGAAATAATTATTGATCAATGCAAGAAAATGCCCTTCTTGAGACTAGCCGAACAGACATGATGTCAAAGTATTTGTCGAATGACATTGCAACGAATTTCACAGCAAGATACTCCTAGCAAAGTGAGTGGAAGAAAGAATCACAATGACTCCATGTTTCTCGTGTCCTGAACATGCGCCAAAGCAGTTTACCGTCATGGAAGTACAGAAAGGTCCTCACTGTTAGAGGTGTGGGCCTTGAAGGAGAATTAGCTCAGCAGAGAAATCTGCAGAAAAGGAGGCAAATGTTTCTTCACAAAACTCCAAACACAAATGGCGGTGTGCCTAGTTGCAGCAGCCTCTCTGCGGCCAACACATGGTGCAGATGTTTGTGTGGCATGTTTTTCATATGATTGCAAGACCCTGTTGGACATTATAATACAAAATACTACATGTACATAAACATTCACCTCGCAGTTTATGTTAACCTGTCAATCATCAGGCCATGTCACTCAGGGACATGTTAATACTGTTATTTAGGGAGTATATGTGCTGGATCATAACTATATGTACTGTGTGTGACTGTATGTGTTGTGTTTTGCACCTTGGTCCCAGAGGAATGATGTTTTGTTTAGCTGTGTACATATGTATGGTTGAATGTCAATAAACTTGAATTTGGTCGAGTTATGGAGTTGACCATCACTACAGCCACGAGCTTGTTGGAACATTTAGGTTATTGCATGTCACAATTTTTCACTGATGTGAAAATATTAATGATAATTTCAGTTTTAGGGTGGCCCAGTAGTGTAGCAATTAGCGCAACACTTTACAGAGACAGTTTAAAGATTGGGGTTCAATACCTGCTACTGTCAGTAAGGAGTTTGTATGTTCTCCCCATATCCATGTTGGTTTCCTCCAAGTTCTCCACCTTTCTCACCTATTAGCTGCAAGAGACCACGATTAGTAGCAAGAGACCACCACACAACATCCTGAGGGGGGAGCAGTGCCTCCAAATGCCTTTACACAGGGGTCTGTGGGAGGAGCCATGGTCTGTGGAAGGAGCCACAGGAGCAGTCAGCAGAGGGGCATGTCCAGACAGGTATATGTAGTTCACCACACCTATCTAGTACCAAACATATACAGGACTGTGCAAAAGTCTTAAGCATGTATATATAGCTAGTCTGCCTAAGACTTTTGCACAGTACTGTAGTAATATTATGTATTGCACTGTAACACTGCTACAAAAAAACTGAAATTCATAACATATGTGAGTGATGATAAACCTGATTCTGATATGGGTCTCTGTTGTGGACTGCAAGTAGGAAGGGGGCAGAGAGAGAGGAATCATGGTTGGAAAAAGGGGAGAGAGCAGGGAAGCACCAGAGAGACATTCTGTAGTGATTAATAAACCAATTGTTTGGAATTAAATTACCTTGACTGGTATCTCAGGGTTGGGTGTGTCAGCACCCATGCCAACCCCTGCCCCTGACACTCCTTCTGTGCCACCGGAACCACACCCATCCTGCAGCACTCCACTCTTGCCATTTCCAACATCCTTTGTTCCCATCAGATTTATACACTCACTCTCTGCTCCCTGTTGACAAATACAGTTCTGTCAGGGTTAGAAAGCTGTGGACATTGTATGTTGCTGTTGGAAACAAGGCAAGACATGCAGGCTGCCCTGGCTCGTCCTCGACATAAATAATTCATTTTGTTGTACATTTCAATGGAGAGATAAAGCTAATAAACACGGGACATTCTGCAGATGCTGGAAATCCAGAGCAACACACACAATGCTGGAGGAACTCAGCAGGTCAGACAATGTCTATAGAAATGAATAAACAGTCAATATTTCAAGCTGAGATCCTTAATAAAGCTAATCTTTAAAGATAATCTTTAAAACTTTCTCATCTATATTGCCAACTCTGTCAGTACAGCATCATGCCCGTTTATTCATTGGGTTACAAGCTGAAGTGGTTTTTCACTTCCTCTGTGATAAATCTGGTAACACACACCTATTTAACTCCAGTTCTGAAGTTCTGTTTTATTATCTCTGTTCTACTTGGATAGATCTGGTCTTTTGCATCCTTGCAATCGATATCGGAGTGTTTTCTTGTCTCCTCACTGAATGACAGCGAGGGAATCACAGAGTCATAAATCCAATAGGTTATCGGGACTCCAGCAAACTTCTACAGATATACTATGGAGAGCATTCTAACTGGTTGCGTCACTGTCTGGCATGCAAGCACCAACTCACAGGATTAAAAAGAGCAAGGTGCAAACTCAAGCCAGCTACCATCATGGACACTAGCCTCCCACCATTGAGGACATCTTCAAAAGGCAATGACTCAAAAAGACAGTATCCATCATTAAAGACCCCCATCACCCAGGACATGCCCTCTTCTTATGGCTATCTTCAGTGAGGAGGTACAGGAACCCGAAGAAACACATACAACAGTTTATCACATTTCTGAATGGACAATGAACCAACCCATGAACACTCCCTCACTAGTTTTTGCTCTCTTTTTACATTACTTATTCAATTTAACGGACATTGGTAGCTCCGGTTGGCTGCTTGTTCGTAGGGTTATTTGCTGAGCCTAGAGGTTAGGTCGCAAACGTTTCGTCACCAGTCGAGGTAACACCATCACTGCACAATTCAGTGTTGCTTCTGCTGGGTGCCTGCGTTTACTATGATCCGAGTCACTGTTCTGATTGGTTGGCTGTCGTGCAGGTCACCGGACTCACCTGGGATCCCATCCAACCAGAAAGCTGAGAGATCCCTGCTGGCCCATGTCCCTGGTTATCGGTCATTGTGAGCATTGATTCCTCAGCTGTCCACTGCTCACCCCTTGGCCCCAATCCCGCAGACACATAGGTTTGTAATTTGCACCCAGTTCAACAGAACCAAGCTTCTAAGAATTCTCTTGATCTATATATATTTTATTGCAATTTATAGCATTTTTATGTATAGCACTGTACTGCTGCTGCAAAACAACAAATTTCACGACATATGCTTGTAAAATCAAATCTAATTCTGATTCTGCTTGTCACCTTCCTTATCAGTGGTCAACATGCCTTATTCTTGTTGTCCAGGGTTTTTAAGCATGATGCATGCCTCGCTATTGTGCTCCATTGAGCTGGTATTAACCATCTCATCAGGATTTGCATTCAATGGTCTGGATAATTTCTACCTCCTCTCCCTTCACAAGCCAGTTGAACACAATCCTGTTTAGTCCCCAATGGTTTAACTCTATGTCAGCAGATTACATAAGCGGCTATTTTTCTTTTTGCTAATCCTTGCCTACGGTGTAGTTATTTTTGACTAAGTACGCAAGGCTTAGAATTAAATCGCAAGCAAGTGGCCATTCTGCTGGAGATCTTGTGGATGACACACTGCTTTGCAGAATTCTCCCTTCCACGCTTTACCAATGACAGCTTCAATGCCTACTTTTCATGAAGTCTCTTTGGCTGACCCGATCACCTTCTGCTTTCCCTTCAACAAAGATTATTGCAAAGATAACAGGTGCTGTAAAAAGTGGATTGCCCAATATTGACTAAATTTATGCACTCACACCATTTAGGCTGATATAAATTCCATAACCCCTCTCACAGTGAACTGACAGTATCAATCCATTATAGCTGGTTGATAGACCGTGAAAGGAAATGGCTCCCATAAATCTATGCCTATTTTTCGAAAAGCTCCTTTGGGCGTTTTTAGCATCTGTACTGATTGGTGCATATTTTTTCAGTACATGCTGCTTGGCAGATAATGTAGTTACCAAATAGAATTTATCTCTTATCAAAATGTCTGCCATCTGTTTTACTGTTAGTATAAATTTAGATTATATTTTTCTCATTGGACAACTGAAAAATGAACCATTTTCTCCCCTTTAACAACAAGTAATTTTAACCCTGTTAGTTAATTTTTCAGAATCAGAATCAAGTTTCTAATCACTAACATGTGCTGTGAGATTTGAGTTTTTGCAGCAGCGGTACAGTGCACGGGTGCAGCGTACTTTACAGGTCGTAGGGTGGAGGTCCATCACTACCAAAGGAGGTATAAGGTGCTCCTTCCCTCCGTTAGCCTGCAGTTCACCCTTGGGCAAGGTGTAGCACCTGCTCAGCCACACCCCCCCCCCCCCACCCACCGGAATCAGGGTCATGTGAAGCCGTGGGAATAGGTGGTGGACGGTCGTATGAGCATCTGGTGCATTTCACAAGTCCTGGTTATGTGGTCATTGACACCAGACAGACAATCTCTGAAGAGTATTGTTAATGGCTGGAGTCACCTGTCTTGCAAAGACACTGCCCGGAAGAAAGCAATGGCAAACCGCTTCTGGAGAAAAGTTTGCCTAGAACAGTCATGATCATGAGACCATGATCACTCAAGGCACATTGATGAGGATGATGAGTGGCAGTTCAGAATATATCTGTAATTATAAACTAAAATAAGAAATATATATATGTGTCTGAGGACTTGGCTGCCTAAAACTTTTGAACAGTATTGTATTTGTCAATGCAAGATGGAGAGTGGGTTTGTAAATCTGCCAGGACCAAAGGATGTTGGAAATGGTGAGGGTGGAGTGCCATGAGAGGGTTGTGGGACAGGTGACAGAGAAGGAGTGCCAGGGGTGGGGGCAGACATACCCTGCCCTGAGACACCAAGCAAGGTCATTTGATTCCAAGTAATTGGTTTATTGATCATTACAGAATGTCTCTCTGGTGCTTCCCACTCCCTCCCCTCTCCCTTCCCCTTTTCCCAACCATGATTCCCCTCTCCCTGTCCCCTTCCCACTCTCAGTTCACAGTAGAGTCCCATATCAGAATCAGGTTTATCATCACTCACAGATGTCATGAAATTTGTTTTCTTTTTTTGCAGCAGTACTTCAGTGCAACACGTTAAATTCCTATCGTACTGCGCCAAAGTCTTAGGCTCTCTATCTATATATATATGTGCCTCTTTTGCACAGAACTGTTAAATAAAAAGAACATAAATAAATAGTGCAAAAAGAGAGCAAAAATAATGAAGTATTTTACAAAGGTTCATTGGCCATTCAGAAATCTGAAGTTGTTCCTAAAGTGTTGGGTGTGTGTCCTCCTCTCTGATGGTACTAATGAGAAGAGGGCATGTCCAGTGTTCTGGGGCTCCTAATCTGTAGAGGGAAATATGCAGTCGATGCTTCAGGACAGATGCCCTGATGAAGGGTCTCAGCCCGAAATGTCGACTGTTTATTCCCCTCCATAGATGCTCCTTGACCTGCTGAGCCTCTCCAGAAAGTTGTGTGTGTTGCTCAAGTTTTACAGAGTCTGCAGAATCCCTTGTGTCTCTGATATGATACTTGTCTGGATGAGTGTGGTTTCAAAAATGCTCACAAAATTCGACACCAAGGAGTCTTCTGTTTGTGACCTAATTCACCACCCTAAACAGACACAGCGGCACACTGTAGATCCATAAAGTGTGCAACAGGCACGTACCTATGTACTCTGAAAGAATCCTGCAAATCCACGAAGAGGGAAAAGTCTGCAGGAGTAAGGAAACACCTCGATCTGTGGGTTCCCCTCCAATCTGCATATCACCTTGGCTTGGATATGTTATTCCTTCAGGTAGACAGGCAGACAGCCAGAGACACAGAGAGAGAAAGACAGACAGAAAAGGAGACAGACACACAGAGAGGGAAACAGAGAGAGAGAGAGAGAGAGAGAGAGGGACATAGGGTCGGGGACAGGCAGGGAGAGGGAGGAGGGAAAGCGTGTCAGAGAGAGACAAAGAGAGACACAGACAGAAAGACAGAGAGAGGCAGAGAGAGAGCGTGAGACAGACAGACAGAAAGACAGAGAGAGGTAGGAGAGAGAGGCTTAAGAAAGGAATTTCAGAATTTAGAGGCAGTGGAATTGAAGACAGAGTCTCCAGTGGCGGAGAAATTAAATTTAGGGATGTGGGTGAAAGCAGGACTGGAGGAAGGTCGAGATTAGAGAGGGTGATGGGCTGAGAAGGTCACAGGTTTAGGAAGGGGTGAGGTCACGAAGCTTTTTGAAAAAAGGATAGGAAAATAAAAATTGAGAACATGAAATAAAACTGACAAGAAAGAGAAAGAGGAAATGAAGGATGAACACAAGAGATTCTGCAGATGCTGGAAATCCAGAAAAACGCACACAAAATGCTGGAGGAACTCAGTAGGTCAGGCAGTATCTATGGAGAGGAATAAACCGTATACAATAAAAGATGTACCTCATTGGGCCAAGCACTGATCCCTTTAAATTGCCTTTTCCATCTTACCAAAGATCCTGATAATCAACTTGCACTGAACCATATTGTGTTCGTAGCCTTTTGCTGCCCATCACCATGACGACCATAAGCTCTGACCCAAGGTATGAGTCAACTGCACAGGGCTTTTTGTGGATATGAATTCCTGGAATTACTCTGTTCTTCAGTTCAAATATAATGTGGGGATGGTGTCTGTTAGCAGTTTTTTCCTCTTAGTGAGGGAAATGATTATTAATTTTGGTGCAAGTCTTTGAGAGAAGGCAAATCATATCAGAATGTAGGGCCACATTATTGAGTTCTTCCGCTACTGGTGAGGGAGGGGCTGCGTTGGGTGAGGAAGCCACTCAATTACTGTGCTAGTGTATCACCCCGGGGGGGGGGGGGCAACACTGGTGGCAACAGTCCTATTGGTTTTAAGGAACATAATAGAACTCTATGTAATATATTGACTGTGAATGTAAAAGGTGTTGCACAGTTTATTCTTGTCATTTTTTAAATTATGAACAAAGTTTATTTTTATTTTAAAAAAGGACCAGGTCAGAATGGGATGTTGCCCTTCTTTGCTTTCATATGTAGTCTTACACAAATCCCTGGAAATCTCGAATAACACACACACACACACAAAATGCTGGAGGAACTCAGCAGGTCAGTCAGCATCTATGGAGGGGAATAAGAGCTCAATGTTTTGGGCTGAATCCTTCCATCATGACTGAAAAGGAAGGGGGCAGAAGCCAGTACCTCTCTCTGGTTCCCCTCCTCCTTCCCTTTCTTCCATGTTCCACTGTCCTCTCCCATGGGAATCCTTCTCCCTTTACCTCTTCCACCCACCTTGTTCCAACTTCTCACTTCATATCCCCTCCACACCCACCACCATGTGTGGCTTCACCTACCACCTGCCAATTTGTACTCCTTCCCCTCTCCCAGCTTTCTTATTCTGGTTTCTACCCATATTCCTTTCCAGTCTTGATGAAGGGCTTCAGCCGGTTTATACCCCTGCATACATTTATTGTATGCACCTCAATAGGATCCATGTGCTGTTATTTTTTTATTTTTTGGTTCATCTGCCATGTCCTGGCACAGCAGGACAGTGTAAGGTGCAAGAGGTTCTGCAGATGCTGAAAATCTTGAGTAATTCACACAAAATGCTGGAGGAACTCAGCAGGTCAAGCAGCATCTATGGAGAGGAACAACAGTCAACGTTTTGAGCCAAGACGCTTCATCGGGACTGGAAAGCAATGGGGAAGAAGCTAGAATAAGAAGGTGGGCCTGAAACGGCAACTGCTTATTCATCTCCAACGACGCCACAAGACCTGCTGAGTTCCTCCAGCTTTCTGTGTGTGTTGCTTAAGTTTTCCAGCACCTTCAGAATCACACCCTGTATCCATATCAATAGAAGAAATAGCTTAAAGTGCAAGGTAAATTTATCAGCTAAGTATATATATGTTGCCATGAACTACCTTGAGATTCATGTTCTGGCAGGCTAAAAACAGGCAAAAGGAAATACAATTGAATTTTTTTGAAAAACTTGATAAACAGACAAAGACTGACAGACAATTGAAGTGCAAGAGAAGACAAACTGTGCAAATAAAAATAATGCTGAGCATTACTGAGGCTGGAAATTTAATTTCTCACAGCCAGCAGTTCATAACAACCATCCTACATGTGGCTCCCAGGGTGTGTGCTGATAACCCTGCAGCGATTATTAATGTTAATTGTTCTGGTTGGACAAGATGTCGCACTGGAGTTGTAGGACCTGGCTATAAATGTCAGTGTCCTTTCTCGTCCTCTAAGACAACGTCCTTGAAACTACTGGTGGTCTGTGGCTAGATTTAAAATGAACAGAAGTGAAAAGTGATATTTAGTTCCTGACACAGTCATGCCAATGCATTTTCATGATGCACTGCCATCGTAGCAAAGGTATTGGGTTAATAATCCAATCAAGTTTAAGTTTATTGTCATTCAGCTATACACATGTACACAGCCAAAAGAAACAATACTCTCCTGGATCATATGGCTCGCATACAACTGATAAGGCAATATTACCAAAAATAAATTAACAAATAATAAAGCATACTTCAGAAGATTGGCACTCAGAATGATAAGAGTTCGGGTCTCACCTGAGAAACTGAACAATTAAATTTTAAAGCAAGCTGGAATTCCGAGAGTAGGATTTGTTTGAACACTAAAGCTCGTAGAATATCAGAATGGTTACAATGCAAAAGGAGGCCACTCATCCCTTCTAGACCATGATGGCTCTGTGAAAGAATGATCCTGCTGGTCCCTCTCTCTATAACCTTGTCATTATAAGATCACAAGGGATCAGAGTAGAATTAGGCAATTTGGACTACTAAGTCTGCTCTGTCATTCCATCATGGCTAGTTCATTATCCCTCTCAGCCCCATTCTCCTGCCTTCTCCCCTAACATTTGACACCCTTACTAATCAAGAACCTATCTCTCTATGCCACTCATAACTTTGCACGGGGGTACAAGGGGTGTTTGTTAAGTTCATGGCCTAAGGTAGAAGGACTCAATTTTAGAAAACCTAACACATTTATTTTTCAACATAGTCCCCTCCTACATGTACACTCTGAGCTTCAGCCTCAGTTCATCATGCAGCAGAGTAAAACATCGTGGAGCTTACAGACACGAAGCCTGGAGCAGCCGGAGCAGCCCACAGCCTCAGCCTCAGTTCATCACGCAGCAGAGCAAAACATCGTGGAGCTCACAGACACGAAGCCCGGAGCAGCCGGAGCGGGCCACAGCCTCAGCCTCAGTTCATCACGCAGCAGAGCAAAACATCGTGGAGCTCACAGACACGAAGCCCGGAGCAGCCGGAGCAGGCCACAGCCTCAGCCTCAGTTCATCACACAGCAGAGTAAAACATCATGGAGCTCACAGACATGAAGCCCGGAGCAGCCGGAGCAGGCCACAGCCTCAGCCTCAGTTCATCACGCAGCAGAGTAGAACATCGTGGAGCTCACAGACACGAAGCCCGGAGCAGCCGGAGCGGGCCCACGGCCTTTTAGTGCAGTGAAGAGCAGGGCAGCGAGAGAACCAGCCCCACCCTTGCCTCCAGTCCCAACACCCTGCCTTTTCAATTCATCTGGCCTGACACTTATATCATCCAAAGATTGGGTTGTTCCTCACTCTACGAGGGGTGATTAATAAGTTTGTGGCCTAAGGAAGAAGGAGTCAATTTTAGAAAACCTAGCACATTCATTTTTCGACATAGTCCCCTCCTACACGTACACACTTAGTCCAGCGGTGGTGGAGCATACAGATCCCTTCCTTGTAGAAGTGGTCCACAACAGGGTGATTGATAAGTTCATGGCCTAAGGTAGAAGGAGATGAGTTATTAACGTCAAGCTTTCTGCATTATCACTCAAAGAGTTCAACTGCACGTGCACGTAATGAGAGCGTCTTGGACCTCCAGGAGGTCCACAACAGGGGTGATTGATAAGTTCGTGGCCTAATCAAGAAGGAGATGAGTTATACAGCTCTCGTTACATGGACGTGCAGTTGAACTCTTTGAGTGAAAATGCAGAAAGTTTGAAGTTAATAACTCATCTCCTTCTACCTTAGGCCACAAACTTATCAATCACCCCTGCTGTGGACCACTTCTGGAGGTCCAAGACGCCGACTTCTACAAAGAAGGGATCCGTATGCTCCACGACCGCTGGACTAAGTGTGTAAATGTAGGAAAAATAAATGTGCTAGGTTTTCTAAAATTGACTCCTTCTACCTTTGGCCACGAACTTATCATTCACCCCTCATATAAGATCACCCCGTATTCTCCTATGCTCCAATGAATAAAGTCTTCACCTGTTCAGCCTCTCTTTACCACTCAGTCCCTCAACACCCCCGTAAATCTCCTCTGCACTCTTTCCAAATGTCCATTCTGCCCGTGTAATTAACAGGGATCCATGTGAATGGAAACATTCTATTAAATCTCTATTGCATGCTTTCTAAGGCCTTCACATCTTTCCTTAAGTATAGTCTTCAGCACTGGCACAATGTGATTTATAAAAATTAATCCTCAGAGAAGTAATTCTATCATCCTTATCCTGTGAGTGACTTCTTAACCGAAGCAATGTATTTCAAGATTCAAGATTCAAGATTCAATATCGTTTAATGTCATTTCCTGTCCGGGAGAATAAAGGAGAACAAAATAATTGTTACTCCGGACTCAGTGCAGCACAAAAAAGAACACAATAATTAAAAACTCAAAAAATATACATAAGATAGCTTATATACATAGATTGATTGAATGTCCATAAAGTGATAATCACAGGAGTGCCTGTACGTAAAGTGACTCTGACGGGAAATGATAAAGTGGTGGCAGTCAGGGGTGTGGTGGGGTGGGTTATTAGGTTGGGGGCAGGGGGGATGATCAGCCTTACTGCTTGAGGACAGTAACTGACCTTTTGACTCTTAACTTATCTCTGAAGGGCACCACAAACACAATTCAAATACAATTTAGAATAGGAAATAAATGCTGGGTTTGCCTATAATTTTCACATTTCAAATCAATAACTATGGGAACATTACAGATTTAGATTTTATGATTAAGTTTGAATGTAGTAAACCTTTCATGCACTCCTTCTTTACCATTGAAATTAAGGAATAATAGGAGTTCCTGATATTTTGCTTCCAGCCGTTCATATATCAAACAGGACTTAAGATTTAAAAATTATGATTTGGTTTCCATAGTGATAGCTGAGGCTTTTGCACAGAGCGTCTGTGATGGCAGAGCTGTGAGTGAATTAAATAGTTAATACTGATCCTTATAAGGACAATATTTTCAGATTAGAGTTTATGTTCACCAACAGTGAAATTATCATCCCTAACTTTAGTCTTTATTTCTGGAGTACTGTATATCTTTGTTACTATACCCTGTGTCCACGTTATTAGGTCCCCCTGCACCTATTAAAGTGGGCACTGAATGATATTTGTGTTCTTCTACTGTTGTAGCATATCCACTTCAAGGCTCAACAGGTTGTGCACTCAGAGATGCTCTTCTGCACACCACTGTGGTAGCACATGGTTCTTTAAGTTGCAGTTACCTTCCTGAAAATCTGAGCCAGTCCAGCCAGTCTCCTCTGACCTCTCTCATTAACAAAGCATTCTTACCCACAGAACTGCCACTCACTGGATGTTTTTGTACTATTCTCCGTAAACGCTAAGGACTGCTGTGTGTGAAAATTCCAGATCAGCAGTTTCATGTTCAAAGGCATTAAAATCATATTTCTTACTTGATTCTGATGCTTGGTCTGAACAACAACTGAAGCTCTTCACCATGTCTACATGCTTTTATGCATTGAGTTGCTGCCACATTATTGGCTGATGAGATATCTGCATTAATGAGCAGGTGTACCTTGGAGTATCCACTGTGCTACATTCTTCATCCATTTCGGGCCCTCTTCATGTTTCTTTAGCCACTTATTAAACATTCTGGGGAAAAGAAGTCAAAAGCATCAAGGATACTGAATAACACACAAAATGGTGGAGGACTTTCTTTCTCTCCACTCCTGCCGAAGGGTCTCAGCCCGAAACATCGACTGTACTCTCTTCCATAAATGCTGAATTCCTCAGCATTTTGTGTGTGTTGCTTGGATTTCCAGCATCTGCAGATTTCCCCTTGTTTGTGAAGGGCACTGAATTATGATTTACAATAATTGAAGAATCCAATCCCTAAAATGCAAATGATCTTTGTGGAATAGATTGCCTGATTTAGTCAGTGACTGGATTACTTCAGAATTTGCTTTGCTCATGTTAAAATAATAATTGCATTGTAATTAAAATGAACTACGCATGTAGTTATAGTGGAATACAACTCTTTGCAAATGGTAATTGTGGTCAAATAGGCTCTTTTGTTTGTGAGTATTTGAATGCAGTTTGCCAATTTTTTTTAGCATGTTTTATTTTAACACATGCTTATAAAGAACTCCAGGAATTTTTAATTGGCTGGACTCAACAATCAAAAGTGTGGCAAGGTTAATAATTCTGGGGAGATACCAGGAACAAGGTGAAGACTTAACTTTTAATAGGGACAAACTAAAAAACTACTGCCAGACACATCAATAAAATTTAAAGTGTGTTTAATTTGTGTTTTTTTTTTCAAAGCTTGCTACATAACTTTAAGCAAGGAAAAAATCGAAGAGTGGAAAGTTGATTTTCTTTATCACTGCCTTTGAATGCCTATGCTTAAGGCTGGTTATCTACAAATGCTACAAATGCTTAAAAGGTGCAGCAAATAGAGGGCCTTGTTCCCAAAGGTCAGCAACTCAGTGAGTCCAGAATTTGAGGCCTAGAGTTTGGGTCCCATCATTGGCAAGTCCTGGGGCTTATATCAAAGACTGAAGCCTACAAGTCAAAAACTGAAGTTGGCAAGTGTGGAAGTCGAGGCCCAATGGCCACATCCCATGATGTGTGAGTCTGTGTGTCCACTGGGGGAAGTCGGAGGCCTTTAGGTTTAGACATCCACTGGAGGCTTGAGGCCTGCAGGCAGCCTCTCCTGGGGAATGGAAGTGTGTGTGTGTGTGTGTGTGTGTGTGTGTGTGTGCGCGTGTGTCCCTCTAAGGTGTGCACGTGCACTCATCTTTTGCTACTAGCACACAAAGAAATTTAAACTTCACATAAAAGGTTGTCGCCCTCTACCTCATTGGCATTTCCTTTTCTGGTTTCTGATGCAGACGGTGTTGACAACCTGGAGTTTGCGATGATTTGTCTGCAGCTTTTAGTACTGGCTTATTTATACTGCTTTTATTGAAGGAATTATTGATTCACTGTGTCAAATTCCAAAGAAGCAAAGGGCGTGAAGTGCAAAAGACCAGCTGGTTCATTTAAAGCAGGATGGCTTAATGAAGCAGTAGAAACTGATACCCTAAAAACTCATGAGGTCAGGAATGGGCAGCTACGAGAAATATTCATGTACAGTACAGAAACTGGTGTACTTGAGTGTATTGTCATGATGCAAAAGTTGCTAGAAAATTTACAAGCAAGAAGAAGTGGAGTGATATTTGGAACCTGACTTTTTAAAGCATCATTCAGCAAAATAAATCACATATGGACGATGTGCAAAAGCTCCATCGAGAAAATCCTTCATTACCCACTACAGGCTCGTTGCATATGTTTTGTGTGTGTACAGATGAACGAGAGCAAAAATGATCAGGCCCAGAGGAGAGCGAAGTTCTTAAAATGAATACCTCTATATATAAAATTCAGTGCGCACATGTTGTTGTCACTGGGCAAAAAAATCGCACAGCACGAGATTTTTGCACACACTGGTCATTATAAATTAGAGGGAACACTGGTGAGTGGGTGGGAGGGGAACGGGGCTTGATTTGCTGGTGTGGTTCTGTGAGTGTTGTTGCTTGTGTGGCTCTGCTGAATACTGTGAACATGCTATGTGGCTACACTTGCGGGCTACCCCCAGCACATCCTTTGGATGTTAATACAAATGTCGCATTTTATTGTATACTTTGATACACACGTAATAAATAAACATAACTCTGAATCTCTAGTTTGTATTTGCTTCTGAGTTCCCAGATATAGAGGATCTATACCTTGGATCTTAACACGAGGCAGCTGTGAAAACCAAGGCTCACTTTAGCAGCTCTGATCAGGTACAAACTCAGCCTTAATTCAATGCTATCATCCACTTGGTATGTGTTGGTTGGGCACAGATGGGATCATATGGGAACATTCTTTGCAAATCCAGCCAGTCGTATCAAAACTTCTGGACAACTAAGGATGGGCAATAAATTCCAACGATGTGCCCTCATCCCAAACATCATTTCAGAAGCCCTTGGGGGGCAGGGCTTGGAAAGATGTGTTGACCACAAGAAATTGGGACTAGCTCGCTGGTCATTGTGACCAGAATGGACTTTTGGACTGAAGTTCTGTATCTGTGCTGCATTGCTCTATGACTATAAAGAAGTAGATCATATCTGAGGAAATAGGTTAGCTGAGAATATGCATATATCATAGATAACCTCAGTGTAGTAATTTTGGCAACATTGTCATGATTGTACAAAAAATCAACAACATCTCATAGAGCTGATAGAGGTGCACGAGATGATAAGAGTCATTGATAGAATGGACAGCCAAAGACTTTTCCCCATACCAGAAAAGGCTAACATGAGGATGCATAATTTTAAGGAGATTTGAGGAAAGTATGGGGGTGGTTGCAAAAGGAAGATATTTTACACATAGGGTAGTGGGTGCGTGGACAGTTGGTGGTAAAGGCAGATACTTTAAGGACAGTTAAGAGATTCTTAGATGGGTACATGGATGAAAGAAAAATGGAAGGTTCAATAGTTCTTTGTAATATCAGAGAATGTATACAATATACAACCTGAAATTCTTGATCTTCACAGATACCCACGAAAACAGAAGAGTACCCCAAGGAGTGAATGACAGTAAAAAACATTAGATCAGCAATAATTGGTTATGTGGATTATTAAGGTGCGATTGATCTCTGTGTAAGTTATAAGTTCAGCACAACATCATGGGACAAAGCCTGTACTGTGCTCTGCAGTTCTCTGTTCTATGCGCTATGTTCTGTAAGATTCATCTTTTCTGAATCATGGAAAGTTTATAGGCTATATACACTCAGTGACCACTTTATTAGGTACAGGAGTGGGATCTTCTGCTGCAGTAGCCCATCCGCTTCAAGGTTGGATGTGTTGCTCATTCTTCTACACTTCACTGCTGTAATGTGTGGTTATTTGAGTTACTGCCATCTTCCTGTCAGCTTGATCCAGTCAAGCTATTCTCCTCTGACCTTTTTCATTAACCAGGCATTTTTGCCCATAGAACTGCTGCTCACTGGATTTTTTTTTTTTTTGTTTCTTGAACCATTCCCTGTAAACTCTAGAGACCATTACATGTGAAAATCCCAAGAGGTCAACATTTTCTGAGGTACTCAAACCACCCCATCTAGCACCAACAATTGTTTGACCATAAAAGTCACTTGGATCATATTGCTTCCCCATTATGATGTTTGGTGTGAAAAACAACTGAACCATGTCTACGTGCTTTTATGCATTGAGTTGCTGCCATATGATTGGCTGATCAGACATTTGCGTTAACACAGATGTAGAGATGTACCTAATGAAGTGTATAGGTCCTGATGAACATACATCAGCGGCAATACCCTCTACGATGCCTCCAAAGTCTTGACCCATGGATTTAATGGGAGCAAATTTGAAAAGCAAAGAACAGCTCACCTCTTGTGATTCTATGGGTCACTCACCCTTAGTGACAAATGAATAAACTTCTCAACAAGAGTCCTCCTAAGTTCTCCAGTACTCCTCTACACCTCCAATAATCGCCAAAGCTGTTGGAGAGCTACAAGGTGGGAAGCTGGGGAGGAAATCACATCCTACTCTCTCTTCTCACTGTCCAGTTGAGATTCATTGCGGACATACTCCAGTCTTTTTTAGTGTGAGTAAACGTTTGTGAAGTCTGGTGAAGGATAGAAGTATTTGGACCAAAGAAGCAGGAGCAAAACAAGAAAATTATTCCTCTTATGTTAGTAGAGGAACATAGGGGTCTGCCTACCAACAATCTGGGACATTTATCAGGTATGCTTTTGGGCACTTAGTATCATCAAAGATCCCACCCATCCATCCAGCATCCTCTTTGACATTCCACCATCAGGCAGGAGAATCCGATGCATGAAGACAAGAATGGTCAGGAAGGGAAACAGTTTCTTCCCTCAGAACATTAGGCTTCTGAACTCATTCAAAGTACAGTACCCTACAATATTTAATTAATGCACTTTACTTTGTTTGTCGATGCATAATTCATTTGTAGATTTAATTCTTACTTTCCTAAGTTATTGTGTGTTATGTGTATTACTGCGCTTTACACCCTGGTCCGGAGAAACGCTGTCTCGTTTGGCAGTATACATGTATATAGTTAAATGATAAGAAATTTGATTCGACTTGACTTGTCATGATCTCAGATGTGGTGCCTGGTGGGAAAAGGTTCAGTCAAAACTTCTAAGCAAGCAGAAGTATCAGAGAGTGGGAGACTGGCCTTTCAAAGAGGTTCCATTTGAGGAGCTGAATTTCCTCTTTCTTTAATGTATTCTATGAAACAGAGAACCATTTTGCAGTACATTCTAATTTAAGCACTAGACCAGCTTGCTCAATTAATCTGTGCGCAGGAGGTTGCAATCTACAATGTCAGATAGCCTGAACTTATGAAGGAGGTGGACTTGAACTAAAGATGGAGCTTATCGGTTTAGTGTGATGTGGGAAGTATCACAGAGCATTGTATAGCATGAATCCTCTCAGGCAGTTAGAAGGGATTGATTTATTGTGTCATGGGTCAATAAAATACCTTGGACAGACTGGATTGTCAATCACTTTAACTTCAGTCCAATCTGGCCTTCTTTTGCAAGCTGCACAGCTTGGAATCTTGCCATCTACCCTGCCTGGGCAGATAATCTTGAGTTCGTAAGCCATATTTACAGCAGTATTAACAATGGAAAAATAGGAAACACTGTATTTTTAGTGACTAAAATTCCTTTCTGGGTGTTATTTTTAAAACACCGGTCAAAAATGTTTATACTCAATTTCTTAAAAAAAATTGTTAACCCCTTCAATATAACCCATACAGGAATGTGACACAAAAGCATCTTCACCAGGACACTAAAAATAGAGCATGGAGGAATGTTGAATCCTCATTGTTTGGGAAGTCTGATGTGGAATATTGGCATAGCTTTCTGTTTAATAACCTAAAGAGCTATGACTTCTTTGACAGCTTTCCATTCTTTACCAATGCAGACCAGAACTCAAACATTGTTTTGAAGAAGCAGTGATCACAAGGCCCTCATTATTTATGACTTGTTGGTTTACATTACCAAGCAACTGCTGTTTTCCTAGTTGAGACTAGAACACCTCAGGACTCTGAAATAAATGACTAGCAGGAGTCACCCCACTTTCTGGCACCAATGTAGCATGCCCACAATGCTCCTAGAACAGCACAATCAGCAACAAAACCACAACAGCAAAATAAGCTGCCCTTCCTCCCATCCACTCACATTCACGATCAGTCCTCCAACTCCAGGAGAGCCTCTAATCTCCAGCCTCCATTCTCTAAGCTTCAGACATCGGGCTTTGACTTCCAGACTTCCGTTCAACCTTTGCGCTTCCGCCTTTGTGCGCAAACAGGGCCATAGAGCCGTAGAAAAGTACAGCACAAAAACAGGCCCTTCAGCCCATCTAGTCCATGCTGAAACATTTAAACTGCCTTATCCCATCATCCTGAACCCTGATCATAGACCTCCATACCCTTATCATCCATGTACCTATCCAAACTTCCCTTAAGTGTTGAAATTGAGCTCACATGCACCTCTTGCACTGGATCTCATTCAACACTCTCAACACCCTCTGAGTGAAGAAGTTTCCCTTCATGTTCCCCTTAAATGTTTCACCTTTAACCCAAAACCTCTAGTTGTTGTCCCACCTAAGCTCAGTGGGGAAAGACTACTTGCATTTACCTTACCTATACCTAAATCATTGGTTTTGACCTCCAGACCAGCCAATGACAAAACCCCAAACTCCAGGCTCATACTCCATGGCTCTGACCTCCCCTGTAAATGGAAACATCTCTTCATTGATCCTACTGATTTTGTCCATTACTTTGAAGGTTACCACACTAATAATGCACAATACTAATGCAGCTTTAGCAGTTGGCAAAAAAATCCAAGTTGATAATGTTTTGATTGGTCAGTTCATTGTGTCTATACTCAGTGTTTTAAATGTTTAAAGGTTCTGACACATATGAGAAAAAAACACCTTGAGCCAGCTTGGGATCACAGAGCAGAAACACAGAACCTTCAGCCCACCTTCTACATGCCAACTATCAAGAGCCCATCAACATTAATCCCATTCTCTAGCTCTTGATCTGTTACTTGCACACCTTCATGATTCAAGTGCTTGTCCAGATGCTTGTTAAATGTTACAAGGACCTTTGGCTCTAGCACTTTCTCAGTCACTGCATTCGAGAGGACAACCAATCTGAGTGAAATTCTTCTTCCTCGGATATCCTCTTGATTTGTTTATTCCTCACCTTAAACCTGTTACCCTTTGGATTTAGGTGACTCCACTATCAAGGACAAGGAGGTAGTTAGGACATTCTGGAAGAATTCCTCAGAAGTGACTCTATCCTCGACATAAGTGACCATAACTCCATCCACAGTCAACCACCCATTCCACTACCATCATTAACCAACAAGGTTAGAGAGGCCGTTAGTATGTGACAAATTATGAACAAGAAGTTCCTGAGAGTGATATCCCTAACGAAAGTCCGAAACATGGCAGAGAGAAACTCAAGTTCAACACCCATATTTGGGGAGAGGACAACCAACAGGACCGTCATCAAGAAATGAGACAAATCTAATTGCAACATCTTCTCTGCTGCCTGCTACAAGGAAAGTCATAGTCTCCAATGCCAGGTGGTGGTGAACTGCAGAGTGTATTCTCATCATCTACAGACACAATGGAAGTGATCTTCATTGTGATTCAGCTCCAGAAGAAAAGCATAGAATGTCATCAATGACCATTTTTAACTTCACTGAATTTGTTCCCTGCATTGGGGCATGCTTCTCAGATCTGGCCTTCTCATAGAACCGTACAGCACTGCAGCACAGAAACAGACCCTTTGGCCCATTTAATCTGTGCCGAGCTGTTATAGTGCCTGGTCCTTCGTACGCCTCCCATCCATGCAATTCCCTAAACTTCTTCTAAACGTTGAAATCAAACCCGCATCCACCACTTCTGCTGGCAGCTCGTTCCATACTCACGTAGTCTCAGAGTGGAGAAGTGCTGGCTTCATGTATCACGTGTATAAGATAGAAAAAACACTCTACAAAAATCTGGAAATACAGATCCAATAACTCTTTGAACGCAAACACGAGGAAATCTGCAGATGCTGGAAATTCAAACATCACACACAAAATGCTGGTGGGACACAGCAGGCCAGGCAGCATCTATAAGGAGAAGCACTGTCGACGTTTCGGGCCGAGTCCCTTCGTCAGGACTAACTGAATGCGTTGTCATGTGCAGATAGAGTTTTTGCCCTACTGGTCTTCATAAAGCAAAGTATTGAGTAGAGGAGTTGAGATGTTATGTCGATGTTGTATAAGACATTGGTGAGGCCCAATCTGAAGTATTGTGTGCAGTTTTGGTCACCTACCTACAGGAAAGATTTCAATATGATGGAAAGAGTATGGGGAGAATTTACAAGGATGTTGCCGGGACATCAGGACCTGAGTTACAGGAAAAGGATTAATAGGTTGAGACATAAATCAGCTCAACATACCCAGACACAAACAGTGCAGATTGGTGTTGAGCTAGGCTACGTCATTGCCCCAACACTTTTCTCTGTCTTTCTTGCTCTGCCATGGCTCCAACAAACATTCTGAACATAAAGTACAGAAGAAAGTATGAACTGGAAACTGTTCAACCCACGTCATTACCTTTTCACAAATAGGCATAGAAACCCGACATAAACAGTGGAAATGAGTGTCCTGGGGTCCCAAATATATAAGCACCAGCCCCTGTCTTGGCAAAACATCAGCAGCTTTCAAATGGCTCAGAGAAATGAAAATGAAAGGTAGCCTTCGTGACTCTAAAGGACTTCTTTAGAAGAAGAATATGATTTACATTGTAGTTCTTGGTGCCCATCTGTGACATTTCAGTGAGATGAAAACTCCTAAATTTCCAATAATTCCGCAGAATACTTGGAAAGATGCAGTGCAGGTGATCTCGTTGCTATGCCATGAATGGTTGCCTGGCAAAAGCCAGAGATTATGGGATGGGGTTGATTTTGAGTTGAGGGTTGGAATCAGGGCTGCAGAACAAAGTGAGGATACTGTCGCGCAGGAGTTCCCAACCTGTTTTATGCCAAGGACCCTTACCATTAACTGAGGGGTCCATGGACCCCAGGTTGGGAGCCCCTGCTCTAGAAGAAATAGTTTTCTAGACTTCTGTCTGAAGACCAACAAAGATCGAGACTGGGACTTCCACCTGCGAGCATATGTATGAGGTCCTGTACCTGAAGAGGGAGGAAACCTCCTGAATTAATGCAAAACCCAAAATCAATAATCCACTATAAATGAAATTTCCAAAGGAAACAGGGATTCCTTTTAAATCAACTATTCCAATTGTTCATCTTGCAGGCTCTTCACAAGTTCAGCCTCTTTAAGTGGATTGTTCTAGCTGTCTACTTGTTGCCTTGGTTACCACATGCCCAGGACATGTTCTACTGTCTGAATGGTTTTCTCTGCAGCATAAATGCATATATAGTAACAAATTTCAACCATTATTACAGTGTTATTTCTCTCAGTTAGATGGACTGAATTATAATCTCAGTGGAACTGAAGTTTTACATAAGTATGCTTAATGTCTTAGCTTTATGCGCTTCTAAATATCTGTGCAATTAAATTCAGTTTTCTTACTTTAAAATGTTTGAGCATTCATAAGTTCTACTGGGTTACCACAAGAGATTCTGCAGATGCTGGAAATCCAGAGTAAACCATCCAAACTGCTGGAGGTGCTCGGCAGGTCAGGCAGCATCTGTGGAGAAGAATAAACTGTTGACACTTTGGGCTGAGACCCTTCTTCAGGACTGCAAAGAAAGGGATAAGAAGTCAGGGTAAGCCAGTGGTGGAAGAGAAAGGAGTACAAACTGGAAGGAGGTAGGTGAGATCAGGTGAGGGAGAAGTAGGTGGGTGGAGGAGGGAATGAAGTGAGAAGCAGAGCGATGTAAGTGGAAAAGGTAAAGGGCTGAAGAAGAAGAAACCTGATAAGAGAGGGAAGTTGACCAAGAAAGAAAGGGAAGGAAAAGAGGCAGCAGGGGAGGTGATGATAAGAGAGGAGCCAGAGTGGGGAATGGAAGACCAGGGAAGGGGTACAGGTTTTACTGTATGCTTATTGCAGTTCAATTCCACAACCTTGAGGCCGAACTCTCAGCTTTCAGGAGATACATCATTTACAATTGGGGAAGGTAGGCAGCAGACAGGAGCTCTGGAACTCCTGCTGTTAATTGATAATTCTTACTACAGATTCTCATCCATTCCTCTAGAGCAGAAGTTCCCAACCTGGGGCCATAAACCTCCTGTTTAATGGTATTGTTCCATGGCATAACAAAGGTTAGGACACCTGCTCTAGAGGCTAGGTTAGTACAACCTACTTAAACAAAATGGGGATGAGCTGGAAATCAGCTTTATAATTTAGCAAGGTTTTAAAACACACCAAAGTATACCAGCTATCTTTTAGGTATACCTAAGCAACACTTTATTTAGTTCAAATCAGCATTTCTGCTTTTTCTTGAAAGCGGTGTCATGCAATTACAACTCATCATCCACGAATGCAGGACATGCAAACACTCTCCATCGTCAATTTAGTGTTTTTTAAAGGGTATACATTTTAAGAAAGTAAAAAGTTCACTAGCCACTTTGATAGAGTAATCTTCCATAAGCCACATGGAGGTAGTGTTCAGATAAAGGACATTATCTGTCCTGCTGAAGGGTCTCAGCCTGAAACATCTACTGTTCACTTCTTCCACAGATGCTGCCTGGCCCGTTGAGTTCCTCCAGCATCTTGTGTGTGTTCATCCAGATATCCAGCATCTGCAGAATCTCTTGTGTTTTCTAATTTTCTAAAGGCGATGCCTCAGGAAGACAGCATCCATCATTAATGCCATTCAGGGCAGGCCCTCTTCACATTAATTCACATCAGGGAGGAGGTACAGGAGACAGGAGCCATGCACTCAAAGTTCAAAGTTCAATGTCAATTTCATTATCAGAATACATATACGTCACCACAAACAACCCTGAGATTCATTTACCTGTGGCCATACTCAGCAAATCTACAGAATAGTAACTATAACAGGATCAATGAAAGATCAACCAGAGTGCAGAAGACAACAAACTGTGCAAATACAAGTATAAATAAGTAGCAATAAATAATGAGCACATGGAAATATTAAGATCAAGAGTGCTTAAAGTGAGATCATTTGTTGTGGGAACATCTCAATGGATGGACAAGTGAATGTAGTTATCCTGTTTTGTTCACGAGCCTGGTGGCTGAGGGGTGGTAACTATCCTTCAGCCTGGTGGTGTAAATCCTGAGGCACTTGTATCTTCCACCTAACAGCAGCAGTGAGAAAAGAGCATGGCCTGGGTGGTGAGGATCTCTGATGATGTTTGTCGTTTTCCTACAACAGCGTTTCATGTAGATATGCTCAATGGTTGGGAAGGCTTTACATGTGATGCACTGGGCCAAATCCACTGCCTTTTGTTTTTGGAACAGCTTCTTCCCCTCCACCATCTATATAATTGTTTTTAATGATGCCCACTGAGGGTTAACAATGTCAGGACATTAATAAGCTTGACAATGAGGTAGTCGTGTGAAACCCATACTAATACAAGGTAGTCATGATTTATTTAAGTACTTGAATACAAATTCAAAAATCGGAAGTGCAAAGGGACTTGTGGGTCCTAGTGCAGGATACCCTAAAGGTTAACCATCAGGTTGGATCGGCAGTAAGGAAAGTGAATGCTATGTTAGCATTCATTTCAAGAGGAAAAGTGTATAAGAATAAGGAGGTGTTGATGAAACTCTATGGGACACTGGTGAGACCCCATTTAGAATACTGTGTGCAGTTTTGGGCCCCCTAAAGGATGTGCTGATGTTGGAGAGAGTTCAGAGAAGATTCACGAGGATGATTCCTGGAATGCAGGGACTAACATATGAGGAGCGTTTGTCGGCTCTTGAATTGTATTCATTAGACTATAGAAGAATGAGAGGGCATCTCATAGAAACATTTTGAATGTTGAAAGAGTTGGACAGAGTAGATGTGGAAAGGCTGTTTCCCTTGGTGGGTGAGTCCAGGACAAGAGGTCACAGTCTTAGAATTAGAGGGTACCCATTTAAAACAAAGATGAGGGTCGTGGATTTATGGAATTCATTGCCATGTACAGCTGTGGAGGCCCAATCATTGAGGGTTTCTAAGGAGGAGATTGACAGGTATCTAATTAGTCAGGGTATCAAGGGATATGGGAAAAAAGCCAGAAATTGGAACTAGATGGGAGAATAGTTTAGCTCTTGGTGGAGTGGCAGAGAGGACTCAATGGGCCAAATGGCCTGCTTCTGCTCCTTTGTCTTGTGATCTTGTGAATACAAGCTTGTACTTTTTTAGAGATGCATCAGGGAACAGGCCCTTCCAGTCCTGCGAGGTGCATTGCCCAACAACACACCTATTTAACCCTGGAAAATTTACAATGACCAATTAACCTACTAACCAGCACATCTTTTGAATGTGGGAGCATCCAGAGGAAACCAACCTGTTTCATGGAAAGGACATACAAACTTCTTACAGAAGTCAGAATTAGCGTCAGAATTGAACTCTGAACTCCGATGCCCTGAGCTATAACAGCGTTGTGCTAATGCCATGCTACTGTAGTGTCCTCTGCTATGGTCCACAACTTTGCTAGCTGGTCCAGTAGCTAACACCATGATTTTCATTTCTGGCTGTTTGCATGTCTGCATATTTAATATGTCCACTTTTGGAATACACTCAAGTTTAAAATTTCATCCCAGATCTTACTCCCTTCCCCGCCCCCCTTTAATGTTCTCTTTAAATCAAATCCCTTCGGCCAATCTTTTATCTCATGGCTCGGCTTCAGTAGTTTATGTTTGATAACACTCCTCTGAAGCAATTCCAATAATTTTTTACTAGGTTAAGGATACTATATAAATGGTGCTGTTACAAAGCAGACATAACAGTGAAAGATTTAGCTTTCCCAATCCTCCTTGCCTTAGCCCACACTCAAAAAAAAAGCACCTCGTAAAATGCAAACCCTCATTGCTTCTGTGAAGATGCATTACAGGCAATTGCCATGGCGATATGACCATGCTTTTGTGGTTTCACTGTATGATATCTATTTTAGAATATATATGCAGAGCTACGGATAGAAGCCACCTTTCTTTCCCCTCACTTTCCTTGATAAAATGAATTAATAGCCAGGGTTTTCGAACTCAGAAACATAAGTTGCTATGAAAATAATTCAAGGTTAATTTAGGTAAATTCACTAATGTTTTCATTAATGAAAACCACAGCAGTTGCCAGGCAACCATGATACATTTAATACAATAACAGATAAAGAACTTCCTCCATACTGAGACCAAGTCAATACACAATCACTCAATGAAACTTTAAATTGCTTATATCCATTTGCTGTTTGAGTGAAAGGGGGGGAAATTGCAAGGCCTGGGTAACATGGTAGCATAGTGGTTAGCACAACACTTTACAGTACAGGTGACCCAAGTTCAATTCCCGCTGCTGAATCTAAGAAGTTTTGCACATTCTCCCCATGGCTGCGTAGGTTTCCTCTAGGTGCTCCGGTTTCCCGCCACATTCCAAAGGCCTTCTGGTTGGTAGATTAATTGGTCATTGTAAATTTTCCCGTAATTAGGCTAGGGTGAAAAGAGGAGTTGTTGGGCGGTTTTTCTTGAAAGGCCAGTGGTGCCTCTTCCATGATATAACTCAATAAATAAGTAAATAACATACAATGTCAAAATAATAGAAATTTAAGAAACTTCAATCTTAAATTGGTTTAACTTTTATTAGGCTTAATGTGAGAGGGGAAAGTACTAATAGGAATTTGAGAGGGAACATTTTTTTACACAAAGTCTGGATGGATTCTGGGATTATTGGGCTTACTTAATCAGCACTGGTGTAACTGAGAGAAGGAGCAGGCTCAAGTATATTGTATAATTTATATTAAATTTAAGCTCATCGTTCGTACTTACAGTATCTTGTTACATACAGTGCTACCCCTGCTAAAAGCTAATTTTCACGGCATTTATGCCTTGTGTATATCTTCCTAGGGTGGTGGTGCGGCAATATGTCCCTACCAAAGGAGGTGAAAGGTTATCCTTCCCTCCACTCGCCTGCAGGTCACCCTTGGGCAAGATGTAGCACCTGCTTAGTTCTCCCCTGATCAGTCACATAAAGCCTTGGGAGAGGGTGGTGGATGGTCGTATGAGCAGCTTGTGCAAATCACAAGTTGTGGTTATGTGACCACTGATGCCAGGCAGACAATCTCTGAAGAGTATTGGTAATGGCTGGGGTCATCCATCTTGTAAAGTCACTGCCCAGAAGAAGACAATGGCAAACCACTTCCGTAGAAAATTTGCCAACAACAATCAAGGTCATGGAAAGACCATGATCGCCCATGCCATACAATATGGCACATAACAATGATGATAATGATATATTCCTACAGCAAAAACCTGTTCTGATTTTGAACATCCGTACAGGATCTGATTGCAAGAAATATTAATCAGCACACATTAGCTTTCCCTAGTAATATCGGATATATTTTCTTATCCATATAGGGAGGAAAGGATCACTGCTAACACCTTTTTCAAATTGTTCACATAAGTGAAGAGTGTTAAATTTGACCATGTTTATTGCCTGATTGGTCTTTACAAGACGTGTGACCCCAGCCATTATCAATACTGTTCAGAGATTGTCTGCCTGGTGTCAGTGGTCACACAACCAGGACGTGATATGCACCAGCTGCTCATAGGACCATCCACCACCTCTCCCATGGCATCAGGGGAAGCTAAGCAGGTGCTACACCTTGCCTAAAGGTGACCTGCAGGCTAGCGGAGGGAAGGTGCACCTTACGTGTTCTTTCGTAGAGATATATCTCCACCTCTCCACCCCAAAGGTTGCCAAAGGTCACAGGGAGAAAGCAGGAGAAAGAGTTGGAGGGAGACCATAAATCAGCCATGGTAGAATGGTGGAGCAGACTCAATGGATCTAAAGTCCTAACACTGTGCTCATGTCTTATGATCTTCTGGTCTAAAAAATACCCAACACTTTTTATTCACTCTTTAAAATGTTAAATGGTAGCATATGTTTCTCAATGACCCATCTAAGTTTGAAGTGAGCGCAGGAGTAAGAGGGCTGAAAAGTGGGAAGAGAATTTGGGAACTGGGACTCCAGTGAGTGGAAGGGAGCAAGGGAACCAGGACCTGGGTGTGCAGGAAGAGAACGCAAAAACCAAGGCTCTGCTGTGTGGGAAGGACACTTGGGAAGTGGGGTTCCAGTGATCCAGTGAATGAGAAGGGAGGGATTGTGGGGATTGGGGCCTTAAGGTGAAAGGGAAACTGGGAATGGGGTGTTGGGGAGCAGGAAGGGAGGTTGGCAATTGGGGCCTTGGACAGAGAAATGGAAGTTGGAATTGGGGTTTTGGAGAGTGAAAGAGATGTTAAGAATTGGGGCTTTGAGTATTGAAAGGGAGTTTGGGAATCGGGGTGTTGAAGAGTGGGAAGAGGGGTTGGGAATTGGGGCCTTGGAGCGTGAAATGGAAGTTGGAATTGGGGTTTTGGAGAGTGACAGGAGATTAGGAATTGGGGCTTTGGGGGTGGGAATGGAGTTTGGAAATTGGAGCCTTGGGGAGTGAAGAGTGTGGGAACCAACTGAGTCAGATGCTGAACCATTAGGGTTTCTGATTGCAATCAGATCCACAACTGTGACGTTAAAATGACTGAATCATGACAAGAATACTTACTGGGTGCAAGTCTTTCCACAGAGAAGCAAGACCACCATCCTATATGTGTGTCTCCAATCCCAGATCAATGAGAATATTTCTACAGTCTATGCAAGCCGCAGATCAGGGGCAAGAAGGTTTGTAAATACTGGACCTTGCCAAGAGTGTTCATAGCTTGTAGCTGAATCTAAAACAATAATATGGATGAATGTATAGAGAGAGAATGTTTTGGGTGTGGGATTGACTGCCAGTCAGTCAGGCTTAGATTGTACTGAGCTTTCACAATGAAAATGAGCAAAGGAGCAAGAAAAACAAGACATGAGGGAGGCTTTGAGTTCCAGTAATAAAACAAGTCACTGAAACAATTCTGTAACTTTATTTGCTGACATTGAGAAGCAGAGTAGAACACAGCAAATGCCACACTTCAATGCCCAATTTCTCTGACAGTGTCTGTCAATTCAGCTTCATAAGAACATACCCTACAGCTACAATGACATGCTTCTCCCACATTTTGAATCCATTTGATGTCAGATTCAGAAGTCCAAATGATTGCTGGGCTCCAAGCTACTGATTTTCTTTGAAATATGGCCCTGTATTCTAAGTCGGGCCTGTTATGTGTTACAGTTTGACACAACAGTCCAGACCAAAGAGCATGTGAATCAGCAATTCAAAGCCTCTTGGATGTCCTCAGGGTTTTAACGCTTTCGTTTTGGGTGATGGATCCCCCAGCGTGAGTGCTGTGTATTGCCACTGATCTTTGGTATCAGCATGGGAATTGCACAGAGATGTAAAAATAAGCAGAAACAGGATTAGGTACTTGAACCAGCCCTGCATTTCAATATGCAATGAGCTGCCAGAGTGATGCACCATCAATAACTCACTGTGAGACGTAAAGGTGAGATATCGGCTTTTATTGACTGGAAGAAGGAACAAGCAGTGAGTGACCACCATACTACATCCTGGAGACTGAGAGGCCGGGCTCAGGACTCAATCGCCTTTATACAGGGGTCTGTGGGAGGAGCCACGGGAGCAGTCAGCAGGGGGCATGTCCAGACAGGTATATGTAGTTCACCACACAGAGTAAGCGGTTGAGGCAGGCACAATAACTTTAAACAGACAAACTCAAGGAAGTCTGCAGATGATGGAAATCCAAAACAATACACACAAAATGCTAGAGGAACTCGGCAGGTCAGGCAGCGTCTATGGAAAAGAGCAGTCATTTGGACAAATACGCACTGTGGAAAGATTCAGAAGGTTGAGAGCCAAATTCTGGCCATTGGGACTAACGTGGATGAGGAATCTTAGCCAGTATGGAATAGATGGGCCGAAGGGTCTGTTTCTATGCAGTATAACTCTATGGGTAATTGTTCTGACTTTCACTAGTGATGCCCATATCCTCAGAGTTAATTGACGAATAAAGGGAGAAATTGAAGTAGAGGTTATGTTGCTCTTTAGCCAGTCAACCAATAAGGACTGGGCAAAGGCTCCCTGGTTGTTTTTCATTATCTACCAGAGGAAGTTATCATGTAGACGTTAACCTACAAGCATGAGATTGGCAAACCAATGTCTCTCCCCTTATCCTCAGGAGTTTGAAATCAATATTTGCACTTCCAAGCTTTTCCACTGTGCAAGTGTGCTGTTAAGTAACCGCAGAGAATTACAGAGTGGCATTTTCACTCACTGCATTGCCAGCTCAGCTGTGGAAACTGAACTGAGATCAGACAAGATGCGAGCCTTAAAAGCTTTATTAATGGACTCATTCTAACACTGCATGCTGAATAATCTGCTGTGATTGTGCTCTCGTTTTCCTACATGGGTTTCTCGTGAGCTCCTTTCTGACTTGGTGATAAAGAAAGGGAAGGCAATCAGCTACTTTTTTCACTGGGAGAGAGGGGTATTTTAAACCAGGTGTACAGCTCCCTTCCCACACAGAATAACATCTCAACCTGACCAACCTGGCACCGGAACGTGCTGTGGCCTTAGTCAGCTGCCCCAGCATATTATTAGATTGCGTTGGTTGTCAACATTAGTAACATGTTTCACTGTGTGTCACAATACTGTGAAAAAGTCTTCAGCACATATACCATATATAGTTAAGGTGCCTATGACTTTTGCACAGTTCTGTATTTGTTAACTTAGAGCAAGTTCATCAATCTGGAGGGAGCAAAGGATGTTGGGAATGGCGAGGGTGGAGCGGCATGGGAGGGGTTTGGGACAGGTAGCAGAGAGGTGTCAGGGGCGTAGGGGTTGTGACATGTATGCTGACAGACCCAGCCTTGAGATACCAGGCAAGGTCATTTGATTGGTTTCTTGATCATTACAGAATGTCTCACTGATGTTTCCCCCTTCCTCCCCTCTTCCTTCCCTTTTCCCAACCATGATTCATGATTCCAGACAAGCTCAATGCCTTAATGTCTGCTTTGAAACAAAGAATATAACTACAGCTGCTGCACCCAGTGACCCTGTGATCTCTGTCTCAAACACTGATGTCAGGCTGTCTTTCAGGAGGCTGACCCTCATAAGGTAGCAGGTCCCGATGGAGTATCTGGTCAGGGTCTGAAAACTAGTGCCAACCAACTGGCAGGCGTACTGAAGGACATTTTCAGCCTCTCATAGCTACGGTCGGAAGTTCCCACTCACTTCAAAAGTGCCCAAGAAGAGTAGTGCGAGCTTCCTTAATGACCATCATCCAGTAGCTCTCATATCTATGGTGATGAAATGCTTTGAGAGGTCGGTCATAACCGGAATCAACTCCTGCTTCAGCTATGACCTGGACACACTGCAATTTGCCTACCAACTCAAAAGGTCTACGTCAGACACAGTCTCAATGACTCTTCACATGGCCGTAGATCACCTGGACAATACACCTACGTCAGGATGATGTTCGTTGACTTTAACTTAGCATTTAACACCATCATTCCTACAGTCCTGTTCGAAAAGCTACAGAACCTGGGTCTCTGTGCCTCCCTCTGCAACTTGATCCTCAACTTTCTAACCAGAAAAACACAATCTGTGCGGATTGGTGATAACATATCCTCCTTGCTGACGATCAACACTGCCACACCTCAGGGCTGTGTACTTAGCCCACTGCTCTGCTCTATTCTATACCCATGATGGTGTGCTTGGCATAGCTCAAATGCCATCTATAAATTTACTGATGATATATCCACTGTTGGCAAAATCTCAGATGGAGATGAGAGGGCATACAGGAGCAAGATATACCAGCTAGTTGAGTGGTGTTGCATCAATAACCTTGCATTCAATGTCAGTACGGCCAAAGAGCTGATCGTGGAATTCAGAAAGGGCAGGCTGAGGGAACATGAACTAATCTTCATAGAGGGATCAGAAGTGGAGAGAGAGAGCAATTTCAAGTTCCTGGGTGGCAAGATCTTTGAGGATCTAACCTGGTCTCAACATATTAATACAGCTATAAAGAAGACAAGACAGTGACTATATTTCATTATGAGTTTGAGGAGATTTGATTTGTCACCTAAAACACTCAAAAAGTGGAGAGCATCCTGACAGCCTGAATTACTGTCTGGTATTTTGGGAGGTTATTGCACAGGATTGAAGAAAGCTCCAGGAAGTTTTAAAATTAGTCATTTCCATCTTAAGTTCTAGCCTCTGTAGTATCCAAGACATCTTCGAGGAGCAGTACCTCAGAAAGGTAGCATCCATTATTAACGACTCCCATCACCCAGGACATGCCCTCTTCTCATTGTTACCGTCAGGAAGGAGGTATGAAAGCCTGAAGACACACACTCAGCAATTCAGACACAGCTTCTTCCCCTCTGCTATCCAATTCCTAAATGGACATTGAATCCATGAACACTTCCTCACTTTTTTTATTATTTCTGTTTTGCACTATATTTAATTTAACTATATATATATAAAATAGTTAAATTAAAAATAGTGCAAAACAGATATAATAAAGTAAGTGAGGCAGGGTTCATGGGTTCAATGTCCATTTTTACTTACAGAATTGATTTACCTTTTTTTCTAAATAATCATGTATTATATTGTACTGTTGCAGCTAAGTTAACAAATTTCACAACACGGTCCGGTGATATTAAACCAGACTCTTATTCTGTTTCTCCCTGCCCCCTTCCCACTCTCAGTCAGCAATAGAGTCCCATATCAGAATCAGGTTTACCATCACTCACATGTCATAAAACGTGTCTTTTTTGTGGCAGGTATACAATGCAATGCATAAAATTACGACAGTATTGTGCACTATATATGCGTCTAATGCTTTTACACAATACTGTACAGGTGATAAATGAATGGGAATCTGTCAACTACACTGTATTCGATTAGGCAGTCCCAGCACTTATTTCCATTGTAGTTCCATATTCTGTCACTAGCATAAAACAACGAATCAAGGACACAGCCTTCACATGAATAAAGATAATCCTCATCATATTTAATCTCTGGTATGTATTTCTTCCACTTACTGCTCATGCGAGTATTAAATTTTCTTTACACTTTTCAAAACATTAATTTGTCATATCCTGCGGCATCCAAAAGAGAAAAAAAATGCAAGACAAGTTTCTACTGCTGAATAAAACCAAGAACTCATTAACCATGCAAGGATAATTAAATTGAAAGAAGCTGTTAAAAAAAGTAGACTTTCAAAGGGAGAGATCCTCTCTTGGCACACAGAAGGCATCTTTGAATACACTACACGTTGAACCTTGAACTGGATGGGCAACAGCAGCAGAAGACCACGAACATACATTCAGTAGCCACTCTATTCCAGCATTTCCCCCAGCGCTGATGTTTGCCTAACAGTTCATTGGTTTTCCTATTAAATACCAAGGTCACATTTACTGTTCTCCAATCCACAGGAACCATTCCAGAATCCATAGATCATTGGATGATTATAACCAGAGCCTGCACTGAAACCAACTCTTTTAAAACAGTGGGATGTAAACCATCGGCTCCTTGCGATTTATCAGCTTTCAAGCTCACCGATTTCTCTAGTGCTATTATTATGACTAGTGTTTAGTTCCTCCATTTCCTTCTTCTTGCTAACCTCCTGATTCTCTAACATGTCGCCATGGTTTATATATTTATTATTATTATATTTGTGTTTAGAGATGTGGCGGAACAGGCCTTTCCAACCCAACCAGCCGTACTACCCAACAACCCAGCTGTTCTGAGGCCTCCGTCGGTCAGGGTTGACCATGGATGTTGTGTCCGGCTGTCTAGATGCACAAGCCTGGGCAGTACAATATGGAGAGCAAGCTGTTACCCATGTAGCAAGCTCTCATCTCCACGCATCTGATGAACCTAAAGGGACAGCAGAGACCGGCAGCATCGCAGGAGTTGCCAATCAGCGTTGACCTCAATGTAGGACTACCTTAGGGACTCCAGCTCCAGACATTTCCCTCAGAGTTTACACCCAAAGCCTTATCCATGAGTGGGTATAACCACATGGCAAGCGGAGGCTTGAGTTTTCCTTCTCCTAGATGAGCTGCCATCCACGACTGATGAGCCCCATCTGCCCAAAGTGACTCATTTACAGATGAAAGAATCCTGCATTTGCTCCCCTTCTCCTGCCCACCAGGATTACTAGCTAAGACACAAGTGAAGGCCAGGAGCTGGACCCGGTTGTCAGAGGCTACCTGAGGCGCACGCCATTGGGAGCATTTAATAGGTAGTGAGAGTTTATCCCCACTACCACTCCGGGCTCTACCAACCTTAAGGACCCAGCCCAGCTATTAGCCCTACTCTAATCACAGGACAACTTGCAATGAACAATTATTGTATGTCTAGCTGGTGCATCTTTGGACCATGGGAAGAAACTGAAGCATTCAGAGGAAGCACACGTGGTTCGCAGGGAGAACGTACAAACTCCTTACAGACAGAGCCAGAACCGAACTGCAATCTCCAATGCCCTGAGTGGGAAGAGCATCACGGTGATCGCTATGCTACCGTGGTGTAGTGAGTCTGTTGCTCATTGTGGTGGCTGGGAGAAGGAAGCTTCAGTTTGAATCTGGTCTATATTATATCTCAGCTGAGAAATTATAATATCAACAAGAGAAGAAAAAAAGTAGTTCTGAGTCTATTTGGAACATTGAAGGAAGATACTATGATTTATTGATTCCAAGCTGGCTTGCAGCAATCTCATTTCATTAGTTTTCTCTGCAACCTCTTCTCCCACATTCCCATCAGTTTCCCCCGATTCTCAGGTTCAAGTTTATTGTCATCTGACTGTGCACATATTCAACCAAAGGAAACGGCGTTCCCCCAGACCCACAAAACATACATCACACAGCACAAGAAAAACAATATTACCACAAATAGATTAGTAAAATATAATTCAAAGTGCATGTAGTGTGCAGAACAGGTAAACAGTAAACAGCTCGCTGTCCTAGTGACGAGAGCAGGGTGGTGGCAGGGTATTCATTAGGCTCATAGCCTGAGGGAAGAAGCTGTTACCCAGTCCTGATGCTCCTGTCCCTCCTTCCTGATGGTGGTTGGTCAATGAGATTGGTGGGGATCCTCAACAAAGCTTCAGGCCCTTCTTTTGCAATACTTCCGGTAAATGTCACAAAGGGAGACCCCAGTGATCCTCTCGGCAGTTTTCACTGTCCCCCAGTAAAAATCCATTGATTTCTGATGCTCAGCTACACGCCGTGAGCAATTTACAGACATAAGCACATATGCAGGAAACAAATACGTGTTGTCAGGCTCTGTCGGTGACACGAGGTGAATCACAAAGACTGGCATGGACTAATTGGGCTGAATATCTTGTTGCTGAGAATAGGTTCAAAATAAATTGTGAGAGCAGCAACATGAGAGTAGCACAGTATACTTCGGAACCGTTTTAACTAAGTCACCCACCCTTAAGCCCTTGGTTCAAGGCCTTCTCTACTCCACAGTGAGGCCACACTCAGGCTTTGAGGAGCAACATCTCATCCTCCGTCTCGGATGCCTCCAATCTGACAGCATCAACATCGATCTCTCTAACTTCCAGTAATTTCTACCCACTCCCTTTTCTCTTTTTCCCATTCCCCATTCCCTCTTATCCTTCCCTTCTAGTCTCCTACCCATCAGCCCCTTCTGGTGCCCCTCCCCCTTCCACTCCCCCCCCCCCCCCCCCGCTCCACTCTCTTCCCTTATCACCTTCTAGGTCCTCCCTTCATCACTGCGGGTTGCATGGTAACATAGCGATTAGCACAATTGCTTTATATTGTCTGTGATGACCAATCAGGGTTTGACTCACACCGCCATCTGTCAGCAGCTAGCACATTCTCCCCTCGAGCACGTGAGTTTCCTCAGGGAGCTCTGGTTTCCTCTCACAATCCAAAGGATGTGTGGGTTAGGGTTAGTAAGCTGCGGGCATGCTGCGTTGGCGCCAGAAGCATGGTAATACTTGCAGGCTGCCCCCAGCACTTCCTCGAACTGTCTTGGTCATTGTTGCAAACAACGCACTTCGTTGACCATGGATCGGCCTGTTCTGATGTGAGGTGCCAAGATGAGGCCGCCCTCGGGGTGGATGGAGGAGCAATACCTTGTATTCCGACTGGATGCCTTCCAAGCTGAAGGTATGAATATTGATTTTCCCTTCCAGTTGAACAAAATTTCCTCCCCCCCCTCTTCCATTTCCTCTATTCCCTCACACTGACCTTTCTCTTCTTCTCTCCTGACTATTACTTCCCCCCTCCTCCATCCCTTTCTCCTATTGTCCACTCTCCTCTCCTATCAGATACTTTCTTTTCTAGCCCTTGAATTTTCCCACCCACCTGACTTCACCCATCACCTTCCAGCAAGCCGCTTTCCCCTCTCCCCACCTTTTTATTCAGGAGTCTCCCCGATTCACTCTCAGCCCTGAAGAAGGGTCTGGGTCCAAAATGTCGACTGCACCTTTCTCCATAGACGCTGCGTTCCACCAGCATCTTGTGTGTGCGGCAACACACTGCATTGTATGTTTCGATGCACTTGTGAGAAATAAAGCTAATATTTATCATCTTAAACAACTGCTAGTTGTTTCCGTAAAGTGCCATTGTGTCTACAGATCTCTCAAGAGCTAAAGTTCCTGACTTTATTACGCCATGGGCCCCTACCATTAATTGAGGGATCTGTGGACCCCAGGTCAGGAAGCCCTGCTCTAGAGTCACTGTGGAGATCTCAGCAGCTTATCATTCACAATAAAATTCAAACAAAAACATAAATTGGGGACAGCATCGTTTTCATTATTAATGCACAGAACTGAAATTGAAACTGAGTCGTGATCCAATTTTCTGGCAGAAAATAAGACTCCAAAGAAAGAGTTCAAGATATCCAGAAGCGGCAAAAGAAAGAAAAGGAGAAATTTTAAAAAGCAACTGAAATGTGTCAGGGAGACTACTGTCAGAAACTGTGATTCATGTGTGGATGCTGCTGGTTTAACCTGTATTCTCCGCAGTGTACTCTGCCCACTATAACATGACGTGAATTTAAGATTTTGTTCATTATTTATATCCAGTGCAATTATAAAATAATGGATGTGTGCCCTTGTCAATTGCTTGAACCATCACCAAATGGAAAACATAAATGGTTTCAAAGGAAGTGGCTGGTCTCCACTGACGTTCCATCTCTGCTAATGGGCCCTGCAAAGCCCGCATCAGCTCCAGAGTTTTAGAAGTAAACAGCATAACAAGAAAGCAATCTAATACCATGGCACAATGAATTAAACTGCGCAGGTAATGCGTAATGGGACCGGGCTCCAATAACAATTCATAACAAAGAATTTAGGGAGCGATATGGGGAAGTAGAATAACAGTTCAGGTAAGTAAATAAGCAGAACCAATATCCTCTCCCCAACAAAGGGTCAAAGCCAAATTCAAAGTCGAATTTATTGCCATGTTTGCTTATTGAGATACAGCACAGAATAGGCCCCTCCGGCCCTTTGAACCACGCTGCACAGCAAGCCACTAATTTAACGCTAGCCTAATCACGGGACAGTTTACAATGACCAATTAACCTACCTGTTTGGATTATGGAAAGAAACTGGAGCACCCAGAGGAAACCCACGCAGCCACGGGGAGAACGTACAAACTCCCTACAGGCAACAATAGGAATCGAACTCCGGCCGCCCGTACAGTAAAGTGATGTGCAAACACCACTGTGCACAAGTATATCTATAGACAGATGCAATCAAAATCTTGCTTGTAGCACCATCACAGGCACATAGCATCAGATAAGCAGCGGTCACAAGAAAAACATGGACATAAATTATAAACAATTTTTATAAGAAAGAAAATAATTAGAAAAATGGAAGTCTATCTTAGTGTAAAGTGATCAAGGTGGTCAACATGTTGCTGAACTGAGGTCGTGATTAGGTTCAAGAACCAGATGGTTGAAGGGAAGTAGCTATCCTTAATTCTGCTCGTTGTGGAACTTGTGGTAAAAGTGAAAACATGGCTTGGCCCCAGTGTGGGGGATCTTTGAGAACGGATGCTGCCTTCTTGAAGCAAGTCCTCATGTAAACACGACCAATGGTGGGGAGGGATGCCCCGGTGATGTATCATGCAGAGTCCACTCCCCTCCGCAGCTTCTTACACACTTGCATATTTGAATGGCCGTACCAGGCTATGATGAAACAAGTCAGGTTACTTTCAACAGTACATCTGTGCAGGTTTTCTCTCTCCAATATACGTATGCAATTGAATACAGAGATGACTTCTGGTGCAAAGAACTGTGGAGAGGGCAGGGCACAGTGATCTGTAAGATAAGGCATTATTACTACTAACAGTAATGTAATAACTCCCAATCAATTCCATAAACAAAAACTACCTGATAAATGCTCTCAACGTGCAAGTACTTACACATACTGTATATATCTGAATGTTTGTGTGTCCGTGTTCTTGTATCTCATTCATGTGTATGTTTATGGATATACTGTATATGCATATATGTTGACATGAATTAACATACACATGTAGGTCTTCAAATTCTTGTTTCACATTCAAATGGGTGTGTGTGTGTGCACTACTGTGCAAAAGTTTTAGAAACATATATATAGCTAGGGTGCCTAAGAAGTTTGCACAGTACTGTAGTAATTTTATGTATTGCACTGTACTGCTGCCACAAAAAAAAACTAAATTTCATGACGTATGTGAGTGATGATAAACCTGATTCTGATATGGGTCTCTATTGTGGACTGAGAGTGGGAAGGGGGCAGGGAGGAGGGAATCACGTTTGGGGAAAAGGGGAAATGAGAGAGGAGGGCGCAGGAAGCTTGAGAGACATTCTGTAATGATCAATAAACCAATTGCTTGGAGTCAAATTACCTTCCCTGGTGCCTCATTGCTGAGTGTGTCTGGACCCACAGCAGCCCCCTCCCCGCCCCTGGCAATCCATCTCTGCCACCTGTCCCACACCCCTCCTGCAGGCCTTCACCCTTACCGTTCCCAACATCCTCTGTGCCCAGCAGATTTATAAACTCACTCTCCAATCCACATTGACAAATACAGTGCTGTGTAAAAGTCTTAGGCACCTGAGTTATAAAAATGTGCCTAAGACTTTTGCACAGTACTGTGTATTGGTTCACAGGATGCAATTTTATTGCCTGTACCAGATATCAACCAAAAGGCTACTTGGATATTTTAACTTTCATTATTCCTGCCATCTTTGACAAGATACTGATTCTTTTTCCCCAAATCATTAAATACTAAAATCCTCACTTTTATTTTTGAATTCCAGCATGCATTTCACCCCCTCAACCTGTAAGGACTTTCCAAGGCCTCCTGTCATGTCCTCTTCATAACCTTGGCCATAAATACTCCCCTTGTCACCACCCTCCCTTTGCCCTAACAGTGACATCAGAACCTGTGGGTATCTAAATGCCAATCGTTTTTGGATTTTTCCATTACACACCTTTGTAAGAATGGTCTTAAGGAGCTATTCTGCATGGGTGCTAATCTTCCAGAGGTAATTAAAGAATGACTTCTGGTTATATGTTGCCTTTCACAATTTCAGGATATCTCAAAGAAGCTTATGGCCAGTCACTTTGCCCAGCCCTACAGTTTTCCAATGATGTTTCCACCATTGGCACTATTCCTTTAACTGCGTGTGTTTCAATACTGAAAATACCTCATTAACCCTTCGTCTTTCTAACAAACCCTTTTAACAAGACGTCTATCCTTAAGCTCTTACGTAGCTCAGAGACAGTAGCATTCCGGAGAGCTGATAGATAGTAATTGGATTATTAGCTACTCTCTGTCCACCACAACGAGCAAGATTTTCCGGTGACTACCCATTTTAATTGTCCTTCCCATTCCCATTCCATGGTCTCCTATACCACCATGATGTGGCCACCATCAGATTAGAGAAGCAGCTCCTCATGTCTGTGTAGCCTCTGACCTGAGAGCATGAACATCAATTTCTGTAACTTCCACCCCATTCCCTATTCTGGCTCCACACACAAAATGCTGGAGGTACTCAGCAGGTAAGGCAGCATCAATGGAAATTAAAAACTATCGACATTTCTGGGCGAGACCCGTCTCTTCTTCTCACTTGCCCATCACCTCACTCTGGTACTTCTCCTCTTTCGCTTCTTTCCCATGGTCTACTTCCCTTTCCAATCAGATTTCTTCTTCGGCCCTTTACCTTTCCACCTATCACCTCCAAGCTTCTTATTTCAACCCCTCCTCCACACACCGACCTAGCTCCTCACCTGGCTTCACCTATCACCTGCCAGCTTGTAGTCTTTCCCCTCCCCCCCACCTTCTTATTCTGGCTTCATCCCCCTTCCTTTCCAGTCAGGATGAAGGGACTTGGCCTGAAATGTCAACTGTTCATATTCCTTTCCATAGAAGCTGCCTGTCCTGGGTTCCTCCAATATTTTGTATGTGTTGCTTTCGTCCCATATACAGCGAAAAACTTTGCCATCCATGCCATCCATGGAGATCATTTCAACCCTCCCTCCCCCACCCCTATTCTAATCAATTTTTACAAGAGGACCGTTAAGAGCGCCCTGGCTTGCTGTATCACCATTTGCTACAGGAACTGCAAGGCACTGACTGCAATGTCCTACAAAGGATCGTGAGGACTGCTGAAAAGAACAATGGGTCTCTTTTCCACCCATTAGAGAAATTTATCAGGAGCACTGTGTACGCAGAACCCTTAGCATTGTCAATGATCGCTCCCATTTGTCCAACAATCTCATTGACCCTCTGCCATCGGGCAGAAGATACCGTAACATTAGAACACAGGCTGTTAGGAAGGGAAATGACTTCATCCCCCAGTTCGAGACTACTGAACTCCCTGCCACTGCCCAGGGATCACCATGTTATGCTGTTTACATTTTAACTTGTGTTTTAAATGAACCTTATTATTTAAATTATTTGTGATGATATTTCTTTATGTGTTGTGTGTGAGTCATATGTACTGTGTTGTGTACTTTGATCCGGAGGAACGTTGTTTTGTTTAGCAGTATACATATGTATGGTTGAATGACAATGAACTTGAACAAAAGTTCATTCATGTAGTACAAAGGATAAACAAAAATAGAATGGATATTAAAGGCAGATGACTTGATTATAGGGTTAAGAAGTATCTTTGAGAGGTAAAGGGTTAATGAGGTATGTCCACAGTTGAAGGACTTGGAGCTAAAGAAATGGATGTCAGTAGTGAAGTGGGAGATATATTGGAGATTTGCCCTAGTACGCTTTTCCTCTTCTGCCTGCTGTTACCTCAGAAAGAGGTAGGTTTCTCTGCTTGTTGCGTTGGTAAATTAGCTAAGAGGGATGTAGGGCAGATTTGCTCTCCATCTTTCAATTTACGTCTGCTGTTAGTGAAAAAAATATTTTATATTCCCTCGTGGCTTGTTGCTAGGCAAGCATGCCAGTGTGTGGGCGGCCTGGCTTTTCAAATCTGTTCAGCTTCTATGACACGCAAGATCATACAGAGGGAGATTCACGTGCCCTGCACAGATGAAGAGAGTTTTAATTTTTCGGGGGGTTGCCCACTGTGGAAATAAAGCACTTTATTCAGTGTTCTTGCCAGCCTCACATTTTTAATTAATGTGGAATCCCAGCTGAAGACTGAGCACAGAGTTGAATGGTGAAAGAAAGGAGAGAAGGAAGATAGCGTTGACATTCTAGATGAGTACTTGTAATGTGATTAATCCCATATCAAGCAAGATGGCTGTAAGAACAAGAACTCATTATCAGAAGTGGTAGCCTAACCCATAATAGAATGATGCTCTCTCAATAGTCACAAGCATGAGAAAATAGGCAAACGCTGGAAATCCACACAAAGTGCTGGAGCAACTCAGCAGGCCGGGCAGCATCTATGGAAAAAAGTAGAGGCAACATTTTGGACCAAGACCCTTCATTAATACCATAAGACATAGGAGCATTAGGCCATTTGGCCCATCGAGTCTGTTCTGCCATTTCATCATGGCTGATCCATATTCCCTCTCAGCCCCAATCTCCTGCCTTCTTCCCACATCTCTTCATACTCAGTCTAATCACAATCTATCAAAGCAATGACATTTTACAACACTTTTAAACAACAATGGAGATGCCTTCCAAGGCCTAGACTTCATCAATGTGTAATCTTTTCAGATATTCATGGCACTTTAGCCTAGCAGTTAGCACAACGCTCTACAGCACACCAGCTAAAGACTGGGATTCAATTCCTGCCAACATCTCTGAGGAGTCTGTACATTCTCCCCATGAAATGTGTGTTTCCTCCAGATAATGCAGTTTCAACCAACATTCCAAAAGACGTAGTGAGGAGTGGGCCTGCCTCATTGGCACCGAAAGCATGGCGACACTTGCAGGCTGCCCAGCACAGTCCTCACTGATTTGATTTGGCATAAAAGACACTTCTCACGGTATGCTTCAAGTCCCATGTGACAAATGAACCTAATCTTCTTTTCACTCTTGCTCAGTTGATTGAAAGAGCCTCTGTCATATTGCACTATATTTAATTCACTGCAATACTTTTAATGTTTACATAATTTCTTTTCTTTTCTACACATTGGGTGTTTGACAGTCTTTTTTTTCAAGGGTTCTATTGGCTTTCATTGTTTTGTGGTTGCCTGCAAGGAGACGAATCTCAAGGTTGCATATAGTTTATATATTTTGATTAATAAATGTCCTTTGAACTTTGAACAAAACAAAGTGATTAAACTAACACACAAAATGCTGAAGGAACTCAGCAGGCCAGGCAGCACCCGTGGAAAAAAGTACAGTTGACATTTCAGGCCCGAAACATCAATTGTACTTTTTTCCATAGATTCTGCCTGGCCTGCTGAGTTCCTGCAGCATATTTTGTGTGCGTTGCTTGGATTTCCAGCATCTGCAGATTTTTTCTTGGAAGTGTTTATCTTTGCAGTTATAGCCATCTAATAGATAGACTGAAATAATTTCATCCATTGTGAATATAGTTGCCAAATTGCATGGAGGAACAGTAGCTGACCTATATCACATAAGAAAGGCATCATTGGTAATGGACTCAAATCTACCCTGCCAATATACACTCAACAGCCACTTTATTAGGGTACAGCTGTACACCCACTCATTAATGCAAATATCTATTCTGCCAATCATGTAACAGCAACTCAACGCATATAAGCATGTAGACATGATCAAGAGATTTATTTGCTCTCCAGATCAGCCATCATAATAGAGAGGAAATGTGATCTAAATGACTTTGACTGTGGAGCAATTAATTGGTGCCCGACAGGGTAGTTTGATTCTCTCAGAAACTGCTGATCTCCTGGGATTTTCACACACAACAGTCTCTAGAGTTTACGGAGAATGGTGCAAAAACAAAGAAAAACATCCTGTGAGCAGCAGTTCAGTGGGTAAAAAATGCCTTCTTAATGAGAGAGGTCGGAGGAGGATGACCAGACTGTTTCTAGCTGACAGGAAGGTGAGAGTAACTCAAGTAATCACGCTTTACAACAGTAGTTGCACAGAAGAGCATCTCCAAATGCACAAAACATTGAATCTTGAAGTGAGTGGGCCACAGCAGTGGAAGGCCAAATTGGAATATATTCTTGTACCTAATAAAGCGGTGACTGAGCGTAAATCTATGTGAAATGTTGGCCAGCATTGTAAAGACTCAAGCGCAGATGTAACTGTTCCATTGAAGACCAGCAGAAGACCACAAGCATATACTCAGTGGTCACTTTATTAGGTACGGGGGAAAGCCACTGACTATACTGGAATTCAGCATCAAGCAGTTCTCATAACCATTAGTATGTTATTTAGTTTACCTTGCAATCAACCTGATGGGAAAAAAATGTCCTTGTGATGGGAGACCTAAGCAAGGATGGGTAAGACCCAAGTGTTGAAGTGTCCAAGACTAGAATGGAGACAGAGTATTTGGCTGAAATGAAGACATGGTTCTAAACCAGACGCTAGACAATAATCCAAAGTTGAGATGATGATTGTGCACATAACCTCAGTTCAACTGCTCTTTAAATATTAAAAACCTGGTGCCAAAACATGGCTGCCAATTAGCGGGAAGGCCTGAATATTTAAAGGGGCCACAACAGCTTTCTATATTCCAGGGAGTTAGATCTTCTAAATCCCAAAAGCTGGCATGATTGGGTGCTTGTCTTAACAGCCTTATCATCCCATATGTGGCATTCCCTTGTATTTTCCATTGATCTACTCAATACCTGAACAGTAAGTGTTTAAAAAGGCACTTTGAGAGGATACTAAATGCTTCTGCAATAAATGTATCGACCTTGGCCATTCAACTCGTCTCAATAAATGATCACATTTTCACAATTGGTTAGCCGACAGGTTTGTGGTTGGGTTTTGCATTGCTCCATGATTGATTGTGAAGTCTTGTCGAGGATTGCAGTCATTCTGTTGAAATCAATACTTGCAATAATGGTATAAGGGGAAATAAATTGTCCTCTACCAAGTCTCCCAGCTGAACAATACAAACTCAAAGCCATAAAGGCTTTGAGTGCTCAAACTGACATCTCAAGTCAATGAGTTGGGAAATTGGCTGAGGAATATTGAAATCCCAAGTCTGCCTGACATAAACACGAGATTCTACAGATGCTGGAGATCTTGAACAACACACACACACACACACACACACACACACAAAATGCTGGAGGAACTTAGCAAGTCAGGCAGTACATATGGAGTGCAATAAACAGTCGACATTTCAGGCTGAGACCCTTCATCAGAACTGGAAAGAAGGGGGAAGAAGAGAGTCAGAATAAGAAGGTGGTGGAGGGGGGGGGGGAAGGAATACAGGCTGGCAGTAGACAGGTGAGGCAGGTGGGTGAGGGAGACAGGTGATCGGTGAAACCAGTTCCCCAGTTTCTACCAGCTTTTCCAGCCCCAGCCAAACTGAATTTTTTACTGATCTTTTTTTCTTCTCCATCTGCTCTTGTGATGTTCATTTATTCACTTTCAATTTTTGAAGACAATTTTCCAGAAAAAAATGTATTTTCTGACTCTTTAAATATTACTTGTATGTCTCTATAGCCAGAGAGTGTTGAATCTGTGGAATTCTTTGCTACCGGCAGCTGTAAAGGCTGGTCTTTATGCATATTTAAGGCAGAGGTTGATGAAATGGCGGAGCAGACACGATGGGCCAAATGGCCTAATTCTGCTCCTATTTCTTATGATCTTAATGTTAAGTGTCTGACTTGTTAAAGACTAAAGGAAGAGTTGCTCTGGAATGGGTCCAGAAGAGAAGTGTAAATATAGATTCATGGCTGAATAACGATAGTTTTGAGGATAGACCACTCCATCGGGGATGCTTTGCTTCAGAACATATGAGACTATGAAGGATTTAATTCACAATTGGGGTATTATTTTCACATGCACTAGCTGTGTACATGCACATAAATATACTAGAGTGCCTAGGACTTTTGCACAGTACTGTATTTGTCACAGTGGAGCAGAGAGAAAGTCTGTAAATCCGACGGGAGCAAAGGATGTTGGGAATGACGAGGGTGGAGCTCAATGGGAAGGTAGTGGGATAGCTAGCAGAGGAGGAGTGCCAGGGTGGGGGCAGACACACCCAGCCCTGAGACACCAGGCAAGGTCACTTGATTCCAAATAATGTCTCTGGTGCTTCCTGCTCCCTCCCCTCTCCCCTTCCCCTTTTCCCAACCATGATTCCCCTCTCCCTGCCCCCTTCCCACTCTCAGTCCACGACAAAGGCCCGTATCAGAATCAGGTTTATCATCACTCATATATGTCATGAAATTTGATTTTTCTTTGCAGCAACACTACAGGGCTATACATACCATTATTGAAGTACTGTGCAGAATTCTTAAGCAGCCTGGCTATATGTATGTATATATATATGGACCTAATCACTGTAATGGAGACATAAGAATAGAAAACCTCCTTTCCATCTAATAATCAGCTTCCATAGTGCATTCCTAGAGGGAGCAAAGGTTGCGAACAGCAAACCCTTGACTAAAATAAAATCCCACCAGCATAGTGTTTTCAATGTCCGAGAGAAAATATAATCTTCTATGATAAGAGTATAACATTTTTACTTCACACATAAATTATAAATACATCATGTTTTATATTTTGTAGCTTATGTGACTGGTGCATTGGCGTTCCAGATTTCAGAGATCTTCAGGAATAAAGCAGCAAGGAGAAATACTAGCAGGGGGAAACTACAAGTACTTGAATTATCGCTCAGATCAGCGGACTACCTCAATGCTTTGAAATGGCGATATTGTAGAGTAACGCTTTACAGAGCCGGCTGTGGAATCGGGGTTACTGCCTCTGTAAAGAGTTTGTACATTCTCCCTGAGACCACACGGTTTTCTCCAGGAACTTGGGTTTCCTCCCACATTCCAGGTTTAGTAAATTGTGGGCATGCTGCGCCGGCGCCGGAAGTGGCAACATACGTAAGCAGCCCTCAGTACATCCCGGATAGTGTCCAACAACGCATTTTCCAATGTTTCGTTGCGCATGTAACAAATAAAGCTAACTGTTCTTTAAATCATGTTGGAATTTTCTTTTGCAGTTTAGCATAGAATCCCACTTAACATTTCAAATATGGCAAAATCCCAGATGGGCAATGGAGGCAGAATAATAGAAGGTGGTAGAACACAAGAACAGCAGGGGTTCCCAAACTTCATTTTGCCATTGCCCAATACCATTAAGCAAGGGGTCCGTGGACCCCAGTTTGGGAGCTCCCGTTCCACAGAGATAACGAGGAATTTCTTTCGGTAGTAAGTACGTGAAACTCCTTGCTACAGACAGCTGCGGAAGCCGCGTCACTGTGTATATATATTTAAAACGGAGGTTAATAGGTTCTTGAATAGAAAAGGTGTCAAAGGTTATGGGGGAAGTCAGGAGAATGGGGTTGAGAGGGATAATAAATCAACTGTGATGGAACGACGGAACAGACTCGACGGGCCGAATGGCCTGATTCTGCTCCTGTGTCTTATGATCTTACAGTTTTATGTTCTAACGCAGAACAGTACCACACATGAACTTGTCATGAACCCTTCGGACCAGCGAGGGGCGCCGGGTAGCAGCACGTCTCGATGCACCTGAACGTCTTTTATTTGAGTTTACAGGAGTTGTTTAATGACCACTTTTACCATTAAGCCGCCACTGCATTTTTCGTGATGGTCGTTACGTGAATACGGAGTGTCCTTATACTTCTCGTCCTTAAGTGATTAAGTTTTTTTTTTGTATTTCGATCGGCACGGGTTTCCTGTGCTTTCTGTTCGATTTAAGGTTATTCTGGACCAGCGCTCGTCGCTGACTCCTGGATACGAGGTCTCCGTGAACTGCCGTCCTGCGTGCTCAAATCAGGACTGAGTGAGCTCTTAATTTCATTATTCTTTCTATTATTCTCCGAATAAATATTCATCCTGAGTTTACTCCCTGGGTCAGCTCACCTGAAGATCTTTTTACAGAACTGGTCCAAGATGCTGTGCCAAATTAAGTAACCCAGAAGTTAAAAACTTGTCCCTTCAGTCCACCATTTACCTCCATTCTCTGCATATTAATTATTTTTATTTATTTAGCCATTCTGGCTCTTCGAGGCGCGTTGCCCTAGCAACCCCACTGTCAAGCCCAGTTAACCCTAGCCTAATCACAGGACAATTTACGATCCCCACTTTGCCTAGAAAGCCCAAACGTCCCTCGGGGTGACGTACAGAGACTCCTTACAGAACGACGCCGGAATTGAACTCACAACTCCGGAATGCCCCGAGCTGTAATCGACCGTATTCATGTCCCAGTCCAGGAACCTCTTCAACACTTCGCCGTACCTACCTCCATTACCGCCCCCGGCAATGCAACCCAGGGACCACCCACCCTCTATTGCAACCGTGCTCTGTACACCACTTTTGAACGCATTCCCTCTGGCTCCCAGTGCAAGCCCTCTGGTACGAGACATTGTGACGCAGGGTTAAAGACACCGACTGTCTATGTACACCAGAAAGTCTGAAGGTGCTGGAAATCCAAAGCAGCACGCACAAAATGCTGGAGGAACTCAGCAAGTCGGGCAGCATCTGTGGAGAGAAATGAACAGTCGAGGTTTCAGGCCTCGATCCTTTCTCAGGATTCTCTATTCTGACTATCTATTGTTAGAATAGATGACTGACTATTCTGTCCATGCCCCTCATAATCTCGACTGCACGACAAAACCTTGACTGGACATGATTTAACACTGTTCCCCCTCCTTCGCAGCCTGAAGCTATGCAATGTTAGTCTTTTTGCCAGACAGTTAGTTAGCTCATCTTCCAGATTTTCAACAGCTTTTCAAGAGTTCCGAATTCAAAGCACTCCATTGAAACGACTGATAACATTTTGGATTGATTGGGCCTGCTTGGGGGCGAAATCCATGCTTCAAAGTATATTATCAACGTACTGTATATGTCACCGTTAAAATACCAGGAGATTTTGTTTTCTTCCGGATATTCTTGCTTCACGAGACAGATAATAAAGTGGTTTGAAATCTAACTATTTCCTATCAGGGTCAAGCAGACCGTCTGCGTTTAACCATTGCCAAGGATTAATATGTCTACCTAACTATAAAATGGTAATGTCTGTCAAGCTGTAAAGTATCACTGTCTAATTTACGCGCTGGTTCCGTGACAACGTGTCATAAGTAATCAGCATCAGTCCAAATCACCACGCTACAGCCAAATTCAATTTCTTCAAGCAGGTAAACAAGCCCCCGGAGGTTAATACCTTCTACTTGAAATGTTTTTTTTTAATATCAACCCGCCCAGTTAGCCGAAGGATAAAGCTGGATGAACTGTGCCTAACCGACATTTATCAGCGCTTCGTCATCGGAGCAGCTGCCGCTGAAACGGAGCTTGAGAAAGGCAAAGGATCCTCCCGGGATGGCAGGGGGACCTCTCTGCGTAGGATGAGATTGGCGGGGATTTTCACGGCTATTGCTTTCACGCAAGCCGGGCACATAGGTGGCGTTTCTCTATCAGTGGAGGATTAATACGTGTATGTGTGTGTGTATATATATATATAACGGGAGCTTCATCAATTCCAGCCCATTGCATTTCACACCGGGCTGCTTACGCACAGGAAATTCGTGGAGGGTGGGGGAGGCTGGCACTACAGATTGCCCCAGGTAATAAACAGCTTACTTTTTATATCAAAATAAACTTTATTCATTATTTTAAAAATTGTAATGTGAAACCGCGCAATTCTTCAAAAGGCAACGCCTCATGAAGGTAGAGTCTATCAACAAGATCTATCTCGCCATCCAGAGCATGCCCTCTTCTCATTATTACCAACAGAAGGGAGGTACAGGAGCCAGAAGACTCGTACTCAATGGTTTTAAGAATTGCTTCTTCCACTCCACCATCAGATTTCTGAACGGTCAACGAACCCGGGGCACTGCCTCACTATTCGCTCTCTTTTTGGACTACATATTTGATGTATATATTTTAGAGGGGAGGCTCTCCATTGGTCAGGATAGACCATGGATGTTGCATCCAACTACGTGATATGCAAGCCAGGGTAGTGTGTCCACGTACAGGCTACCCCTCTTTCCAAGCTGCCAAATCCAAAGGAACGACAGAGACTAGTACAGTTTGGCACCAGCTGCAGCGCTGGACTCAACGTAGGACTGCCTTAGAGACTCTCGTTCCGGATTTTTCCTCCCAAAGCCTTCCCCATGAGTGAGTACAGCCGTAGGGCAGCGAAGATTTGAGACCGGGAGTTTTCCTTCTCCTAATTGAGCTGCCAATCACGGCTGCCGAGCCCCATCTGCCCGGCACGACCGGTTTTAAGGTGCTGGTGACCAACCGCTTGCCTCTTCTCCTGTCAGTAGAAACGGTTCCAGCAGGCTTCGTAGCTAAACCAAAAGTGAAAGCTAGGAGCTGAATCTGGTTCTCACAGGCTTTTTGAGACGCACACCACTGGGAGCATTTAATAGAAAGCCGGAGCTTATCCCCACTACCACCCTCAGCTATAGTAACCTGAAGGATGTCTATCCATCTTTATTGCTCTATATCTCTCTCTATCTCTATTCTTTTCTATAACGTATAATACATATTTTATATATTGTACTCTGCTACCACAAAACATCTAATTTCACAACATTTGTCAGTAATAATAAACATGATTCTGCAAGAATTTTCATTCTTACATTGATAGGCAATGTGTTAAGTAGGGTTCTATTACCTTTCCTAAAATCAAGGAGACTGTTGTCACTCATGTAGCCCCATGGGGCGAGACACTACTACTGGAACAGGTTCTTTTTTAACAGACAGCCAAACTTCAGGCCATGTCTCTCAAGCACTTGTGCTAATGTAATTTTGAGACTGTATAGTACTGTGCAAAAGTCTTAGGCACCTATGTGTGTGGGGGGGGGGGGGGGGCTAGGACTTTTGCATGGTACTGTAGTAATTTTATGTATTGCACCGGAATGCTGCAAAAAATAATTCATGACATGTGTGAGTGTAGATAAACCTGATTCCGATATGGGTCTCTGTTGTGAACTGAGAGTGAAAAGGGGGTAGGGAGAGGGGAATCATGGTTGGGAAAAGGGGAACGGAGAGGGGAGGGAGAGGGAAGCACCAGAGAGACATCCTGTAATCATCAATAAACTAATTGTTCAGAATCAAATGACCTTGAATGGTGTCTCAGGACTAGGCGTGGCTGCAGTGGTGCCCACATCCACACCAGGCACTCCTTCTCTGCCACCTGTCCCACACCCCTCCTATGGAGCTCCACATTCACCATTCAGAACATCCTTGCTCCGGCCAGATTTACAGACTCACTCTCTGCTCCACTGTGACAAATACAACACTGTGCCTAAGACTTTTGCAAAGCACTGTATGTGCTGAATCGTAATTATACAAGACGTATCTGACTTTATGTATGGTGTTTTGCAGCTTGACCCAAGAGGAACATTGTCTCCTTTAGCTGTATACACGTGTATGGTTGAATGACTATAAACTTAAACTTGATAAGTCGATTCAGACCTTAAGTTGGAAAATACACAAAAATCACTTCATATGGTAACAATACTGCTACAATATTGTAATGAGCAGCCTCAACATGACGTAAGATTGTTTGAGAGACATGTAATGGGCCTAATCTATCTGACAGAGCCATGGAAATTCCAGGGTGTACCAGCAGCAGTGAGCTACTCATGGCTGAGCTAGCTTCAGATGGCTGCCCTTGCTTGGCTGGGGCAGCTAGTCAAGGATGGGCTGGAGTCAGCCTGACATCCCAGTCCACCACAGACAGAGTGGTGCCATAATGACAACCTCAATAAGACCGAAGCAATGCACACGGAGTGCTGGGGGAGCTCAGCAGCTCAGACTGTTTGCAAGGGTAATAAACAGTCGATGCTTCAGGCTGAGACCCTTCATCGGGACTAGCAAAGCAGGGGTCGGATGCCACAATAAGAAGGGGGGAGAGGGAGCAGCCCACTGGCAAATGATAGGTGAGACCAGGTGAGGGGGAAGAGGGGGATAAAGTGAGAAGATGGGAAGTGATATGTGGAAGAGATAAAGGACTGAAGAACTGATCTGGTAGGAGATGAACAAGGTGGAGGTGACAGGCAATTCATGACAGTGCTGGAGGAAAGGAGAATGGTAGCAATATCAAAGAACTGATTGGTCTTTAGGAAGAGAAAGTCAGGTGAACAAGCACCGATCCTCGTTGAAGGGCCTGCAGTGGAAAGGGTGATCAGCCTCATATTCCTGGGGCATTAACATCTCAGATCTATTCTGGGCCCAGCAAATATATGCAAACATGAGGAAGGTGCACCAGTATCTCTGCTTTCTTATAGGTTTGAAAAGTTTTGGCATGTCACCCAAAACTTCTACAGATGTACAATGGAAAGCATTCTGACTGGTTGCATCTCGGTTTGGTATGGAAATTCCAACACACAGACTTGTGAAGCTAAAAAAAAGTGGTAAACTCTACCACAGGTACAGTTGTCTCCAACTTCAAAGACATCTACAGGAGGCGATGTCACAGGAAGGCAAAATCAATCATTAAACATCTGAGCCAAGTCCTCAGCTCAATGATGCCATCAGGCAAGAGGCACAGAAACCATGAAGACCCACATCTCGGGGTTCAAAAATAGTCTTTTCCCCACTGCCATCAGATCCTTGAACTGACCTGAAAATCCCTCATTCTACCTGAGAGAATTCTTTACCTCAACTGCCACTTACAGTTCATGACCACTTTATTAAATACACCTGTACACATGCTTGTTAATGCAAATATCTAATTAACCAGTTATGTGGCAGCAAAGCATGCAAACATAGTCAAGAGGTTGAGTTGTTATTCAGACCAACTATCGGGGATAGAAATGTGATCTAAGTGACTTTGACCGTGGAATGAATGTTGGTGCCAGACAGGGTGGTTTGAGTATCTCAGGAATTGCTGATCTCCTGGGATTTTCATTTGAGACCGTCTCTGGAGTTTAAAATAGTGTAAAACAACAAAAAATATCCAGTGAACAGTAATTCTGTGGGCAAAAGTGCCTTCTTAATGAGAGAGGTCAGAGGAGAATGGCCAGCCTGGTTCATACTGACAGGAAAGCGACAGTAACTCAAGTAATCACTGGGTTCCAGTCTTGGGGCCGTTTTATAAGGTACATTCCTGTACTCAATAAAATGGTCACTGAGTGTATATTGTTATGCTAACTTTTGTTAATTTTGTTTTATTATGTTTGTAGTATACAGTGCTGTTGCTGTGATAAGCAAATTTTCATGACATTAATGCACCAGCAATGTATGCCCATGATAGATGCCAGCATCTACGGAGGGGAGTAGGGTCAACACTTTAGCCCAGGAAATGAAGATTTCCAGCATCTGCAGAACCTCTTGTGTTTATCTGTTCTTCTGGTGCCAACTAATTGCTAATACTAACCATATCTCATTGGAACGTGGGAGGAAACCAGATCTCCTGCAAGAAACCCACATGTCTTGGGGAGAACGTACAATCTTCTTCCAGGTACGATACAATTGAACCCCAATTGGTGATCACTGGTGCTTCACTACACGTTATTATTTTACCTTGAATTTGACCTTGGGCTCCCCTTTGAACTGAATAAGAACCACTGATGTGCAGAGATGAGGGTCTAATTACACTTTGCAATTAACCTTCAGCTCAGAGGCATGAAGTACAACCAGCAGAGCCACTGCCTCGGATCGCCAAATACTCAAGCTAAATCCTGGCCTCAGGGGCTCTCTGTGTGGAGTTTGCACATTCTCACTGTGACTGAGGAAGCTCCCTCCTTGTGTTTTTCTTCCCTTCTATATCACAATAACCCCAGTTCATAGGTTAATTGACCACAGTAAATTGCTCCTAGGTGAGTGTCAGAACACTCACAGAACATTGGGGTCAGTTGATGAGAATGTGAGGGGAAATGTGATTAACATAGGATTCGTGCATTGTTGATAGTATGGCTTTGGTGGGCCAAAGGGTCTGCTTTTATGCTTTCTCTCACACAAAATGCTGGGGGAACTCAGTAAGTCAGGCAGCATCTACCGAGGGGAGTAGGATCAACACTTTAGCCCAGGAGATGAAGATTTCCAGCGTCTGCAGAACCTCTTGTGTTTATCCCTTCTTCTGGTGCCAACTAATTGCTAATACTAACCATATCTCATCAGAATGTGGGAGGAAACCAGAGCTCCTGCAGGAAACCCACATCATGGGGAGAATGTACAATCTCCTTCCAGATACGATACGATTGAACCCCAATTGGTGATCACTGGTGCTTCACTACATGATATTATTTTACCTTGTTCTACATCAATGCACTGTATAAAGATTTGATCTGTACAAACAGTATGCAAGACAACTTTTCATAGTTCCTTAGTACATGTGACAATTACAAACCAGTTCAATACAACTGTTCTTGCAGGAGCCAACGTCAAAGTAAATTTATTATCAAAGTACGAATATGTTATCATATACTACCTTGAGATTCATTTTCCTGCAGGAATTTACAGGAAAATAAAAAAATACAATAGGAATTTAAGAAAAGTATATATAAAAAAAGACTGACAAACAACCAATGTGGAAAAGAAGAGAAATTGGACAAGAAGAAGAAATAAATAATACTGAGAACATGAGTTGTAGTCCTTGACAGGGTGAATCTGTAGCTGTAAAATCAAAATTCAAAGTTCAAAGTACATTTATTATCAAAGTATGTATACAGAATACAACTCTGAGATTTATCCTCCCACAGGCAGCCACAAAACAAAGAAACACCATGGAATCCATTCAATAAAACATCAAACACCCAAAGTGCTAAAAATGAACAAATTGCACAAACAGCAAAAAGTGAGTGAACAACATATAGAACATCAAACACCAAACCAGGTGTCCAGTAGTACTCAGCTGAGTTCAGTTCAACGCAGCCCATTAGTCCACCTCAAGCCGCAGATCCATCCTTCCCCAAAGCACCCAGTCCATTCGATAAAACCGCTCAACAACAGCAAAAAAAATCCAGGAACACATGCAAAATGAACCTCAAAGTCCCCCAAAATGGGTCCTTACAATGTGGATCCCAAGATTCCTGCTCTTTCCTCTGACAGCAGCTCGCAAGAGGGAGAGGAAGTTCCTTAACCAAGTGGTGTGGGATCTAAGGCTTCTGTATCTCCTGCCCAATGGTAGTAGCAAGAAGAGACCATGGCCTGGATGGTTGGGTCCTTGTTGAAGGATGCGGCTTTCTTGTGGGAGCGCACCTTGTAAATGTGACCAGTGGTGGGCAGGACTTCCCAGTAGATGGACTGGCCTGTATCTACCACCTTCTGTAGATATTTCCATTCCTGGACAATGGTATTTCCATACCAGGCTGCGATGTAACCAGTCAGGATACTCTCCGCTGTACATCTATATAAGTTTGTCAAAGTTTTTGGTGACCTGCATTAACAAAGTATAAGCACTGTCGTGCCTTCTTTGTGATGGCAGCCAATGGGTGTGTGTAGAATGAGCAGTCAGCACTCAGAGGACCGCCCAATAGGCTATCCATTGTGTTCGGTGCTTTAAAACATGTATTTCTAAGCTGTCAATGTTAGTGAGAGGTGATGCTTCTGCAAGCCATTTTTCAGACCATTGTAGCTGAAAATCTTGCCTGTGGATGATGAATTCTGGGTGTTGACATAATTTGAGCAAGTTTGATGCCAGTAAAACTGCACTAGAGAACACAAAAAGAACTAATTGAAAATAAGCAGACATCAGTATCTAGTGCTAACACAGTCAGAAACATACACAAAATTCCAGTGTTCCTTGTTAATGCAGTTTCCAACATGGTAACATCTTCGCTTTGACAATGTGGAGACAAACTTTGAGCTGGTATGGTTTATTGCATTAAGTTTCATGGTCCTGAAATCCATGACTAAGTGAGTTAAGACACTGGCATGAACAGCAATGAAAATGTTAATGGGGAATGAAATACTGGTGTGTCCTGATCTTTCCGAGACTGGATTTCAGCCTGTGTTATTTTCTGGAAAATGTTAAGAAAGCACTCCAGTGGCATTTCTAAAGCAGATTTTGTTTCATATTACTTACAGTCCAATTCGACTATTGAGTCCCATGATCTCATAGTCATTTTGTTGGCTTGGGTTCGAATCCCACCACTGCCAAGGCAGTTCTTCAGCGGCAGCACGGTGGCGTAATGCTAGCTTAAGATTGGGGTTCAATTCCCACTGCTGCCTGTAAGGAGTTTGTACTTTCTCCCCGTGACTGCGTGTGTTTCCTCCATGTGCTCCTGTTTCCTCACACATTCCAAAGACGTTAGTGAGTTGTGGACATGTTACGTTGGCCTCACTTACAGGCTGTCCCTGCACTATCCTTGCTGATTTGATTTGATGCAAACAAAGCATGTCACAGTATGTTTTATTGTATGAGTGACAAATAAAGCTCATCTTCACCGTTAGCTTTATCTATTTTGTGCCATTAAGGAGGTCAATTTCTCTCTCCCCAGATTCCTTTATACAAATATTATTCACATAGAGTTAATCAAATTCATCCCCTTTGAATGACACCAATCTTAAATCCAGTGTCAACTCCCTATAAAATGTGGGCAGAGACTGGCCAATGGAGAATTGGTGATATCGCAGAAACAAATTACTTTTGGATTAAGGTTAGCAAAGTGGGCTGTAGAACAATCCAGTTAATTTGAATTATGGAATGGGCATTTGAATTGAATGAATCACCAGTTCTTAACATTGCCATTTATAACAAGTACCGTATCAGAAGTCCCTAAGATCCATAAGACTTAGGAGAATTAGGCCAATCAGTCTGATACATCTGCTCTTCCATTTTAATATGGCTGATCTATTTTCCTCTCAACCCCATTCTCCTGCATTCTCCCCATAACCTTTCACACTCCAACTAATCAGGTCAAAGATAATTGTTAGCTTAAAGATTCCAGGGACGTTATAAGGGCTTTAAAGCTTTGTTTGTGAAGGATTATGCTCATAAAGAAAATGACTTCACATAAACAGCTGAGTATCAAATCACTTTCCCAAGTGATTTCAGGATAGGTTTCTCCAGATGTAGCATAAAAAATTTTCCAGTTTCACTGTGTCCTTTCTAAGATAAGGAGCCCAAAAACTGCTCATGATACTGTAAGGGAGGCTACACCAGTGCTTTGTAAAGTCTCAAAATTTTACATTCTAGTCTTCTTGAAATGCATGCTAACATTAATTTTGCCTTCGTCACCACAGACTCAAACTGCAAATTAACCTTTAGAGAATCCTGCACAAGGACTTTCAAGTCTCTTTGCACTTTAGTTTTTTTGTATTTTCTCTCCATTTAGAAAATCGTCAATCCCTTTCATTACCTCTACCAAAATGCATGACAGTGCATTTCCTGACACTGTATTCCATCTGCCACTTCTTTGCCCATTCTGGTAATCTGTCTAATTCCTTCTGCAGCCTCTCTACTTCCTTAAAACTACCTGTTCCTCCACCTATCTTCGTATCACCTGCAAACTTTGTAACAAAGCTATCAATTATGTCATCAAAATCATTGATGTATGATGTAAAAAGAAGGGTCCCAATGCAGACCTCTGGGGAGCACCACTAATCATTGGCTGCCAACCAGAAAAGGCTCCCTTTATTCCCACTCTTGGCATCCTGCCAGTCAGCCACTGCTTTATCCATGCTAGAATCTTTCCTGTAATACCATGGGCTCATAGCTTGTTAAGCAGCCTCATGTGTGGCACCCTGTCTAATTCCTTTTTCCCTTGAGGAAACCCTGCTGACTACGGCCTATTTTATCATGTGCCTCTAAGTATCCCGAAACCACATCCTTAACAGTCGACTGCAACACCTTCAAAACCACAGAGGTTGGCCTGTAATCTCCATTCTTCTGCCTCTCTCCCTTCTTGAAAAGTGAAGTGACATTTGCAATTTTCTAGTCTTCTGGAACCATTCCACAATCTAATAATTCTTGAAAGGTCATTATTAATGACTCCACAATCTCGTTTCCCGCTCTTGGCCTCCTGCCAATCAGCCACTGCTTTATCTATGCTAAAATATTTCCTGTAATACCATGGGCTCATAGCTTGTTAAGCAGCCTCATGTGTGGCACTCTGTCTAAAGGCCTTCTGAAAGTCCAAGTACACAACATCAGTCAATTCTCCTTGGTCTATCCTGCCTGTTATTTCTTCAAAGAATTCCAACAGACTTGTCAGGCAAAAATTTTCTCTTGAGGAAACCATGCAGACTCCAAATCCCTGGACATGTGCCTCCAGGTCCCCCAAAACCACATCCTTCACAATTGACTTCCCAACCACTGAGGTCAGAATAACTGGCCTATAATTTCCATTATTCTGCCTCTCTCCCTTCTTGTAGAGTGGAGTGACATTTGCAACTTTCTAGTCTTCTGGAACCATTCCAGAATCTTGTACTTCTTGAAAGATCAATACTAATGACTCCACAATCTTTTCAGCCTCCTTTTTTTAGAACCCTTGGGTGTACGCCATCTGGTCCAGGTCATTTATCTACATTTGGATCTTTCAGTTTCCCAAGAACCTTCTCTCTAGTAATGGCAACTTCACACACTTCTGCATGCTAACACTCTCAAACTTCTAGCATACTGTCTGTGTACAATTTGTGCATTCTCCCTGTGACTGTGTGCATGTCTCCTGAATATTTCTGTTTCTTCCTATATTGCAAAGACTTGATCGCTTCTGGTCAAGATGGCACCAGTGAACAACAATTCTCGGGCTACAACTTCCTGATAGTCAATCATTTCTGTTTTTCTACGTCTTCTACTTATTCTTTTCATCTTGATTTTGTTTCTGAAACTGTTGGAGCCTGCATCTTACAGTCTGTAACTCAATTGAGTGAGCTAGTGCTCGGCTGTCCCCAAGAAAACTCCAGGAGAGAAATGCAAGCATGAGCTACCAGGAGGAGAAGTTCAGAGACAAGATGAGGGACTATATTTCTCGTTGATTAAAGCATCATGGAAGATTTAAACATCAAAGAAAATGTGGAGGAGAGTGAGCAGTTCTCAGTGAGAGATGCTGCCCCTAGAGGGGCCACTAGGTTTCAATGCTCTTGGCAACGTTATCGAAATTCTGAGATTAATGGATTGAACTGCAGTTCAAACTAACTGTAGTTCATATTGGCCTCTTTCAGTTCTGTATTTTTTTCATGTTCACATCCATTCTTTCTTGTTGCCGACTGACGGGCTGGGGATCTGGGGTTTGATGCTCTTGCTGTTTCTCCATGTGGGTGATCTGTGAGGGAAGGTTTGGAGAGTGGTTTGGGTTTGCAAGTTTTTGTTTTTCTTTTCATGTGGGTGGGGATTGATGTCTTCCTTTCAGCTGTCTCCATGGTTTTCTGTATTTTATGGCTATCTGGAGAAGACAAATCTCAGAGATATATTCTGCATACATACTTTGATAATAAAATTAATCTTTGCACCTTTGATTGACTGTTCTAAATTACTCCACAGTTTAAATCAAGCTGATGCCAGGAACCTGAAAAAAAAAGCCTAATGAGTAATAATGCCATGTGACAGAGAAGGAAAAACAGGCCATTCGGCCCCTTGAATCTGATCCACCATTCCATCATGGCTGATTTATTATCCCTCTCAACCCCATTCTCCTGCCTCCTCCCCGTAACCTTTGACGCCCTTACAAATCTAGAACCTATCAACTTTGCTGTAAATATATCCAATGGCTTGGTCTCCGCAGTCATTTATGGCAATGAATTCCACAGATGCACCACCCTCTGACTGAAGAAAGTTCTCCCCATCTCTTCTAAATGGACATCCCTCTATTGTGAGCATGTGCCCTCTGGTTCGAAATGTTATTTACTTACTGTTATTGATTTGTATGACTTGTATTTTCTTCTCAGCACATTGGGAGTTTGATGGTCTTCTGTTTTTTGAATAGTTTCTGTTGGGCTGTTTTGTTTTGTGGCTGCCTTTAAGGAGAGGAATCTCAAGCTTGTAGATAGTATACATACTTTGATAATAAATGTACTTTGAATTTTGAACTTTAAACAGTCAATATTTCATCCCTAGTCCCTTTATTGGAACTCATTATCTGATTGTGGCCAGGACTCATGAACAGGACAGGAATCCTGATGAAGGACTCAGTCTGAAACTTTGACGGTTTATTTCCCTCCATAGATTCTGCCTGATCTGTTATGTTCTTTAGCATTTTGTATGTGTTGCTCAAGAAGCTCTGTTAGATATTGTGAAGAGCAGGTAGTGCTGCTGGCACAGAGCTCTAATAAACCAGGTTTAATTCCATCCTCTTGTGCTGTCTGTGCAGAATTTGATTGTACTGTTTATGAAGGCGTGTCATTCCTCTGGGTGCTCCTGTTCCCTTCAACATGCCAAAGGGCGAGTAGGTTAATTGGACATTGTAAATTGCCCCTCATGTGTAGATCAAAAGGTGTATCAGGGTGGAGCTGACAGGCATGTGAGAGAAAATAATTTACAAGTGGGGATGTTGGGTTTGATAACAGGATTGTTCAGAGAGCTAGCATAGACTCAAGGGCTGAATGGCCAAATCTATGATAAAAGAAACCATTAAAAGGTGTTTTTCATAAAGTGATCCCAACATTCAAGGGTCAAAGTAGATTTATTATCACAGTATAGGTCAACATGTACTACCCTAAGATTCATTTCCTTGCAGGCATTCACAGTAGAACAAAGAAATACAATAGAATCAATGAAAATCTATACACAAAGGCTGACAAACAACCAATGTGCAAAAGAAGACAAATTGTACAAATACAAACAAACAAGTAAATAAATAGGATAAATAAAACTGAGGACATGAGTTGTAGAGTCCTTGAAAGTGAGTCTGTTGGTCATGAAATCAGTTCAGTGTTGAGGTGAGTGAAGTTTTCCATTCCGGTTCAGGAGCCTGATGGCTGATGAGTAATAGCTGTTCCTGAAATTGATGGTATGCGTCCTGTTGGCAGCAGCAAGAGTATGGCCTTAATGGTGGGGGTTGCTTATTTGCCGTAATTCACAGTTTTGTTTTGTCCAATGTATTGCATTGTCCTGCAGCCACAGAGTTAATGTATTTCACATTGTTGCCAGTAATATTAAACCTGATTCTGATGGTCGTTGCTGTTCTGTGACAATGCTCCGTGTGGATGTGCTCAGTTGTGGGGTGGGCTTTTCCTGTGACGGACTGGGCCATATCCATCACCCTTTCGAGGCTTTTCCATTCTTGGGCACTAGTGTTTCCACACCAGGCTGGGCTGCAACTGGTCAGTCAGTGGGTAAACACACCACCATGTGGATGAGAACCAATCTCTATCAGGCCTATTCAGTGAGGAAGAGGACACTGGAATAAAGAGAGCAAAGAAAAAAATAGCAAAGGCGTGCTTTGCCTAAGAGGACAATTTCAACAGTGATGAAAGGAAATTGGATAAGTACTTAAGTGAACAAATTAGCAGGGTTAAAGTGCAAAAGCAGGGAGCGTGGGAGTAATTGGAGATCTGACATGGGCACAATAGGCTAAGCCTACTTTCTGCAATGCCTCAGTTCTGCCTTCTGTCTCTTTGTCACCTTGGCTGTGTTCTGGGTACTCTTCATCTCTCACTCCATCACCGGAAATGTCCTTCCCATTATTGAGTGCATCTACAAGCAGTGCAGTCAGAAGGTAGCAATGTCCATGTATATTGGCACATACATTGGAAAATGTGCTTTGCCTACTGTTCATAGAAATCAAATCATTGCAGTTTATTGAGGTAGAACAAACGTTGAACAATGACGATGCAGAATAGAGTGAAAAAGCTGTTGAAAAGTGCAGAGCAGCTAAATGATAAAGAGCAAGATCATAACGAGGTGGGGTGTGAGGCCATTTTATCTAACACGAGGTCCATTCAAGAGTCGGGTAACTGTGGGAGAGACGGCTTCCTTGAGTGTAGTGGTGGGTACTTTCAGGCGTTGGTATCTTCCGACGATGGGAAGAGGAGAAGGGAAATAGTTTGGTGTGCGCGGGGTCTCTGATTTTTCTGGCTGCTTTACTGAAGAAGTGAGAAGTATAGACAGTCCATTGAGGAAAGACTGGTCTCCATGATGTGCTGACACAACTCTGCAGTTTCAGAATGCTTTCTATGGTGCATCGATAAAAATCGGTAAAAATGGACGAAATGGCGAATTTCTTAGCTGTTTTGCAGCAGCTGTCCAATGCAGGACATAAAAATTACCATTAAGTTACAAAAAATGCAGAAGTGGAATAGCGCAGTATTCATGGGGGAGGGGAAGAAGCTTTCCCTAAAAGGATGGGTAAACATTGACTCAGTTCATAGGGTATGCGGCCAGTCAAACTTTGGCGACCGTGGCGACAACCTGTGCTGGGATTATGATTTCAACTCTCGTGGCAGCAACCATTACGTTCAGGACACGGGAAATATCGCAATGATTTTAAACTTCACTGCCACAATACTGTCATTTGTCTATGTTTCTTTCAGATGACATAACAGATGTGTGCGCAGGTTGTTCCCGGGCAATGAATGGGTCCCGCTGTTACAGAAGTCAGTTCTGACTGTAATTGGGAAATTACAAAGAATTCACTCGCTATGGTTCCACACCTCCACAGTATCGTAAGGAATGGCATCAAAAGCACATAAAACTGATAAAACTAGAAGAACGTTGTTCTGCCGTTCGTAGAAATGAACGTGTGTTGGACTTCTGAATTTTATTATATTATGGTTCAGCCGTGTGTAAGGGTGTCCATAAATCCAGCGTTTTAAACTGTGTGTGTGTGTGTGTGTGTGTGTGTGTGTGTGTGTGTGTGTGTGTGAGAGAGAGAGAGAGAGAGAGAGAGAGAGATTGGTGCCATATCAGTCCATAAGAAAGTGTGTTAACCTGTAAGCAGATGGACATTCCCCAGGTAAGTGAGTGACCGACAGATCCCTCTGCCGTGAGATAATCAAACAGATATAAATGTAAAGCCAAGAAATTTTGGAAACTCCGAGCTGAATTCACGCCATCCACAGAGGGGAGTGGGTCGCGTGTCGTTTAGGGTTTCTCCTGGGCCTTGTCAAACTGGATATTCATGAGTCCAAAAGATGGGCATCGAGGGTTCTGGCCAAGCCGAGCGGCTGCCACTTTTCCAGGGTTATGTCGGTGCCCGGGTGTGCTTAAGAAGGAGGATGCGCTCTCAATGGGCACAGTGAGGGTGTTCTGAGAACGGTGAACCACTCGGGGAATTGGGAATTCCAAGTTCAAAGCACATTTCTTATCGAAGTATACAACTTTCACATCCAGGTTGGACGGTATATAAGGTGTTGTTCCTCCAACCTGACTGTGGCTTCATCTTGACAGTAGAGGTTAGAGAAGTCAATGTTCATGCCGTCATGGTGGTTAGAGAAGTCAATGTTCATACCATTCCCATTCTGATATGTCTATCCGTGGCCTCCTCTACTGTCAAGATGAAGCCTCCAACCTGACTTCTCTAACTCCCGTTAATGCCCCTCCTCCCCTTCTTACCCCATTCCTGATATATTTAGTTTTTCCCCCTCCCCTTTTTTTTCTCTCTCTCTGCCCATCACGCTGCCTGGTCTCCATCTCCCTCTGGTGCTCCCCTCCCCTGTTCTTTCTCCCGAGGCCTCCCGTCCCATGATCCTTTCCCTTCTCCAGCTCTGTATCCCTATTGCCAATCACCTTTCCAGCTCTTGGCTTCATCCCTCCCCCTCCGGTCTTCTCCTATCATTTCACATTCCCCCCCCTCCCCCTCTTACTTTCAAATCTCTTACTATCTTTCCTTTCGGTTAGTCCTGACGAAGGGTCTCGGCCCGAAACGTCGACAGCGCTTCTCCCGATAGATGCTGCCTGGCCTGCTGTGTTCCACCAGCATTTTGTGTGTGTTGAGGGGAAAATGAATCCCTGATTACGGTGATCGTGAGTAAATAAACTTTTGTAGTTTTGTATAAAAAAATCTCACACTTAACGGATAACTGACAAAAATGCAACTTGTCAAATATATGAGTCAGCACACATGATTAGGATGTCGTTCATCCCAAATGATCCCCACACGGCTCTTATACGTCCTTTGTTTGCCCACAGATCAGGAATGAATCTCGATCAAAAACGATTGAAGTGTCAAAAGCCCTGGGGCCTCTTGAATGTGTGATAATACATTAAATAAATGCAAGTTCCTTCGTCTTCATGCATAATAAGTTGGCTCTTTGTGATTATACCATTTTAGTCCACGGGGCTATTCAATTAGCATAATAAGCTCTTATCTCTTTCCTATTACTACATATTTATTAATGATCAGCCGTCGTCCTTGCCCTGAATCTGTTCCAGTTGGATGCTGTATCCCAGAGTATCGGGGAGGAGGGGAAAATGCTTGACTGCTTTCTTTCTCCGGAAAGGTGCAGACGCTCACCGTAGACAGCAGGACAACAACAACCAGGCACCTGTAATGTACAAAACATGCAGAGCTCGCCAACAGAACTGACAGCCACGAAGGAGCAGTAGAGAAAGACAGAGAGAGATGGGGAGAAACAGAAAGACAGGGAGGGAGGCAGAGGGAAAGACACGGAGATACAGGCAGAGGAATAGAGAGGAGAGAGACAGAGATACAGACAGAGAAGGAGAAACAGAGAGGAAGAGAAAGACACACAGAGATAAAGGCAGAGATAGAGAAACAGGAAAAAATAGACAGGAAGAGAGATGCAAAAAGAGAAAAGGACATAAACAGACGGGGAGAGTGGAGATAGAGATGGAGAGAGAAAGACAGGGAGAGAAAAGAAAAAAAAGAAATAAAAGCTCAGTATTTAGAGGCCTCTGGAATTGAAGGCAATCTCTAATGGTGGAGAATTTAAATTCAGGGATGTGGGTGAAAGCAGAACTGGAGGAAGGTTGAGATTAGAGAGGGTGCTGGGCAGAGAAGGTCACAGATTTAGGAAGGGGTGAGAACATGGAGCATTTTGAAAAAAGGACAGGAAAATAAAAATTGAGAACATGAGATAAAACTGACAGGAAAGAGACAGACAAAATGAAGAACAAACACAAAAAATTCTGCAGATGCTGGAAGTCCAGAGCAATGCAAACAAAATGCTGGAGGAACTCAGCAGGTCGGGAATTCTATGGAATAAAGAATCAACCTCTCAGACCATGACCCTCATCAGGACTAAGAAGGAAGGGGAAGAAGCCAGAATAAAAAGGTGGGGGAGGAAAAGGAACACAAGCTGGCAGGTGATAAATGGAATCTCATGAATCAGAATCAGGTTTAATATCACCGGCATATGTCATGAAATTTGTTAACTTAGTGACAGCAGTACAATGCAATACATGATACTGTAGAGAAAAAAGTTAATAAATTATAATAATAATATATTTGTGTATTAAATAGTTAAATTAAAAATTGTGCATTAGCAGACATAATAAAAGTGAGGCAGTGTTCATGGGTTTGACATCCATTTAGGAATTGGATGACAGAAGGGAAGAAGCTGTTCCTGAATCACTGAGTGTGTGCCTTCAGGCTTCTGTATCTCCTACCTGATGGTAACAGTGAGAAAAGGGCATGTCCTGGGTGCTGTGGGTCCTTAATGATGGACACCACCTTTTCGAGGCTTCACTCCTTGAAGTTGTCTTTGAGACAGTGGGGGCTAGTACCCAAGATAGAGCTGACTAATTTTAATTTTTTCTGCAGCTTCTTTCAATCCTGTGCAGTAACCCCCAACCCCATGCCAGACAATGATGCAGCTTGTCAAAATGCTCTCCGTGGTACATTTGTAGAAGTTTTTGAGTGCCTTAGGTGACAAACTATATCTCCTCAAGCTGCTCATGAAATATAGCCTCTGTCTTGCTTTCTTTACAGCTGCATCAATATGTTGGGACCAGGTTAGATTTCAGAGATCTTGGCACGAAGAAACTTAAAATTGCTCACTTCCTATCCTATGAGGATAAGCTTGTGATTCCTTGTCCTACCCTTTCTGAAGTCCACAATCAGCTCTTTGGCTTACTGAGATTAAGTGCAAGGTTTATGCTGTGACATCAGTCAACTAGCTGGTATATCTCACTCTTGTACGTCCTGTTGTCTCCAACTGAGATTTTGTCATCAGCATTTTAGATGGCATTTGAGCTATACCTAGCATGCAATCATGGGTATAGGGGGAGTAGAGCAGTGGGATAAGCACACATCCTTGAGGTGAGTCTGTGTTGATCATCAGCAAGGAGAAGATATTATCACCAATCTGCACAGATAGTGGTCTTCTGGTTAGGAAGTCGAAGATCCAATTGCAGAGGGAGGCACAGAGGCCCAGGTTCTATAGCTTATCGATCAGGATTGTAGGAATGATGGTGTTAAATGCTGAGCTATAGTCAACAGACAGTATCCTGACACAGGTATTTGTATTGTCCAGGTGATCTAGGGCTGTGTGAAGAGCTATTGAGACTGCGTCTGCTGTAGACCTATTGCAGCAATAGGCAAATTGCAGCGGGTCCAGGTCCTTGCTGAGACATGAGTTGATTTTAGCCATGACCAATCTCTCAAACCATTTCCTCACTGAAGATTGAGTGCTACTGGATGATAGTCGTTAAGGCAGTACACACTATTTTCTTGGGCACTGGTACAATTGTTACCCTTTTGAAGTGGGTGGGAGCTTCCAACCATAGCGATGAAAGGTTGAAAATGTCCTTGAACACTCCCACCAGTTGGTTGGCACAAGTTTTCAAAGCCTTACCAGATACTCCACCAGTGCCTGATGAGAGTTTGCCCTCCTGAAAGACAGCTTGACATCAGCCTCCGAGGCAGAGATCACAGAGTCATTGAGTTCAACAGTAGTTACAGCTTCACAGCTGTAGTTATATTCTCCCTTTTAAAGTGGGGCTTCAAAGTATCGTGCTCGTCTGGTAGTGAAGCTTCACTGCTATTCATACTACTGGGTTTTGCTTTGTAGGAAATAATGTCCTGCAAACCCTGCTGGAGTTGACACGCATCTGATGTTGTCTCCAACCTCACTCAGAATTGTTTTTCCCCCAGAAGGGGAGGATGGGTGGGTGGGAGAGAGGGGATGGAGGAGGTAGTAAAGGGCTAAAAAGGAATTGATGACTGTACTGGTGTTACTTCCTGCACCCATGCAGCTCATCAATTTCATCAGCTCTGCCTCCAACTTTCACCCTGCCCTCAATTTACTTGGTCCATCTCTGACATCCCTCTCATTTTCCCAATCTCTCTATCTCTGAAGATGGATAATCTACTGATATTTCTTATAAACTTACTGGCTCTCACTGTCATCTTGCCTCTCATAATTTTATAAAATGTTAAGACTTCTCTCGTCAGGCGCCGAAGCTCCAGAAAAAAACCCGACAAAGTTTGTCCAAACTCTCCTTGCAGCTCATGCCCTCTAATCCAAGCAGCATCTTTGGGACTCTCTTTAAAGCCTCCGCATTCTGCCAGAATTGAATGTGATGTTCTGGGTGCAGCCTAACCAGAGTTTTATAAACTCTGGTCTTCAGATGCTGTAGCTGATCCACTTCAAGGTTTGGCCTGTTAAGCATTTGGAGATGCTCCTCTGCACACTGCAGTTGTAGTGTGTGGTTATTTGAGTTACTGATACCTTCCCATCAGCTTGTAGCAGTCTGGCCATTCTCCTTTGACCTCTCTCATTAACAACGTGCTCTTGCCCACAAAACTGCCGCGCACTGGATTTTTTTTTTTGGCACCATTCTCTGTAAATTCAGAGAATGTTTGAGTGAAAACCCCATAAGATCACTAATTTCTGAAATACTCAAACTGCCCCATCTGGCACCAACAATTGAAGTCACATTGACCACATTTCTTCCCTATTCTGATGTTTGGTCTGAACAACAGCTGAACCTCTTGACCACATCTGCATGCTTTTATGCATCGAATTGCTGCCACATAATTGGCCGATTAGATATTTGCATTAACGAGATGTATCTAATAAAGTGGCTACTGAGTGTATTTCATGGACATGGATGAATTCCAGTGTTCACATATTGAGGAATACCAAGGCCAGGTTGCGTTAAATACAGACATGCCAGGCAAAACACAGGGGTCTTTAACAAAGAATCTATTGTGTTGCAACTACATATTTGTCTCAGCTTGTGAGGAATGCTTCAAAATAATCAATACCAGCTAGAGGGATATTCTTTGTTGAGAAGAAGTCTCATCTGTTTTCAAGAGAACAATTGTTGTGTTTCACATTCCACTTCTACCTTCACATTTTCAGTTCCATTTCCTATTCAGATCTTCTCAAGTAAAACTGAATTAGCAGGAGGAAAAGGTAAAATCTGTTTTGTTGTAAGATTGTTCTTTAGGGCGAGGTGACAACCCTTCACCGTGAATCCAATTTATTCTTCTGCCCTTCGTTGGAAGCGGGCAGGTGTGTAAATTGTTACTGCAGGCACTTTCCAAGTATTGAATTGTGTCAAAAGCAAAAACAAAAATCAGGCTCTCCTGTTTTGCCTCAGAAAATAAATATCCTACTGGACAATAAATTCCTGGGGTTAGAGAATTGTGCGCGTGGGTGGCAGGGAGGGAAGAATGGACATGTTTTCCTGCTGTTGCTTTGGAAACCCCTGGTTTATAATGTTTAGTCATAGGAGAGGATGTTTCCTATGGTAGGAGAGTCTAGGACCAGAGGACACAACCTTTTAGGGGCATCCTTTTGGAACAGAGTTGAGGAGGAATTTCTTTAGTCAGAGAGTGGTAAATCTATGGAATTCTTTGCCACAGGCAGCTGTGGAGGTCGTCTTTATGTATACTTCAGGCAGAGGTTGATACATTCTTGATTGGTCAGGGCATGAAGGGATACAGGGTGAGGGCAAGAGATTGGAGCCGAGAGGAATAATGGAGCAGCCATGATGAAATATTGGAGTAGACTCAATGGGCCTAATTCTGCTCCTATATCTCATTGTCTTTTTGGCGCTTGGTGTGTGCTGTTTCACTGTGTTCTGTGTTGCTCTACCAAGCGTTGTGGGTGTGCTATATTGGCCCTGAAATGCGTGGCAATGCTTGTGGGCTGCCCCCAGCACATTCCTGGGTGTGTTGGTTGGTCACTGTGTGTTTCAGTGTACGTGATAAATAAACCTGTATCTGCATCTGAAGTCTCCAAAAGAGTAAAGATCAGCTTTATCTGTTACACGTACATTGAGCTATGCAGCGAAATGCTCATCTTGACCCACACAGTCTGAGGATTGGGCCAGGGGCATTACGCTTCCAGTATCAACATAGCATGGCCACAATTCTCTAACCCTAACCTTTGGAATGTGGGAGAAAGCCAGAGCACCCAGAAGAAATCCGTGTGGTCACAGGGAGGACACACATGCTCCAGATAGACCAGTGGATCCCAACTTTGGGCCAAGACTATTCTTCAGGAAGTGGGGGGGAAGTTGGCAGAATAAAATAACTGGGTGGGGGGAGGTGGAGGGGAAGCAGGATAGCTAGAAGGTGATGGGTGAAGCCAGGTGGGTGGGAAAGGTCGAGGACTGGACAGGAAGGAATCCGATAGGAGTGCACACCATAGGAAAAAGGGAAAAAGGAGGGGACACGGGGAGGTGGCAGACAGATGGGAAGAGGTAAGAGGCCAGAGTGAGGAATAGAAGAGGGACAGGGGAGGGATTTTTTTTCAACAAGGCAAAATAGACACTTTTTTCCCCCCAAAACTCACAATAGTTCACAAACATTAAATCTCCTTAGTTTAACCATTGCCCTTTGCCCAAAATGCCGGTGGTTTATTCACTTCCATAGATACCGACTGTTCTGCTGAGCTCCTCCACCATTTCATGTGTGTTGCTTTGGATTTCCAGCATCTGCAGACTTTCCCATGTTTATGATCCTGTGTATTTCCTGCTTTTCGTAGACTGTACATCAAAACACAGTGACACCATGTTTAGGGACCGAGCTGCAGCTCGATGACCTTCGGCTTGTTAGGGAAAATGAAGCAGTGATAGACAGGGGCTACAGGAAGGTAGTCACCCCAAGGCTGCAGGAGACAGATAAGTGGGTGACTATCAGGAGTGGGAAGGGAGAACAGAAAGTGGAGAGCACCCCCAACAATAGGTACTTCATTTTGAGTACTGTCGTTGCAGGGGGGAATGACCTGCCTGGAGGAAGCAGCAGTGGCCGTGCCTTTGGCACTGAGTCTGGCCCTGTGGCTCAGCAGAGCAGAGAACTGAAGAGGGTGGCAGCAGTAATAACAGTCTCTATAGTCAAGGGGACAGATTGGTGATTGTGTGGACGCGAGAAGGAGACACAGATGGTAGTTTGCCACCCAGGTGCCAGGGTCCGAGATGTTTCTGGACATATCTACAATATCCTGCAAAGGGAGGGTGAGCAGCCAGAAGTCACGGTACATATTGGTACCGATGACACGAAGAAAAGGGAGGAGGTCCTGAAAAACAAGATACAGGGAGTTAGGAAGAAGCCGAGATGCAGGCTCTTAAAAGGTAGTAATTTTAGGATGACTGCCTGTGCCACGCGGGAGTGAGGATAGGAGTAGAATGAGGTGGCAGATAAATGCATGGCTGAAGAATTGGGGCAAGGATTTAGATTTCTGGATGATTGGGACCTCTTCTGGGGCAGGTGGGACCTGTTGCACTTGAATCAGCGGGGGACCAGCATTCTTGCAGGCAGATTTACTAGAGCTGTTGGGAGTGGTTTAAACTAATATGGCAGGGTGATGGCAGCCAGCATGATAGAGTTGAGGATGAGCCTGCAGATTAACAACTCAATGATGGCTGTAACATGAATGCAAGGAAGGACAAACCAATGATTGGGTACAAATGCAAATAGAGCAAAGGGTTAAATAGTACCACAAAGGCAAAATTCAAAAGGGCAAGGAATGCAGGACTGAAAGTGCAGTACTTAAATGCATGTAGCATTCAGAATAAGGTGGACAAGCTCGAGGCACAATTAGAGATTGGTTGGTATGATGTGGGCATCATTAAGTTGTGGCTGAAAGAAGACCATAGTTGAGAGCCTAACATCAGAGGATATACTTTGTATTGAAAGGTCAGGCAGTGGTGTGACTCTGTTGGTAAGAGATGGAATTATATCTTTAGAAAGAGGCGACTAGGGTGAGAGAATGTTGAATTTTTGTGGGTAGAGTTAAGAAATAGAAAAGTTAATTAATTGTGGGAATCATATATTGGCCTCCAAATAGTAGCCAAGATGTGGGGTTGAGATTGCAAAGGGAACTGGAAAGGCATGTAATAAGGGTAATGACACAATTGTAATGGGGGACTGCAATATGTAAAGGTATTGGAAAAAATCAGGTTGGTGTCAGATCAGAAAGGGAATTTGTTGAACGCCTACAAAATATGTAGCTTTTTAGAGCAGCTTGTGCTTGAGCCTACTCAGGGAAAGGCCATCTATGCTTGGGTGTTGTCTAATAACCCAGATCTTATTAGGGAGCTTAACATACAGGAAGCCTTAGGAGACAGTGATTGAATTCATACTGCAATTTAAGAGCAGGAAACACAAGTCACATGTATCAATATTGCAATGAAATAAAGGGAATTACAGAGGCATGAGAGAGGAGCTTGCCCAGGTGGATTGGAGGAGGATACAGGCAGGGATGACGGCAGAGCAGAGATGGCTGAAGTTTCTGGGAATAGTTCACAAGGCACAGGATAGATATGTCCCATAGAGGAAGAAGTTCTCAAATGGCAGGGGTGGGCAACCGTGGCTGACAAAGGAAGTTAAGGACTGCATCAAAGCCAAGGAAAGGACATATAAGGTAGCAAAAGTGAGTGGGAAGTTGAATGATTGGAAAGCTTTTAAAATCCAATGAAAGACAACTAAAAAGACTATAAGAGGAGAAAAGATGAAATACAAGGGCAGACTCCGCAATAATATAAAGCAGGATACAAGCAGGCACTTGTTCCATCCACCATCAAGCAACTCCAATCACATCTTAACCTGTGTGTGGCATCCGTTGGTCTCGAGAGACCATGGATCTGCACCTGGAGTTTCCAGGGCGCAGGCCTGGGCAGGGTTGTATGGGAGACCGACAGCTGCCCAAGCTGCAGGCCTTCCCCTCTCCACGCCACCGATAGGGCACTAGGACCCAAGCAGCTTGGCACCGGTGACGTCGCAGAGCAATGTGTTGTTAAGTGCCTTGCTCAAGGACACACACACGCTGCCTCAGCTGAGGCTCGAACCAGTGACCTTCAGGTTACTAGTCTGATGTCTTGCCCACTAGGCCACGCACCAACACATCTTAACCGCTCCCCCCCACCCCTCCACTTTCTGCATGGACCAATCCCTATGTCTCTCCCTTGTCCATTTGTCCCTCCCCATTGATCTCCTGCCTGGCACTTACCCTTTCAAGCAGAATAAGTGCCACATTTGCCCCTACACCTCACTACCATTCGGGACCCCAAACAGAGCTGACACTTCACCTGTGAGAATGTTGAAGGCCATTTACTGTGTTTGGTGCTCCCAATGTGGCCCCCTGTACACCGGTGAGACCCAACATAGATTGGGAAACCACTTTGCCAAGCAGCTACACTCCGGCTGCCACAACAAGCAGGATCTCCCAGTGGCCATCCATTTTAATTCCACTTGACTTTCCTATATGACCATCCATAGCCTCCTCCACTGTCATGATGAGGCCACTCTTAGTTTAGAGGAACAACACCTTATAATCCATTTGGATAGCCTCCAACTCGATAGCATGAACATCAATTTCTCAAATTTCTGGTAATGCCCCCAGCCCCACTCACCCCTTCTCCATTTCCCATCCCCCTTTCCCTCTCTCACCTCATCTCCTTGCCCGCCCATCCCCTCCCTCTGGAACTCCTCCCCCCTCCCACTTTTCTTTCTTCTATGACCTCCGTCCCTTTCAGCAATTAACTTCCCAGTTCTTTACTTCATCCCTCCCCCTCCAGGTTTCACCCATCACCCGGTCTTTCTCTTCCCCTCCCCAACCAACCTTTTAAATCTACTCCTCAGCTCTTTTCCTCCAGTCCTGCCGAAGGGTTTCGGCCTGAAACATCGACCGTACATCTTTCACCCATAGATGCTGCTTGGCCTGCTGAGTTCCTCCAGCATTGTGTGTGTGTGTTGCTTTGTTGCTGACACTGTGTGGAACAATGCTCGTCTCAGGGATGAATAGCAGTGATGCTTTTAAGAGGAAGTTGGGCAAATACAAGAGGAGAAAAGGAATGGAAGATTGTGTGCTGAGAGACAGAATTGAAGGGGGTTGGGCATCACACGGCCCACAAAGTCTAAACTGATCTAGATGGGCTGAATGGTCTGCTAATGGTCAGACCTGCATGCAAAGAGGAAACAAAGTTTAAGTAATGCGTGGATAAAGTGAGAGTTAACAGTCCTCTCCCCTAGGTAGGAGACTATAAAACAAGGGGTCTTAGACTTGAGGGGAACTAATCTGAGGGAGTAGTCTTTTCACACTGAAGGTGGAGACCACGGTGCTCACCTAACTACCTAGCTAGTCCCAATTTCCTGTGCTTGGCCTATGTTCCTCTAAACCCTGTCCTTTCATGAATCTATGTCCCTCAGAAAAGAGAGAAATCCATTTTTAATGGCGATAAGGAGGAATTTCTTTAGCCAGATGGTGATGAATCTGTGGAATTCATTGCCACAAACAGCTGAGGAGGCCAAGTCATTGGGTACATTTAAACCAGAGGTTAACGGGTTCTTGATTAGTCAGTTAAGATTTTCGGGAGAAGGCAGGAGAATGGGTTGAGAAGAGATAATAAATCAGTCATGGTTGAATGGTGGATCTGACTTGATAGGCTGAATGGCCTAATTCTGCTGTTATGTCTAATAGTCTTACTTTCCATTTTTTAAAATTGTGAATCCAAAAGGAATTTTGGGGGATCTGGAAAAGAGGACAGAGATAATTCAGTATTGGACCCTGCAAAAACCTCTGATATTCCTGGGAAAAGCTCTTGGTAGTAAAAAAGACAGACAGAAATGTTGGGGCTTCATTTGCAATAACTATATATTAAATTGTCTCCAGCACAGAAATAAAAAGCTGTGAAATGTGTCCGTTTGTCTTTAGGGAATGATGTGGAGACAACAGGTAAAACATTCAAATTATATATCGTGTGCCATGGAAGTTGAAAAAATAACATTGAAAAGAAGAGGGAAGACTTTTTTTTAAAAAAGTGTTCATATATCAGTCTGTAGCTGTTTGTCAGCTTCTGTTATGTAATACTGCTTGGATTCCATTACACAATCCATCAATGCCAAAGCCTCGAATGCCTGTGAAATCTTTGCCCACTTGTTTAGAGCAAGGCTTACACTGTTGTCCATGCGAAGCAAAGCAAAGGAACCATTTTGTCAAACCACATTAATTCCGACAAGCTGATCAATGGCTTAATTGAAAGACACAACATTAACTCTGCCAACAGAGTGCTGTAGAAACTTAATAACTTGGCATGAACCAACCCTTAAAAGAATGGTGTACAATTGAACAGTTGTGTATCATGCAAACTGCCCAATGTTATTTGTCAACTCGTTCAGTTGCAAAGTAAAATGCTTTACTTCAGAAAACAAACAGTGTGCATAGGTACCTTAAACCAGAACATATGTAGGTGTATTATTCTTGATAATAATAAACCTTGTGCATCTCAAAGCCCATTAGCCAGTTGGGATTTCCTCTTCTCAGTCTGGAGAGGAATTTGTAGAAATTGATTACTTCATTTAGTCCGTAACTTCTTTATAACTGGAACAAATGAATATCAGAATGGTAGAAAGTTAATTAGATGTAAAACTCATCTAATGTTGGAGGAACTCAACAGGTCAGGCAGCATTTGTGGAGAGGAATAAACAGTCTACGTTTGGCACCAAGACCCTTCATCAGGACTGGAAGTAGGAAAATTCCAGAATAAGAAGGTTCTTTCCCAGCCCTGAAGTAGGGTCGCAGTCTGTTTTATTCCTCTCCATAACTGCTGCTGCCACCTCTCAGAATCTAACCCTATGTCCCTGTCCTGAGAAGTAGAAATGGGTAAGGCTCCAGTGAAGCTGTATAGGCCAATTCCCTGTACAGCGAATACAACAGTGAACTCTAACCATACCATCAACTTTGGACAATGAAGACAGAAGGTCAATAGCCTAGGATCCACTGGGGAGCTAATGGCCCAAGAAGAAGAAGATAAATGCTGCCTGACTTGCTGAGCCAGCCTTGGTCTCTGTTGCTCTGGATTTCCTGTGTTGAAGGGTAATTGGATGTCCTGCAGAGCTACAACATCTTGGTCTATAGGAATTTTTTCTACAACTCTACAGGGACTTTAGTAAGTTCATTCTTGGAATAATAGCGAACTGCTTGGTCACCTTACCTGAGCAGAGGTATACTTGCATTTAAGCAGTTCAAAAAAGATTTGCTGGGCTTATTTTAGGTAAGAAAGTGTTAACTTACAACAAAATGTAAAAAATCTTGATGCTTTACTGACTGAAGTTCCAAAAATGCAACATAATCTTGTTGAAGCAGAGAAGACCCTGAGATAGGGTGGAATCTGCAAAATTGTTTTCTCTCAGGGAAAATCCAAGTCCAGTGAACAAATTCTCAGGATAGCCATTTTAGATGGAAATGAGATGACATTACTTCTCTAAGGCCTCATGATTCTTTAGGATTCTCCTCCCACCTGGAAAGCATTATAGGGCTATTAAAACAAAAACTTAACACAGTCATAAGGCAAACACAAGGAAATCTGCAGATGCTGGAAATTCAAGCAAAACACACAAAATGCTGGTGGAACGCAGCAGGCCAGGCAGCATCTATAGGGAGAAGCACTGTCGACGAGAAACACGAAACGTTGACAGTGCTTCTCCCTATAAGATGCTGCCTCGCCTGCTGCGTTCCACAATCATAAGGTTTCTTCTCCCAGGCAGTTAATCAGATCAATCCATTCTCTTTAGGTCCCTTCCCCACCCACTATCTATTACACCCATCACTGCACTGTAATCACTTTACACTGTTTTCTATAAAGTTGCTTACATGTAAACATGTGCTTAAAATTACTGGTAGAAGTTACCTTTCAAAGGTGAAACAACTTTAGTTTGATGCATTTTATTTATTTCTGAAATAAGTTCTGGTCCAATATCTCGGTGCAAAATATCCGAACATGAATATTGATTTAGAAATTAAAATAGTGATTTTTTTATTGTACAAAATGTTAACTGGAGTGCTGTGCAAAAGTCTTAGGCACATATACACAGCTAGAATGCTTAAGACATTTGCACAGTACTGTAGTAATTTTATGTATTGTACTGTCCTACTGCCATAAAAAAACAAATTTCATGACATACGTGAGTGATGATAAACCTGATTCTGATATGGGTCTCTGTTGTGGACTGAGAGTAGGAAGGGGGCAGGGAGAGGGGAATCATGGTTGGGAAAAGAGGAAGGGAGAGGGGAGGGAGTGGGAAGCACCAGAGAGACATTCTGTAATGATCAATAAACCAATTACTTGGAATCAAATGACTTTGCCCAGTGTCTCAGGGCCGGGTGCGTCTGCATCCGTGCCACCATCCGCCCCTGGCATTCCTTCTCTGCCACCTGCCCCACGCCTCTCCTGTGGCACTCCACCATCACACTTCCCAATATCCTTTGCTCCCACCAGATTTACAAACTTGCTCCCCACTCCATATTGACAATACAAAGGCCTGAAGCGCTCCAGCTATGTATACGTGCCAAAGATCTTTGCATAGTACTGTACTCCCTTTAAAAACTCAGAACAATGTACAATACATCTATAAAATGGGGTTATATAAAAATATATAGAAAGCATTTATAATGTAATTACACATTAATATATGATACACATGATGCAAGAACCATATGCAGTGATTTTTTTTATTAAATAAAATATACTTTATTCCAAAATAAAATTATATACAATAACCTTTCAAAGACTTTAATTCTTTACAGTTGGTACCATTACTGTCTTTACATTTTCAAAGTTCTAATGTTTTGCCACCCACGTGGCACTTTGTTCTTTCATATTTACATTCGGGGGTATACCCCCAACCCCCCACCCCTGAATTCCCAGGGGAGAAGGACCCACCGGGCCCTTGCGGTGGCGGCACGGAGTTTGAGTGCATCCCTCAGCACGTCCTCCTGCAGCCGAGAACGTGCCAGTCGGCAGCATTCCCACACGGACATCTCCGTGTGCTGGTAGACCATCAAGTTTCGGGCCGACCAAAGAGCGTCACCATATGCAGTGAATTTCTTGCTGTCAGACTGGAATAAACACCCTGGTTTAGCTCCAGTGTACTGTAGCTGTCATTGTGAACAGAACCTAGCAGCATTCCAGCTCAAGACCCATTACAGTTGGTGAGGAGACTGTTCTGAACTATCAGTGTAAATCAACTTTAGTACGAAAAGAAACAAACTGGGAGATTTTTTTAAAAATCTGCATTATGTTCTTAAAAGTATTCTTCAGATACAGTGCCGTAAAATTAACTTTCCTGCCTATGCAAATTTATAGGTTGTTTTGTTCAATATTCAGTTGCTTCAAAGCTGCTTCTAATGGAATATTGACATCAGACAGATTAGGAGTTAATGCTGAATAATTCTTCACCACACAAAAGGTGGTATTTAGAAGGGAGAGCATTTCTGTTCACTTAATTCCCCTTACACCATGGCTGCAGATTTATGAATTTCTAACACCCTCAGATGCTGAAACAGAACTTCAACTATATGAACTAACAATGAACAGACCAGAGAACCCACACAAAATGCTGCAGGAAATCAGGTCAGGCACAATCTATGGAAGTGAATAAACAGTTGTCGTTTCAGGCAGAGACCCTCCTTCAGGACTGGAAAGGAAAAGGGAAGATGCTGGAATAAAAAAGGTTGGAGTAGGGCAGTGAAGACAAGCTAGAAGGTGATAGTTGATGCCAGGGGAAGGTCTCACCCTGGTCTCTTACCTTTTCTCTTCCCCCGGTGCCTCTCCTTCCCTTTCTCCCATGAACCACTCCCCTCCCCATTTAGATTCCTTCTTCTCCAGCCCTTTACCTTTCCCACTCCCCTGGCTTCACCTATCACCCAACTTGTCCTCGTTTCCCACCCCACCCCACCTTTTTTTATTCTGGCATCTCCTCCCATCCTTTCTAGTTTTGATGAAACGTCGACAGTTCCATCAACTCTGCCCGACCTGCTGAGTTCCTCCAGCAATTTTGTGTTGCTCTGGATTTCCAGCATCTGCAGAATCTCTTGTGTTAATGAAAAAACACATTAGATCAGGAGTTCCCAAGCTTTCTATGCAATGGAGCCTTAGCATTAACTGAAGGGTCCATGGACCCCTGTTTGGGACACCCTGAACTAGACTGACTGAAGAAATTGATAGACTTTGTCAAACAATCAACGTAATGCAGTGCAGGAACAAACCTGTACATTCCAATGTAGCTACCATAACCAGCTCTCTAATGCCTCTACAGTGCCTATAAAATGTATTCACCCCCTTGGGATACATTTCATGTTTTATTGTTTAACAACATTGAATCACAATGGATTCAATTTGGCTTTTTTGACACTGATCAACAAAAAAATGCTCATTCGTATCAAAGTGAAAACAGATTTCTACAAAAGCGATCTAAATTAGTTATAATATAAAATACAGTAATTAATTGTGGAAGTATTCACCCCCTTCAAATCAGCATTCAGTAGACGTACCTTTGGCAGCAATTACAGCCTTGAGTCTGTGTGGATAGGTCTTCATCAGTTTTGCATGTCTAGACACTGCAATTTTTCCACATTCTTCTTTACAGGACTGCTCAAGCTCTGTCAGATTGCAAGGGGATCGTGAGTGAACAGCCCTTTTCAAGTCCAGCCACAAATTCTGAATTGGATTGAGGTCCAAACTTTGACTTATCCACGCCAAGACATTAACTTTGTTGTAATTAAGTTCTTCCTATGTAGCTTTGGCTTTATGCTGGGGTTATTGTCTTGATGGAAAAGACATCTTCTCCCAAGTCACAGTTCTCTTGCAGACTGCATCAGGTTTTCCTCCAAGATTTCCCTGTATTTTGCTGCATTCATTTTACCCTCTACCTTCGCAAGCCTTCCAGGGCCTGCTGCAGTGAAGCATCCCCACAGCATGATGCAGCCACCACCATGCTTCATGGTAGGGATGGTGTGTTCTTGACAATGTGCGGTGTTGGGCTTACACCAAACATAGTGTTTAGTCAGATTGCCAAAAAGCTCAATTTTGGTTTCATCAGACTATAGAACCTTCTTCCAGCTGACTTCAGTCTCCCACATGCCTCTTGGCAATCTCTAGCCAAGATTTCATGTGAGTCCCATTCCACCCCCACCCCCCCCAACCCCTGCAGCCCTGCAGTGGCTTTCTCTTTGCCACTCTCCCATAAAGCTGCGACTGCTGAAGCACCCAGGTAACAGTTGTTGTATGCACAGTCTCTCCCATCTCAGCCACTGAAGCTTGTAACTCCTACGGAGATGTTATAGGTCTCCTAGTGACCTCCCTCACTAGCCCCATTCTGCCACAAGTTTTACCGATAAAAGATGTTTACTGCACTATCCTTGACAATCATCTGCATCACTTCAAAAGTCCTCAATGAAATTTGTGGGGCAAGACCTCTTTCACATAAGGTCACTGACTTCCAGTAGATGTCATAGGTTAAGGGTGAAAGGGGAAATTTTTAAGGGGAGCATGAGGATGGTGGGAGTGTGGAACAAGCTGCCAGCAGAAGTGGTAGATGCAGGCTTGATCTCAACAATTAAGAGAAATGGTCTAAGTTGATTGGACTAGACAGTATAGTTGTTTGGCATGGACTAGATGGGCCAAAGGGCCGAAATGTTCTATGACCCCAAAAACTCCATGTTTTTTCCCCCAACTGTGAGTCAATTCCTTCTTACCAATTAACCAATAAGTCTGCAGAGAAGAGAACCACATAGCTTCCTTCTGTTGACCAGTGACATCCAAGGAGTTGTCACTGGTCAAAATAATTAGGATTGTGAATCAAACAAGTGTTCCAGAACCAGTAAAAACATTGAGAGAGGAAGAGAGAGATGAGGTACAGAATTTCAGTAAACCACAATAAACATGGAAAACCCAAAAGCAAATACAAAAATCTTAACATTATAACTGTAGTTGTTATATAAAGTAGAATTGCCCAGTTTGGTGAACATTGCAACATCAAATACCTCCACCTGAGCTAGCAACATTCACCACCATCCTTATTGTCATTCATTTGGAGATATGAGGGGTGATTGATAAGTTTGTGGCCTAAGGTAGGAGGAGATGAGCTAAACAGCTCCCATTATATGCACATGCAGTTCAACTCCGTGATTTGAAGTTTGAAGTTAATAACGCAGATGATTGATAAGTCTGTGGCCTAAGGTAGAAGGAGATGAGTTATTAACTTCAAACTTTCTGCATAATCACTCAAAGAGTTGACCTGCATGTGCCTGTAATGAGAGCTGTATAACTCATCTCCTTCTACCTTAGGCCACAACCTTATCAATCACCCCTGCTGTGGGCACTTCCTGGAGGTCCAAGATCCGTACGCTCCACGACCACTGGACTAAGTGTGTAAATGTAGGAGGGGACCATGTCAAAAAATAAATGTGCTCAGTTTTCTAAAATTGACTCCTTCTACCTTAGGCCACGAACTTATCAATCACCCCTTGTACAGCACCAGACAGGCAGGCCCTTCCTGCCTGACAAGCTGTGCCACCCAAAAACCCTAGCCTAATCATTGGAAAATTTACAATGACTAATTAACCTACTAACTAGTATGACTTTGGAGAATGCACACACTCACCAGAAGAGACAAACAAGCTTGCTTACAGAGAATGCCAGAATTGAACGCCAAACTCCGACACTCCAAGCTGTAATAGCTGTGAAAATGGAGGAGTGGGATAAAGGGACTGAAGGGGCTGCAGATTTCAAGGCACAAGAGTGTTTGCATTCACTATCTGTAAATACACATGGGATCGGGGGTGTCAGAGTGCCTTTAATTAATGGCACAACACTGCAAGAGGCTTCCAGGGAAATTAAAATCCACTGGAAAGGACCATCTACCCTCTTGCAAATCAATGGCTCTAATTAGATCTTGAAGAGAAGAAATACTAAATCTCAGAGAAAGATAAAAAGGAAATTAACTGGAACTTAGTCCAAAGATTGACCCAGGCAAGGAACTGGTTTGCATACCAGCTGCCAAAACTGTATATGCCATGTAAATCGGGCTGCATTTGTTGAAGAGACCATAGTCCTCATGAATAATATGGCTGACTCTTAATTTCCACAGCTGGGTTTGTGTCAAATTCTGGTTTTCTGTTGTTATAGCAGAGGAGTTAATCCCATTTGCTCTGAACAGATTAACACTTCCTGAACATTAGCAATGGGAAAAAATTCAGATGGCTCTGTTGAATATTCATTCCCTTGCCTCTTGCAATGATCTTTTCAATGTCTCAATAATTCTGTCTTCAACATTAAGGTTGAATATAGTGATAACATTATTCAGAAAGTAAAGAGAAGTATTAGTTCGTCTGCTACTCAAAGTGATCACTTTATTGCCAACAGTGGTTGATTATATGCACATTATGCCCTTGCCACATCCATTACATTTTTATAATATGTACTTACAATAACAATGATGCCATCCGTCCCACATCCTCCATACTGGCTCCAGTTTAAGATGGCACTGCTGAAGAAGAATGACAACTTACTGGTAGTTCCTGAAGAAATACAAATAAATACTACATTAATAAAACATTTTCTGTAAAAAAAATTGGTAAACAATCACCAAAAGACTCAGTCAAGGGTTGAAGCAAGCAGATGCAAAATGGAGCTGGAGAGGTCGAGGTACGTTTGAGGAGGAGTCAGAGCAAGGTGGAGGTATATTTGAGACAGAGTCAGGGTGTGCAAAGTAAAGGAGGAGCATATTTGGGGCCAGGGGCAAGGGTCAGGCTGGTTCTGCCCACTGCTTCACGATGTTCACTTGTTGCTGACCTGAGGCTGTGGGCCTGCTCTGGACTCAGCAACATTTACTCAAATTGATTGCAGGAATGAAAGGCTTATCTTACAAGGAGCAACTGGTGGCTGAGTCTTTACTCGCTGGAATTTAGAAGAGGGGGCAGGGAGGACCTCATTTAAACCCATCAAATATTCAAAAGCCTAGATAGGGTGGATGTGGAGAAGAAGTTTCCCATGGTGAGGGAGTCTAGTACCAGAGGGCACAGACTCGGAATAGAAGGATGACCATTTTAGAATGGAAATGAGGAGCAATTTCTTTAGCCAGAGGGTAGTGAATCTGTGGAATTCATTACCACAGGTGGCTGTGGAGGCCAGGTCATTGGATGTATTTAAGGAAGTGGGCGATAAGTTCTTTATTAGTCAGGGTGTGAAAGGTTACAGGGAGAAAGCAGGAGAATGGGGTCGAGAGGGAAATGGATCAGCCATGATGAAATGGCAGAGCAGACCCAATGGGCCGAACAGTTTAATTCTGCTCCTATGTCTTAATGTCTTACGTACGGAGGTTCAGTGGAAAAGTTTTTGCATACCATCCATACAGATCATTTCATCACATCACAGCACTGAGAGAGCACAGGGGAAAACAAAAGCAGAATGCAGCATAAAGTGGTACAGAGAAGGTGCACTTCAGGCAGAAGATAACGTGCAAGGCCATAATGTGATAGATTGTGAGGCCCAGAATCCATCTCATCACTCAAGGGGGCAATAGCGGAGAGATAAAGCTGTCCTTGAGATTCGTCGTACGTGCTTTCAGGCTTTTGTATCTTCAGCACAATCAGAGGGAGGAGAAGAGAGAATGTCTGGGATGGGTGAGGATCTTTGATCATCTTGGTTGCTCAACCAAAATGGTGAGAAGTATAGTCTGAATGCATGAAGGAAATCCATTCACTTTACTTTCCTGTAGACCAGTAATTAATGAAATTACCTTTCTTTGAGATGAGCCTCAATAACTTTTGTCAAAATTTCTGTTTCATAGAACATAGAACAGTTCAGGCCCTTTAGCCCACAATGTTGTGCCAACCATTGAAAGTACTCCAAGATCAATCTAACCCTTCCCTCCCACATAGCCTCCATTTTTCTTTCATCCATGTGTCTATCTGAGAGCCTCTTGTACTTACCTCTACTACAATTCATGATATTGCAGTGGCGCATGGAATGTGCTGTGTTAAAAAAAAGCACCTCTGACATCCCTCCTATACCTTTAATTCTCCTCTCTTTAAATAGACTCCCTTCTGTTGATTAGGAAAAAAAGTTGGAAATGCACAAAATATTGAGCAGTGGAGAGCAAAACAGTTGATCTTTTGAGTCAATAACCTTTCCTCAGTATAAATAGAGAGTTTGTGAAGATGTTTCTGACAGTGGGAGTCGATGACCAATGAGCACAGACTCAGAACAGAATTATGTCCCTTTAGAACAGAGAGGAAGAATTTCTTTAGGCAGCAAGTGATGAATCTATGGAATTCATTGCCACATACAGCACTGGAGGTCACATCATTGGGTGTGCAAGTGGAGGTTAATAGATTCTTGGTTAGTAGGTGTGTCAAAAGTTATGTGGGGAAGGCAGGAGAATGGGTTTGAGAGGATAATAAATCAGCCATGATGGAACGGCAGAGCAGACATTAGATGGGCTGAAAGGCTTAGACTTATGGCCTTTGATCCAGTTCTACCTCATTGACTCTCAATTTCATGTCTGGAAGTGAGAGTGGATGTTCTCAGTGCTCTGAGTGGGGACTGCTTTTAACTTGGGCACTCTGTCAGATGATCCGCAAAAGAATCAGATGCACGAATACACATTGTGAAATTTATTGACTTGTGGCAGCAGTACAGTGGAATATATTTTAAAAATTACTATAGGTATACAAAGAAATACGAATAAGTAGTGCAAAAAGAGATCAAAGTAGTGAGGTAGTGTTCATGGAACATACGCAAGTATGATGGCAGCGGTGGAAGAAGTTCTTCCTAAAAATTTTGAGTGGTATGACAGAATTGATGAATCAGTTGGTTAAAGTATAGTTTCCCCTTCTAACCCAGGCACAAATGCTTCCACTCTAATTTCCCTCTGGAAAGTACCACTGCCATATCACTAGAAACAGAAAAATAAGATCATAAAGGTATAGAAGCAGAGTCAGGCTATTTGGCCCATTGATTCTGCTCTGTCATTTCATCATGGCTGATTTAATATCCCTTGCATCCTTTTTCAACTGCCTTTTCCCCATAACCTTTGTCACCCCTTTCCCATCAACCTCCATTTTAAATATAGCCAATGACTTGGCCTCCACTGCTGTCTGTGGCAAACAATTTTACAGACTCACTCTCTAGCTAAAGAATCTGTCGAAAGGAATATCCTTCTATTCTGAAACTGTGCCCTCTGGTCTAGACTCTACACATCCAAATTATCTAGGCCTTTCGATTCCATAGGTTTCAATGTCCAATATTTTTCTTATCCAGAACGGCAGAAAGCTATTTTACAAAGAAATATTATACCGAGTCTGCTTCTCATCAGTTACTTGTTAAAATTTTACTGAAATTATTAATTGCACACTATGTATTTAACTTAACTATTGGAGATATGTATATGCCCACACTTAGTGTAATTCAGTTTTTCTTGTATTATCATGTATTTCATTGTATTGCTGCCACAAAGTTAACACATTTTACAACGTACAGTGCCTATAAAAAAGGACTCACACTCCACACCACCATTTGACGTTTTCATGTTTTATTGTTTTACAACATTGAGCCACAATGGATTTAATTTGGATCTTTTGACACTGACCTACAGAAAAGGACTCTTTCGTGTCAAAGTGAAAACTAATTTCTACAAATTGATCTAAATTTATTACTACTAAACACAAAATAATTGATTTTTATAATTACTCACCTCCTTCAAGTCAGTATTTAGTAGATGGACCTTTGGCAGCAATTACAGCCTCGAGTCTATGTGGATATGTCCCATTCCGCTTTGCACATCTGGAAACTGCAATTTTTCCCTATTCTTCTTTATAAAACTACTCAAACTCTGTCAGATTGCATGGGAATTGTGAGTGAACAGATCTTTACAAGTCCAGGCAGAAATTCTCAATTGGATAGAGGTCTAAACCCAGACTTGGCTGCTCCAGGACATTAACTTTGTTGTTTTTAAGCCATTCCTGTGTAGCTTTGGCTTAATGCTTGGAGGTCATTGTCTTGCTGGAATACAAATCTTCTCCAAAGTCACAGTTCTCTTGCAGACTGCATCCAGTTTTCCTCCAGGATTTCCCTGTATTTTGCTGCAGTCATTTTACCCTCTACCTTCGCAAGCCTTCCAGGGCCTGCTGCAGTGAAGCATCCCCACAATGATGCAAGTACCACCATGCCTCAGAGTAGGCGTGGTGTGTTTTTGATGATGTGTTGTATTTGTCTTACACCAAATATAGTGTTTTGTCTGATAGTCAAAAAGCTCAATTTTGGTTTCAGACGATAGAACCTTCATCCAGCTGACTTCAGAGTCTCCCACATGCCTTCTAGAAATCTCCAGCCAAGATTTCACATGAGTTTTTTTTCCAACTGTAGCTTTCTCTTTGCCACTCTCCCATAAAGTTGCTGTATCCGCAGGCTCTCCCAGCTCAGCCACTGAAGCTTGTAACTCCTCCAGAGTTTGTCATAGGTCTCTTAGTGGCCTCCCTCACTAGCCCCATTCTTGCACAGTCACTCAGTTTTTGAGGACGGCCTGCTCTAGGCAAATTTACAGCTGTCTCATATTCTTTCCATTTCTTGATGATTGACTTAACTGTACTCCAAGGGATTTTCAGTGACTTGGAAATTTTCTTGTGTCCATCTCCTGACTTGTGCTTTTCAATAACCTTTTCACAGAGTTGCTTGAAATGTTCTTTTATCAACAAGGTACAGTTCTTGCCAGGATACTGACTGAGCAGCAGTCGGACCTTCCAGCCACAGGTGTATTTTTCCTACAATCAATTGAAACACCTTGACTGCACACAGGTGATCTCCATTTAGCTAATTATGTGACTTCTATAACCAATTTGGCTGCACCAGTGATGATTAGTTGTGTCATATCAAAGGGTATGAATATTTATTCAGTCAATTATTTTGTGTTTTATATTTGTAATTAATTTAGATCACTTTGTAGAGATCTGTTTTCATTTTGACATGACAAGAGTCTTTTTCTGTTAATCAGATTCAAAAAAAGCCAAATTAAGTCCACAGTGATTCAATATTGTAAAACAATAAAACATGAGAACTTCCAAGGGGTGGGGGGGGGATGTGAATACTTTTTATAGGCACTGTGTATAGACGCATGGTTGATAGAAAAATAGAGGTCTCCCTCAATTCTTGAACAATTGTGGGAGTAAAGGGTAAGGTTGATCTTGGAGTAGGTTCTATAGCTAGGGTGTCTAAGACTTTTGCACAGTTCTGGCCCTTTACAGGCCCTTGGAGTCACACTGTCCAGCAATCCATGATTTAACCATAGCCTAAGAAAGGGACAATATACAATGACCAATTAACCTACCAACTGGTACGTCTTTGGACTGTGGGAGGAAACCAGAGCACCCAGAGGAAATCCACGCGGTTACGGAGAGAACAGGCAGCTGCGGGAGTTAAACCCAGGTCACCGGAACCGTAACGCATTGTGCTAATCATTACACCGCTGTGCAGTTCTGGTCTCCTTATTTGAGGAAGGAGGTACTGGCTTTGGAGGCGGTACAGAGGAGATTCACCAGGTTAACTCTGGAGATGAGGGGGTGAGCCTGTGATGAGAGATTGAGTTGTTTGAGACTATAATGGCTGGAATTCAGAAGAATAAAAGAGAATGTCATTGAAACATAAAAAATTATTAAAAAAAAAAGATAGAAGCAAGAAAATTGTTTCCACTGGTGAAAAACACAGGAACAAAGAGACGTACCCTCATGATTCAGGAGATTTAGGACAGAGATAAGGGAAATTGCTTTTCCCAGAGAATCTGATAAATTTTCTGCCCAGGGATGCAACAGGGACCACCTTCATTAACTACATCTATGACAAAGTCAGATAGATTTTTGCATAACAGGGGAATTAAGAGTTATGGGGAAAATATGAAGTTGGGTCCATGGCCATATCAGCTATGATCTTATTGAATAGAGGAGCAGGCCTAATCCTGTTCCTATTGCTTACATTCCTATAAGAGAGGGGGAGCGATAGAGAAGTACAGAGAGTGCCAAAACACAGAACATAGCTTGGGAAAGGGAACAAGAATTGAGGGAGACATTGAGGAAGAGTGCAGGGGAGGGCTGGACAAAAGAAAGATGAGGAAGGGAAAGTGAGAATATGAAGGAAGAAGGGGAGAGAAACCCAGAGGGGGGGTGGGGAAGAGACAGACAGGTAGAGTGTAAGGACAAAGGAAGATGATAATACAAATGCAGAAACATTACAGAATACCCAGGAGAAAGTAACAACATTTTAAGGAATATGAATGACTTCCCTTATGACACTTAGTAGCTGTGGGTTATTTGAAACACCCAAGGAGCTTTGAAGTCCCATATTATTGCATCTTAAACCAAAGGCACTAATTTCTTTTGCAGAAAATAATTAGTTGTCTCAGTCTATTGACTATTTTCATTTACTTCAACAAAAGGCAACTGAATAATAGAACTTCTGTCTTTGCCCTTGCCTGACCTTCCCAGTGGGTACGTATATGTGAAAATAAGCCCATGAGAGCTTTATTTCTAGGTAATGCTTCTTCACAAACAGGTACAAACACAGCTTTTATAAATAAAGATTGCATGTGCATAATTTGATTGTTCCGAACATTGAAAAGCTTCTCACACAAATCTGTTACTTTAGCAGTGAACTGTCTGTTAGACTTAAGTAAACTAAGGTTTCAGGGGATTTTTAGTTACCTTTATCTTGCAAAATGGATTGAAAACATAGGACTGCAAGGATTCCAATTGAGTTAATAGAATAAGGACTGACATTTTTGAACTTCTAGGAATTAATCCTCTCTCATTTAAGCCAAGTGTATTGTATGGGGTTCCAGGGAGAGGCAGCACACTCACCAATGATACCACTGGACCACCAAGCAGCCATCGGCATGCGACAGCGGCCACACCCCGGTACACCACTTCGACAGGTGGGCTAAACCAGGTGAGGTAGCCGGCAGGCTTCGTACCTTGATGAGACAGGGACATGCCTGTCCTAGCATGTGATGTCCGCTCCAGTGGGCTGGGTAAATCCAGTGGCCTGGAAGGCAGTTCTGCAATGTTTTGTGGAGAGCAAAGGGCATGACTAGAATTCATGGTTGCCCGCTACAACCAAATGCTCATGTCAATGGACTGGGACGTCTGAGGTCAAGAGAGCGGACCGGTCCCAGTGCAACAGCTTTTCCACTTTAAGAAACTCCCCTGCACAGGTTTTCTTGGGCAGTTCAATTCATCAAAGAACTGCACAAATCTAACTGTCATCATCGGATACGACAGACAATCGATCAATCATTGCATAATAGCAACTGTGTAATACACCGCTCTGTCAAAATAAAGCTCCACCAAGAACATGTAAGCAAAAGGATATATTTGTGACACGCATTTAGTGCAAGTGACTAAGAGTAACATTCCAGCCTTTCACAACCTGAGGACTTATTTATTGAGGAGGAAACTGGCCAGGATCCAAAGGAAACTTCCCTGCCCTCCTCTGAAACATTCATGTGGGATCCTTTATCTTTCTGAAAAGAATAGGCAGGGCCTATTATGATTTAACAACAATATGCATTCTATTCTACAGTATTTCATTTCTCTTAATGAAAATGCCGGCAAGAAAATGAATCTCAAGGTAGTACATTTCTGGTGACATATACAGACTTTGATTAAAAGAATAACTTTGAACCCTTTCACTCCTTCCATGCTGCAGTGGAGCAGCAGCCTAGATCTTGTCCACTCTGAGGAATTTGAACCTTCAGACCAAACAGGAGATGGTGTTATTGGGTAAACTACAGTTCTGTATTGGGTGGAGGGGTGGAGGTACGTCCCTACCAAAGGAGGTGTAAGGCACTCTGCTAGCCTGACGGTCACCCTTGCTTAGCTACCCCCTCCCCCTGCTACCGTGGCAGCAGGCAGTGGATGCTCGTATGAGCGCCATTTAGCTCCACACCAGCAAAGTGAGTTTTGCACAAACAACATTACAAAGTGCATCACATGTTCCAATGCACAGGTTGGAAGCTTTCGTACAGGATGGCTCCTTCCCCCTCCCTTTCCAGACCTGATGAAGGTTTTTGGCCCAAAACGACGGCTGTCCACTCCTCTCTATAGATGCTTGCTGACGTGCTGAGCTTCTCCAGCATTCTGTGTGAGTTTCTCTGGATTTCCAGCATCCGCAGAATCAGAATCAGATTTAATATCACCAGCATATGTCATGAAATGTGGTAACTTTACAATACAATGAAATACCTGATAAAGAAATATAGAGAGAAAACTGAATTACAGTATATATATAATGTCTATTAAATAGGTAAATTAAAAACAGTGCAAAAACAAATAATAAAAAGGTGTGGTAGTGTTTATGGGTTCAATGTCCATTTAGAAATCAGATGGCAGTGGGGAAGAAGCTTTTCCTGAATTGATGAGTGTGCCTTCAGGCCTCTGTGCTTCCTCCTGATGGTAACAATGTGAAGAGGGTAAGTCCTGGGTGGTGGGGATCCTTAGTAATGGATGCCGCCTTCCTAATGCAACCGCTCCTTGAAGACGTCTAGGGTACTGCGTACCCATGATGGAGCTGACTAATTTAACAAGTTTCTACAACTTACTTCGATTTTGTGCAGTAGCCTCCCCACGCCACCCACACCAGACAGTGATGCAGCCAGTCACAGTGCTCTCCACAGTACATTTGTAGAAGCTTTTGTGTGTTTTAGTTGACATATGAAATCTCTTCAAACTCCAAATGAACGTACAGTCACTGTCTTGGCTTCTTTATAGCTGCATTGATATGTTACGTCCAAGTTAGATCCTCAGAAATATTGACACCCGGGAACTTGAAATTGCTCACTCTCTCCACAACTGATTCCTCTATAAGGATTGATCTGTGATCCCTTGTCTTACCCTTTCTGAAGTCGACAATCAGCTCTTTGGTCTTGCCAACATTGAGTGCAAGTGACATTGAGTGAATCTCTTGTGTTTATACAGAATGCACCAGCAACACAGCAACAGTCCCTCTGTGCATTAAGCATTCCATTAACTCACTAAATTCCTTTGCATCTCACAGAAAATATGTTGTAGCTTGTGGAAAAATATCCAAGCCCCACGTGCTTGATATTTTAGCTTTGAGTAGAGATTTGGTTCGGACTTCTACTCTACAGCTTACATGTGCACTAATACATCTTTATTCACAAATTCATTCTGGCCAATCCAATAATCTTGGATTATGAAACACATAATAAGCAATTTTTCATTATAGCCCAGGAGATTGGATTCAATCAAATCACTTCATTAAAACTAAATTGCATTCAATTATCTACAGCATGAGGTTCCTACAAGGGACATATTTCTCCTTTACTGTGACTTTCCCTGTGAAGTTTTACACATATTGTCCGGGTCAGACAAGAGCCATACCTAATATACAGGACACAGCCAAGTTCAAAAAAGAGAATAAGGAAATAATTAATCCACATTGGTTAATCATCGTTTTTAGTATTAATTGTAAAATGAAGGGTGTGACAAGTTAAGTAAGAAGTTCTTTGAGTATCTGAATGTAGCAAGATCAGGACATCATTCAGGCTGGGGCTAATTAAGTGGCCAGTAAGAATGAGAATGCCAGCTGGTGGTGTGGTGGTATCAGTCCTGGACTTCAAGACGAGTGGTGCCAGGTTCGAATCCCGCCAGCTCCTTGCACGCTTTCCTTCCATGCTGGGTTGAGTGCCAAGCTAGTGCCGCAGCCTTGTAAAAAGCAGACAAAATGCTAAAGAAATGGCAAGGTTGCCACCTGATGCACCACAAGTCGCAGAAAGGAATGACAAGAAATTGGGTTTATTATCATTAACATCTTGTCGGGGCAGCAAAACAGTGTAAAATGAGAACAAAACTACTGAGGTAATGTTCATAGGTTGGTTCACTGTCCATTCAGAAATTTGAAGGCAGAGAGGAAGAAGATGTTCCTGAGTGTGTGTCTCAAGGGTTCTGTACCTCCTCTCTGAGGGCAGCAATAAGAAGATAATATGTCCTGGCTAATAGGGGTCCACCTTTCTGAGGCAATGTCCTTTGAAGATGTCCTTGCTGGTGAGGAAGTCTGTGCTCATGATGGATCTGGATGAGTTGACAAACCTTTGCAGCTTTTTCTAATCCTCTGCAGTCATCAACATCAATAAGTGCCATGTCGTATGGCATGCGCGACCCTGGTCTTTCTATGACCATGATTGCTCTCGGTAAGTTTTTACAGAAGTGGTTTAGCATTGCCTTCTTCTGGGCAGTGTCTTTACAAGACATGTGGCCCCAGCCATTGTCAATACTCTTCAGAGATTGTCCGTCTGGCGTCAGTAGTTGCACAACTAGTACTTGTGATATGGACCAGTTGCTCTTATGACCGTCCACCATCTGCCCCCATGGCTTCATATGACCCTGATCAGAGGGGCTAAGCAAGGTGCTACACCTTACCCAAGGGTGGCTGTCAAGCTAGTAGAGGGAAGGAGCACCTCAAACCTCCTTTGGAAGAGTCACATCTTCACCAAGCCACCCTGTACATATATGTACTTCAAACTTTGAACTGCACTTCTATCACCAACTTCTACACCATCAATATCCCAGAGAGGATCAAGGATTCGCTTACTGACTCACTTTCAAGGATAACTCAACTAATATTCTCAATGCTATTTATTTTTTTATTTGCATAATTTGTCTTCTTTTGCAAATTGGTGGTTTGTCAGTCTATGTTTAGGTTTTTTTTTGTGAATTATATTGTATTTCTTATTTTCCTGTAAATACTTGCAAGAAAATGAAACTCAAGTCCATACAATATGGTAACCTATATGTACTTGATAATAAATTGACTTCAACTTTGTGGGCAAAAGTCAAACTGTCAGCAAAACTCTGTGGGTCAGGCAGCATCTGCGGAGGCAAATATATGTTAACAATTCAGTTCAATGCATGACCCGCATGAAATATTGAGCATCCCTTTGCTGCCACAGAGGCTGCCAGGCTTGCAAAGTTCCACCTGCAATTTTTTTGTTCCAGATTATAGATCTTGTACCTCTAGAGTGGTTCTTGACTAATAAGGATGTCAAAGGTTGTGGGAAAAATGGGGTTGAGAGAGATAATAAATCAGCCATTAACAAATGGCATAGTACAATCAATGGGCCAAATGGTCTAATTCTGTTCCCATGAGAATCTTCTGCACCCTCTCTAAATCCTTCCTGTAGTGTGGCACATAAAGTGTACACAGTCTCCAAATGTGGTCTAACAAGTGTTTATACAACTGTAACATCAATCTAGACTTCTCTACCTTGCAAAGCTGTAAATAAATCTGTTTTATTTCAGACTCCTGACATCAGCAGTGTTTTGCTTTAGTTTTGACTCAGACTCCCTCTGACTGCCTTTTGAAAGAAAACCAGGCAAACTGTCTTCCTATGTCCTTGTTTTCCTGTCTTTTTCTGCCCTTATAAATATGTGGGACAATTGTGCTAAATGGGAGTCAAATCTGGAAGTGTTCCAAAGGACTCTTCAGGAGAGATCACTCATAAAAATAAAAGGAGTGAGAGAGAGCATCTGCGTTATCCTTTGGATTCATGATCTGGGTCAAACTCTCATTAAACTCGTAATGATAGAATCCAACAAGAGAATTTGACCCAGATCATGAATTCAAAGAATAACATAGATGCTTGTGAATCATAATTTACCAGAAAATTTGTGTTTCTTGAAAGGAATGAGTTATTGGGGAAATGCACGAAGAGAAGAATGTTGAGAAACCTGCAAAATTATCTTTTTGTTCATTTATTAGAAGCTGACGTTGCTGGACATTCCATCCCTAATGGAGCTCCTTTCCGGGGAACGCACGAAGACGGCAGCGCGCTATTAATACGCAGCAGCCTCTCTGGACTCTGGATTGGGGATTGCCAAACGTTATGTGGATTTTCTGGTGTAGTCTGTTTTGTCATATGCTTTTGTGATATCTTTCTGGAGGAACATTGTCTCATTTTTTAACTGCATTGCATTTGTGGTTTCTAAATGACAAATAAACTGAATCTGATCTGAATCTGAATCTGAATCTGAATCTAATTGCCCGTAGGAAGAAAGTAGAGAGCTTCCTTATGGAAATTAATTTTTTTGGTCAAGGTGCTTCCACAGGCAATAAGTCATAGCAGTAGAATTAGGCCATTTGGCCCATCAAGTCTATTCCACCATTCCACCGTGGCTGATTTATTATTAGCCCTCTCAGCCCCATTCTCCTGCCTTCTCCCTGTAACCTTTGACACTCTTGCTAAACAAGAACCTTTCAACCTCCACTTTAAATATGCCCAATAACTTGGTCTCCATGGCTATTTGTGGCAATGAATTCCACAGATTCACCACTCTTCCACCCCCCCCCCCACCTAAAATTATTCCTCCTCATCTCTATTCCAAAGGGACGTCCTTGAATTCTGAGGCTGTGCCCTCTGGTCCTAGACTACGCCACTGTAGGAAGCATCCTCCCCAGGTTGACTCTATCAGGGCCTATTAATGTTCAATAGGTTTCAAAGTTTCTTCTAAACTCCAGTGAGTACCAGGCCGGAGCCATCAAGTGCTCCTCATATGTTAACGGTCTCATTCCCAGGATCGTTCTCATGAGTCTCCTGTGTCCCCTCTCTGGTGCCAGCACTTCCTTTCTTAGATATGGGCTCAAAACTGCTCACAGTACTCTAAGTGAGTCTAGCTAATGTTTTATAAAACCTCATGAGTGTAACGGGTGTAACGGGCTTGTTTGGCCAGAAAGGCTTGTTACTGTGCTGCTTCTCTAAAAAACAAAAAAACAAATAAATAAAGTAGTGAAAGAATATGAAGGCCAAAACAGAGCTAAATTTGGCTAAATTGCTCTTCGGTAGAATGGTAGAATCTGAGGAGAACTGATGGGACTGTGGGTGGGGTCAGGGAAAGGATAAAAGGGGAGGACTGTGAACACTCATTGGGCTTGGTGGGCCACAGAGACTCATTTGCGATATACAGCTTTGTAACTCTAATTCCAGCATCTGCATCTCATCAAAGCTTTTGAAAGGGATCAGAAGCTGCAGCTGATAGGGTTAGCAGGATATCATAAACACATGCGATTCTGCAGAGGGTGGAAATCCGGAATAATGCACACAAGATGCTGGAGGAACTCAGCTGGTCAGGCAGCTCCTACAGAGGGGAATAAAGAGTTGATGCTTTGGGCCAAGACCCTTCATCAGGACTGGAAGTGTAGAGGGAAGAAGCCAGAATGAGAAGGTAGGTGGGGGGGAGGTGGCAGGTGAATCCTGGTGAGTGGGAAGCTGGGTGGGTGGGGGAGGGAGGATGAAGTGAGAAGCAGGGAGGTGATTGGTAGAAAAGGTAAAGGGCTGATGAAGAAGTGATCTGATAGAAGAGGAGAACATACCATGGAAGAAAGAGAAGGAGGAGGCGTGCAACCTTTTACTCCGTTTGCAATGGACCTGTCCATTATTTCATCCTCCGTCGGATCCATGCGTGCAACAACACCTTATATACCAGCTGGATAGCCTCCAACCTGATGGCATGAACATTGACTTCTCTAATTACCGTTAATGCCCCTCCTCCCCTTCTTACCCCATCCCTGACATATTTAGTTGTTTTTTTTCTCTCTCTCTGCCCATCACTCTGTCTGTTCTCCATCTCCCTCTGGTGCTTCCCCCCCTCCGCCTTTCTTTTTCCCGAGGCCTCCCGTCCCATGATCCTTTCCCTTCTCCAGCTCTGTATCACTTTCGCCAATCAGCTTTCCAGCTCTTAGCTTCATCCCACCCCCTCCGGTCTTCTCCTATCATTTCACAAATCTCTTAGTATCTCTCCTTTCAGTTAGTCCTGACGAAGGGTCTCTGCCCGAAACGTCGACGGTGCTTCTCCTTATAGATGCTGCCTGGCCTGCTGTGTTCCACCAGCATTTTGTGTGTGTTGTTTGAATTTCCAGCATCTGCAGATTTCCTCATGTTTGCTCTTTACCATAATGACGCTCCTTTACTGGAGTATAATCAAACCGACAGGCATGCCTACCAATCTTTCTAATACCAAAATAAAAAATAATAAAATCCAAGCTAAAGGAAAGTGAAAAGTTATTGTTAACTAGTTACTGAGGCGGCACAGCTGAAAGGGCCAGAAGGGCCTATTCCGCGCTCTGCGTCAATAAATAAACCAGATAATATGCATTTAGTTATTTATTACAAACACAAGAAAGTCTGAAGATGCTGAAAACCCTAAGCTACACACACTAACTCAGCACGTCAGACAGCATCTCTGGAAAAGTGCAGCCAGCCGACATTTCAGGCAGACATTTCAACTTCCCTTGTTTTGTTTGGAGATGCAGGTGCGGTAACAGACCCTTCTGGTCCAATCAACCCGCACTGCCCAATTGCACCCACATGGCCCATTCACCTACTTACCCGTACATCTTTGGACTGTGGGAGCAAACGGGAGCAGCCAGAGGAAACTCACATAGTCACGGGGAGAACGTACAACCTCCTTACAAACAGGGGAGGGAAAGGAACCACACTATTGTGTCTCCCCCAGTTGGGGTTCTGGAAGAATTTTAAATATGCCTTGCATAGAAGGATCAGTTTTATTTGCCATATGTACTCACATGTACAAGGGGTGATTGATAAGTTCATGGCTTAAGGTAGAAGGAGATGAGTTATTAACTTCAAACTTTCTGCATAATCACTCAAAGAGTTGAACTGAATGTGCATGTAACAAGAGCTGTATAACTCATCTCCTTCTACCTTATGCCACGAACTTATCAATCACCCATCTGTGGACACTTTCTGGAGGTCCCAGATCTGTACGCCCCATGACCGCTGGACCAAGTGTGTAAATGTAGGAGGGGACCATGTTGAAAAATAAATGTGCTAGGTTTTCTAAAATTGACTCCTTCTACCTTAGGTCACAAACTTATCAATCAGCCCTCATACCAGGAACTTGCGGTGGTGTATTGGCGTGACATGCAACAATAAACACCATTCAACAGTTATAAAGGATAAAGAGTTATTGTGCCGTGGATGCAGGTTCACGGGTTTGGCGAGTGAGACAGAAGACACTAACTACAAATGAGCACATTAATCATTTGTTTACAAACAGTAAAACATTCGACTAAGCACCTAAGGCCCCCCAAGTTTCACAACTGCAACAAACAAATACTTAGCTAAGAGTGAGCGTGGGCTCCGCTATGTCTGCAGCGTACTTTCCCGATGGTTCTTCAGCACCAGTCACAACCCCGGTGTGAAAATGTGTGCTGGCGGAACAAAGAGAAACACACCTGAATCTGGACACCAGTGCCATGGCAACCAATAGGAAGGAGCTGCTGCATCCTTCAAATGCGCCAATCAATAGACAATAGGTGCAGGAGTAGCCAGCACCGCCATCCAATGTGATCATGGCTGATCATCCACAATCAGTACCCCGTTCCTGCCTTCTCCCCATATCCCTTGATTCTGCTATCTTTAAGAGCTCTATTTAACTCTTTCTTAAAAGCATCCAGAAAATTGGCCTCCACTGTCTTCTGGGGCAGAGCATTCCATAGGTCCGCAACTCTCTGGGTGAGAAAGTTTTTCCTCAACTCTGTTCTCAATGACCAGCACAATGGGAGCAGCTTTCAACCGACAAGTAAACTAACCCCCCACATCACAATTATATAAAGGATAAACTTAAAGAATAGATATTGGAATAAAATGTGCATAAATACATAAATATCAGCGTGTAGTTATAATGTCAACAGCTTTATAAAAAGTGGTTTAAAATGTTTACAGAGCAGTGGGGTGATTGAGGTAGAAGATAGAAGAGGGTGAGGAGCTCACTAGAATGATTGATCAGATTGACTAAGAATAGACCAACAATCTACTCCACCGTTCCTGTCAATAACTGTCTGCAATATTATAACAGCAATGGAGCTGTGTAAAGTCCACTCAGATCTCGGAAACCAATTAAACAAAAACAAATGCGAGTTCCTTCAGGTCTGTCTTTTCAGGAACTGCCTGAGCAAAATGATTGGCAGAGGGGATAGGTTCACGAGTTGTCGGAGCACGGCTAGAAGGAGGGGAAGGGGAGAAAGGAGAGAGCATGAGAACGTAGGAAAGAAGGATAGAGAGGCAGGGAAAATGGAGAAGAGGAGGAGAGAATGCAGAGAGCAGAAGAGAAAGAGAACAAGAGGGTGGGAGAAAGACATGGAGGAAAAGTGAGAGACAGAAATGGACAGAAAAATTAAGCAAAAAAAGAAAGGAAGGAAAGAAGGAGGAAAAAAAGTAAAGAAAAAAGATAGACACAGAATTTAAATGTGCTAGCTTTCAAAAGAACACCACATATACGTCCTCAGTGCAATTGTGCAATTATGTGCATATCTATCCACAGAGTCTCATTTTTGGCAGATGATTACTGAGGGAGACTGTGTACTGTGTGACCTCAAGTTGTGCACCCTCTGTAAGTAGGCAGCATTTGGTGTAATGTTTCATCTGAAATTTTGTTTTGAAATAAAATTGCATTAAGTCAGCTGACAATCTAACTAACCTTTTCTTCTCGATCTGTTTTAGCAGATGATAAATGCCGCACAAGACAAATAAGTGCCTTAGACTTGATTTCTGCAACATGGTCTGTACGGTAATAAGCACCCTCGAAACACTCTCACAACAGAAGCAGTAACCTTTTCAGAAAACAGCGGAGGTGGACACCGAACGAGTCTGTGGGAAATGAAATTTAATTCTCCTGCTGAAACACCAGATGAGGAAATAGACAATTTTCACAATCCCTTCATAAATGTGTGATATGGTGGAACAATTCCCTCATAAATGACCATCAACAGAGAAATTAAAACCAGCCTGCAGATTCTTATAAAACACATCTCAAGTTTTCACAAAGCAATTATTCAGAGTACCCAAGAATGAATCGAATTTTGTAGGCAGAGAAACCCTGGGCTTTCTTTAAATTAAGCAATCTAAAATCAAATCATTTTTCATTCACCATTATTTGATAACTTCACTGAGGTCTTTCGGTGCTCGCTGCATTATCCATTACCATTGAAAGTAGTTCTAATGGCTGTGATCTTTTTTTGAAGGATAAAAATTTGTTTTGTTAAAAGGGATGACAAACTCAGGAACAGAAGATCCTTTCAGTATGTTCTACTATTCAGAGATTGGTAACTCGCACTCAATGTCTTAAGAAAGGCAGGGCACAATAGGCAAATGGTATCCGCATTTTTATTAACCTCTATAGCAAGGACACTCCGTCTTGGTCAAGAAGATTAAAATTGCACACAATACTGCACAGTATTTACTGGTAAAGCTCGCCCCTCCTTTGTGCACATTTACATGATACACCGTTGCAGGAAAGCAGCGTCCATCACCATCCCGGACATGCTCTCCCTTCAGTGCAGGAAGAAGGAGCCTCAGGACTCACATCACCAGGGTGGAAAACAGCTATTACCCCTCAACCATTACACTCTTGACACCCCCATCATCCAGGCTGCTGCCATCAGATAGAAGGTACAGGAGCCTCAGGACTCACATCACCAGGTCAAGGAACAGTTATTACCCCTCAACCATCGGGCTCCTGAACCAGAAGGGATAATGTCACTCAATGTCATTTACCCCATCACTGAAGTGTTGCCACAGCCTATGGACCCATTTACAAGGACTCTTCATCTCATGTTCTCGATATTTATTGTTTATTTATTATTATTATTTATTCATTTGTGTTTGCACAGTTCGTTGTCTGTTGCTCGTTGGTTGTTTGTCCACCCTGTTGGATATGGTCTTTCATTGATTCTGTTGTCTTTCTTGGACCTGCTGTGTATGTTTTAAGGAAATGAATCTCAGGGGTCATACTGTACATGGTGACATATACGCATTTTGATAATAAAATTTTCTTTGAACTTTGAATCATTTCATTCAATCAATGATCCTCTAAACACTCCTAACTACCACCATTATTTTATCATTTCCTGTCAGTCACCTTATGTACAGGTACCCCTGTACCTAGTATGTACAGTATATATAATCAATCTATCTATCTAAGCTATTTTATGTATCTATATATATTGTGTATTTTTATTATCGTGCTCTTTATCATATTGTGTTTTTTTGTACTGTATCAGATCCAGAGTTACAATGATCTTATTCTCCTTTAACATGTGTACCGGAAACGACACTAAACAACCTTTCTTGTCTCATTGAGGGCTTGCCCCTAGGGAGACTGAAGAAGCACCTACTAAAAAGACACAAGATTGTCCACATTACTGAACCCAGAGCTATGCTACGGTCTTGTCAAGTGATGAACAGTGAAGGAAATCCTCGAGCACCTGAAGTGGTCACAGATGTATGGTGTATTAGCCTCCATTAGTGGGGGATTGACTTCAAGAACAGCAGGGTAATGGTGCAGCTCTATAAAACCCTAGTTAGACCACAGTTGGAGTATTATTGTCCTGTCACAAGAGGATGGGGAAGCTTTAGAGAGAGTGCAGAGGAGATTCACCAGGATGCTGCCTGGATTAGAGAGTATGTCTAATGAGGACAGGTTGAGTGAGCTAGGGCTTTCCTCTTTGGAGTGAAGGAGGATGAGAGGTGACTTGATAGAAGTGTACAAGATGATAAGAGGCATAGCCAGTATCTTTGTCCTAAAGGCTAATATGAGCTGACCTACTTTTAAGGTGTTGGGAGGATAGTATAGGGGGATGTCAGAGGTACGTTTTTCACACAGAGAATGACAAGTACATGCAATCTGCTGCCAGGGATGGTGGTCAAGGCCGATACATTAGAGTTACTGAAGAGACCATAGTCTCTTGGATGAAAGGAAAGTGGAGGGCTATGTGGGAGGGAAGGGTTACATTTGATCTTGGAGCAGGCTAAAGGTCTGACATAACATCATGAGCCAAAGGGCCTGTACTGTACTGAATAACCAGAAGAGCCGAACACTAATCGAACACAACCCTCTGCTGGTTGGGGTTTACCAAGGATATTGCGTCCTAGCCATTTACATGATATGCAAGCCAAAGCAGAAGGATATGGAGAGGAAGCTGTTGGCCATGCAGTAGGCTCCCCCTGTCCATGCAGCTGATGAATCCAAAGGAACGGCGGAGACTGATACAGTTTGGCACCAGCGGCGTCGCAGGAGTTGCCGGTCAGCATTGAACTCAACGTCTGGATTTTTCCCCTGAGATTTATTCCCGAAACCTTCACCATGAGTGGGTACAGCTGCAAGGCAGCAGATGTTTGAGATCAGAATTGTCCTTGTCCTAGATGAGCTGCTAGCCACAGCTGATGAGCCCCATCTGCCCAAAGTGACCGGTTTGAAGGTGCCAGTAACCTGCCTTTGCCCCTTCTCCGGTCAGCAGAAACTGTTCCTCCGGGCTTAGTAACCAAGCCACACATGAAGGCCAAGAGCTGGACTTGGTTGTCAGAGGCTATTTGAGATGCATGCCATTGGGAACATTTAGAAGGTACTGGGAGTTTATCCCATCTACCCCCCCCCCCCCCCACCGGCTATGACAACTTTATGGTACCACTAAGCATAGCCACCACTTCCTCTTGTCCACAATGCTCTAGAATATTCAGATCCCAGATCGGCCACCACAGCTACTTGAGGACCCAACAGTTGAGCTTGACGTCCTCAGGAGAATATCAAACTCAACTCGAATAATCACGTCAGCTCTGTGCTGTACTGTTCGATGTGATCATCACGTCGGTTCCAGGGAGTTCCTAACTTTGCTGAACATAAGGATAATGGGCAACAGGGCAGCTGACCATGTTTTCCTTTGGAAGGTCGCTTGATTGGCTTCACAGCTAATAAAAGCAAAGTCAAAAATAGCTTTGAGTTCTGATCCCCAGACACAGCTACTATTGTCAGTGTGAGTCGCAAGGTGAATAAGCTGGGAGATGTTTTCTCTCTTTCAATTATGCTCTGTTTTGGGTGACAGTATTTCTAAGTAATTAGCATTATCGTACAGCGTTCACAATGCCTTCCTCACGCACCAAAGCCCTTTTCTTGCTATCACTGAACAGGAGAGTGTGGCAGAAGTACAGAGCACATGAGGGGTTAAGATGATGGTGCAACACACCTCTTACTCTGTCTTTTGATTGGGCACCGTGTCCCTATCACAAGGGACTGGAAACACTTCGTATCAAGCTCTTCAGCTTTATGCCTGAGTATTTGTAGCTGCTCACTTCATTTGAATGAAGTTGCTAACCTTTTCTGTAAAGGTGTGTACTTCTTCACAGTTTTTTCATCAACATTACTGTTTCTACTCAATTTACATATGTTACATGTACTTTTAAATTGTTTTTATTATTTTAGTTTTAATACTTTCAGTAATTTTTTTATAATTATCCTTGATCAGAGACATTTTTATAATGTCTCTGGGGACACGAGAGATGACAGATGCAACTAAACTAAAAAAAACAATTTAAAGCGATCTGCTGGAAAAACTCATAGGTCCAAGCAGCATCTGTGTGAGGAATTAGGGGAGTCTAAGACCAGAGGCCACAAACTCAGTCAGAATAGAGGGGCATCCTTTTATAATGGAGATGAGGAGCAATTTCTTTAGCCAGAGAGTGGTGATCCTTTAGAATTCGTTGCCACAGGCGGCTGTGGAGGCCAAGTCATTGGTTATATTTATGACAGAGGTTGATAGGTTCTTGATTAGTCAAGGAATGAAGGGATATGAAGAGAAGACAGGAGATTGGAGCTGAGAGGGAAAATAATGGATCAGTCATGATGAAATAGCAGAGCAGACTCGATGGGCCAAATGGCCCAATACTGCTCCTATATCTTAACATTTTATGGAATTGTCAACCCCTTGATTCAGAGTCATAGAGTCAAACAGACCTGTTGGCCCAACACATAAATGCCAACAATGTCCACCCAAGCTAGTCCGATTTGCCTGTGTTCATCCTACACCCCTCTAAAACCTGTCCAAACTACGTACCTGTCCAATGTCTCAAATGTTGTTATTGTGCCTGCCTCTACAACGTCCTCTGACATGTGCCCACCATCCTATGTGTGAAAAGCCTGTCCCTCAGGTTCCCATTAAATCTTTCCCCTCTCAATTTAAACCTATTCCCTCTAGTTTTAGATCCTCCTACGAGGAAAAAGACTGTGCTTTTCAACCTTATCAATCAATTGGTGGTAACAATCCCTTTCCTCCCACAGATGTTCTCTGAACCATTGAGGTTTTCCAGCAGATTGTTCATTGAGAAAGGCTTTGATAGCAGGAGGCCTTCAGGACCGTCCATGGGCAAGGTCTTGGATCCCTCCATCTGAACCCCAGTAAGCACGTGGAGCAGCCACAATGGCAAGACCAGCAGAGCATGAGGATCTGCTCGGCCTCAGTAGGTAAATGTAATTACAGGCATCCGATGGGCGACGAGCGTGAGAAATAGGCCACAAAGCAAATTGGGCTGGACATTGCAAACACGAGGAAATCTGCAGATGCTGGAAATTCAAACAACAACACACAGGACGTCAGGACGAAGGGTCTCGGCCCGAACGTCGACGGTGCTTCTCCCTATAGATGCTGCGAGGCCTGCTGTGTTCCATCAGCATTTTGTGTGTGTTGTTTGGGCTAGACATTGGCTTTGAGGGAGAAGCCAGAGTGCGGCAGTAGATGATTGCCTCCCTGATTGGAGACCTGTAACCAGTGATGTGCCACAGGGTTCAGTTCTGGGTCCATTGTTGTTTTTGTCATCTATATCTGACAAAAATAGATATTTTTGTCTATCTAAAATAGACAACCTGGATGACAATGTGGTAAACTGGATTAGTAAATTTGTGGATGACACCAGGAATGCGGGCACAGTAGGCAGCAAAGAAGACTATCAAAGCTTGCAGTGGGATCTGGACCAGCTGGGAAAATGGGCTGGAAAATGGCAGGTGGAATTTAATGCAGACAAGTGTGAGGTGTTACACTCTGGGAGGACCAAACAGAGTTACACAATGAGCAGAAGGGCACCGAGGAGGGTGGCAGAAAAGAAGGACCTGGAAATACTCATCCATAGTTCCTTGAAAGTGGTGTCACAAGTAGACAGGGTTGTAAAGAGAGATTTTGGCACATTGGCCTTCATAAATCAAAGTACTGAGAAACAGCATTTGCGATGTTATGTTGAAATGGTATAAGCCATCAATGAACCTACCGTAATTTGAAGTACTGTGTGCAGTTTTGGTCACCTACCTGCAGGAAAGATTTCAATCAGACTGAAAGAATGCAGAGAAAACTTTTAAGGATGTTGCCAAGACTTAAGGACCTGAGTTATGGGGAGAAGGTTGAATAGGTTAGAACTTTATTTCCTAGAATTTAGGAGAATGAGGGAAGAGTTCATAGAGGTATACAAAGTTATGAGCTGTATAGATAGGGTAAATCCAAGCAGATCTTTTTCCACAGAGGTTGGGCAAGACAAGAACTAAAAGGCATGAGTTAAAGGTGAAAGGTGAACTGTTTCAGGGGAACACAAGGGCAAACTTCTTCACTCAGAGGACTGTGAGTGTGTGGAACGAGCTACCAGCAGCAATAGTGAATTTGGATTTGATTTCAACATTTAAGAGAGATTTGGATGGGTTTACATGGGAGGGGTATGAAGGACTACGGTCCAGGTGCAGGTCCATGGGAGTAGGCAGATTAATAGTTTGGCATGGACTAGATGGGACAAAGGTCCTGTTACTGTATTGTAGTGTTCTACGAAATCATGACCAACATAATCCAGCTCCTATTTTCAGCATCTAACATAAGCAAACACTCTGTCAGTAAATACAATACAGAGAAATAAATGTAATTAACGAGTTTGTACATTCTCTCTGTGACCATCTAGGTTTCCTCCAGCTGCTCTGGTCTCCTCCCACAGTCCAAAGGCGTATGTTTTAGTCAGTTAATTGGTCATATGGGTATACTTGGATAGATCAGGCTCTTTGGGCAGGGGACCTGTCACCCTGCTGTATCTTTAATTAAAATAAATAAAACTAGACAGGGAATTAACACACATCTCAAGTTTATTTTTAAAAATGATGCTCACATTTTCTGCGTTACAGCTTGTGACAATGCCTCTAATGTATTTCAGCTGGGTGGCATGTTGCTTCATGGCCCCTCTGATCCACGTTCAATCCTGACCTTGGGTGCTGTCTGTGTAGAGTTCCAAGTACTCTCCATGACCATTGGGTTTCCCCTGAATAGAGCACTACAGCACAGAAACAGGCCCTTCCACCTACCTAGTACATCAAACTATTAATCTGCCTAATCCCATTGACCTGCACCCAGACCTTAGCCCTCCATACCCATCCCATCCACGTGTTTATCTAAATTTCTCTTAAATGCTGAAATCTAACCCGCATCCATCACTCCTGCTGGCAGATCATTCCACACTTTCACCACCCTCTGAATGAAGAAATTCTCCCTCATGTTCTCCTTAAACATTTCACCTTTAACCTATGACCTCTATTTCTAGTCTCACCCAACTTCGGTGGAAAAAGCCTCCTTACATTTACACTATTCCTAGAACCCTCATGGTTTTGATTACCTCTATCAAATCACCCCTTATTCTCTTATGCTCTAGGGAATAAAGTCCTAACCTATTCAACCTTTCCCTACAACTCAGGTCCTAAATTCCCAGCAACATTGTTGTAGCTTGTTTACTACTCTCTTCCAATCTTATTGAAATCTTTCTTGTAGGTGGGCGACCAGAACTGCACATACTTCAATTCTCCACATTAGGCCTCACCTGCACTCAGTACGTTGATTCATAAAGGCCAATGTGATAACAGCTCTCTTTATGACTCTATCTATCTGAGATGCCACTTTTTTGAGTGTGGCCTGACGAGTCTGGTCTGTGGAATGGGTGATCATGGAGTGAGTTGGAGACAGTTTCTTGTGGACTTAATGCACCAGTTTTAAAAAGAAAGCGGAGCCTGCGGGACTTAAACATGGAGCGGGAGATCACTTGGGTCAATTGTCACTAGGATTAATTAGCAATGGCCAATGAAAAGGAATGAAGTTTAAGCGGAGCAGCCATTGTTAGTGTGGGCCAATGTTAGAGTGGTCAGGCTTTGATGAGAACAGGCGCAGGCTGGAGCTTAAGTTTGAGAAGTTGGAGGCGTAACAAGTGTAGGCAGGATGGTAGTTCAGGCAGTGGAATGCTCCTCCTGTGAGATGTGAGATTTCAGGGTTGCTGACAGTCTCCCTGATGACTACGTCTGCAGAAAGTGCACCCAACTTCTGCTCCCATCTGACAAGTTCAAGGAAATGGAGCTGGAGCTGGGTGCACTCAGGAGGCTGAGCAACAATGAGTATTTCATTGAGGCGGACACACCCAGAGTCAGTCATCAGTAGATGGGTGCCCAGCAGGAAAAGTAAGAGGAGTAGGCAGTCAGTGCAGTGTTCCCCTGTGGCCATTCCCTTCAGCTATGAGTATGCCCCCTTTGAATACTGCTGGTGGGGGTGGGGGGTAATGGATGACCTAACAGGGCACAGCAGCCGTAGACCAGTAGCACTGTGGCCGGCTCCAAGGCCCAGTAGGGAAGAGTAAAGTCAGGCAGAGCGATAGTGAGGGAGATTCGATAGTTAGGGGGATGGACAGCAGATTCTGTTGCCACGAAAGGGAAGGCAGCATAGTGTTTTGTCGCCTGGGTCTAGTTCTCAAGAGAGCAGAACATTCTCAAGAGGGAGGGTAAGCAGCCTGAAGTTGTGATGCGAATTGGCACCATTGGCATAGGTAGAGGGTATAGGGACGGAGGGTATAGGGAGTTAGGGAAGACTCTGAAGAGCAGGATTTCAAAGGTAGTAATCTTTGTATCACACCCAGTACCATGTGCTAATCAGGGCAGGCGTAAGATGATAGTACAGATGAATGAGTGGCTGAGGGAGTGGTGCGGGGGGCAAGGTTTCAGATTTCTGGATCATTGGGATCTCTTCTGGGGAAGGTATAACCCTTACAAGAAGGATGGGTTACACCTGAACCCAAGAGAGACCAATATCCTGGAGGGCAGCCTTGCTACAGTTGTTGGGGAGGATTTAAATTAATTTGGCAGGGGAATGGGAATTGGAGTGATATGGGCTTGGATGGGGCAGTTGATATATAAATCAACACAATGAGCAGTGAAACTGTGAGGAAGGACAAGAAGGTAATAGGATGAGTTAAAGTGTAACTTGGAGGCAAAATTGAAAAGGGTGATGAATACAGGACATGTCAGTGATATATTTGAATGCATGCAGTATGTGGAATAAGGATCTCTTAGCCAGTTAGAGTTTGGCAGGTATGATATCGTGGACATCACTGAGGCGTGGCAGAAAGAAGATGATAGTTGGGAGTTTAACTTCCAAGGATACCCATTGTATTGGCAGGACAGGGAGGTTGGTAGAGAGGGTGAAGTGGCTCTGCTATTATAACATGAAATCAAATCCTTAGAAACAGGTGTCTTAGGGTCAGAAGGAGTTGAATCATTGTGGGTAGAGTTAAGAAACTGCGAGGGTAAAAAAGACCCTGATGCGTATACAGACTCCCAAACAATGGCCAGGATGTGAGATATAATTTTCAATGGGAAATAGAAGAGGAATGTAATATGGGCAATGTTGTGATAGTCATTAGGGATTTCAATATGCAGGTAGATTGGGAAAAGTAGGCTGGTACTGGATCCCAAGAGAGGGAATTTGTAGAATGAATACAAGGTGGCTTTTTAGGACAGCTTGTGGTTGAGCCCACTAAGAGAAAGGCAATTCTGAATTAGGTATTAGGTAATGAACCAGATTTTTAGGGAGCTTAAAGTCAAGGAACTTCAGTAGATAGGGATCATAATGTGATGGAATACACCCAGCATTTTGAGAGGGAGAATATAAAGTCAGATGTATCGGTAGTACAGTGGAGTAAAGGAAATTATAGAGGCATGAGAAAGGAGCTGGCCAAAGTTGAATGGATGGGGACACTAGCAGAGATGATGGTAGAGCAGCAATGGCTGGGGCTTCTGGCTGACAATTTGGAAGGTGCAGGATAGATAGAGTCCAAAGATGAAGAAGATTCTAAAGGCAAGATGACAAAACCATGGATGACAAGGAAAGTCAAAAACAGCATAAAAGCAAAAGAAAGAGCATATAAATAGCAAAAAAAAAAGAGTTGCAAGTTAGAGGATTGGGAATCTTTTAAAAAAACAACAGAAGGCAACTTCAAAAACCATAAGGAGAGAGAAGATAAATTATGAAGGTTTGCTAGCTAATAGGATTTAGTATCCAAGAGGATACTAAAGAATATATAAAGAATAAAAGTAGGTGAGAGAGAATATTGGACTGCTGGAAAATGACACTGGAGAGGTAGTAATGGAGAATAAAAAGTGGCTGATAAACTTACTAAATATTTTGCATCAGTCACTTGGGCCAGATGGAATATACCCAAGGGTTCTGAAAGAGATAGCTGAAGTGATTGTGGAGGCATCAGTAATGATCTTTCAAGAATCATTAAATTCTGGAATGGTTCCAGAGGACTGGAAAATTGCAAATGTCTCTCCACTCTTCAAGAAGGGAGGGAGGCAGAAGCAAGGAACCTATAGGCCAGTTAGCCTGACTTCAGAGATTGTGAAGATATTGGAGTCCGTTACTAAGGATGATGTTTCAGGCTTCTTGGAAGTGTATGATAAAGTAGGCCAAAGTTAGCATGGTTTCCTTAAGGGAACAGCTTGCCTGACAAACCTGTTGAAATTCTTTGGGGGAATAATGGATAGGATAGACAAAGGAGAATGTGTAGATGTTGCGAACTTAGATTTTCAGAATGTCTTTGACTGGGTGTTGCATGTGAGGCTGTTCAACAAGATAAGACCCCATAGTATTACAGGAAAAATCCTAGCATGGATAGAAGATTGATTAACTGACAGGAGGCAAGGAGTCAGAATAAAGGGGGCCTTTTCTGGTTGCCTGCTGGTGACAAGTTCCATAGGGGTCAGTATTGGGACTGCTTCTTTTCATACTATATGTCAATGATTTGGATGATGGAATTGAGAGCTTTGCAGTTAGGTTGGCAGACAATACTAAAATAGGTGGGGGGCAGGTAGTGTTGAGGAAACTGGAGGTCTGTAGAAGGACTTAGATTTGGAGAATGGGCAAAGTGGCAGATGGAATATAGTGCAGAGAAGTTTATGGTTATGCAAAGTGGTGGAAGGAATAAAGGCATAGACTATTTTCTAAATGGGGAGAAAATTCAAAGAGACTTGGGAGGATTCCGTAAAGGCTAATGTGCAGGTTGAGTCAGTGGTGAGGAAGGCAAATGTTGCAAATGAGGAAGGATGTGGCACAGAGTCTTTATAAAAGGTTGGTCAGACTGTACAGAGTCGGTCTGTGAGCAGTTTTAGACCCCTTACCTAAGCAAAGATGTGTTGGCAATGGAAAGTGTCTGGAGGAGATACACAAAAAATGATTCCAGAAATGAAAAGTGGAACATATGAAAAGCATTTGATGCTCAGGACCTGGCTCGCTAGAGTTTAGAGGAATGGGTGGAGATCTCATTGAAACCTATCAAGTATTGAAAGGCTTAGATAGAGTTGATGTGGATTGGATGTCTCCTATAGTGGGTGAGTTTAGGGCCAGAGGACACAACCTCAAAATAGAGGTACGTTCATTTAGAACAGAAACTAGAAGGAATTTCTTTAGCCATATATGGAAAGGTGTAATAGTATTTCTCTTACAAGGTAAAGGTTCTATTTGCAGTAAGAAATATTTTGGCTGGTTAAATGCTTAAAAAAAAGCACATCAGTATATAAGCTGCGTGCACAAAGATGTTACCAAAAAAGAGGCAGGCAAATACGGTTAATATTTGGGTTCTCTCAGCTGGTGATTCTGTCTACTGAACAGACCACAGAAGCCAAATAAAAACAGACTTGTATCTGATGTGAGAGGAGAGATGCTCAGCTGCAAGGAGGGAGTGAAGGGCCACTCAATGGCGGACGCAAAAACTGATTAAGATGTAATCTTGTAGGCCAATTCTTAATGGAATCCAATCATATTTACTCAATTGCTCAGTGATCCCACTGAGTTCAATGCAATTAGCAAAGCGTAAGAGACTGAGAGTGTAGAGTTTCAGCTAACAGCAATGGGAAAACCTATTTATTATTAGATCTTTCCATCTGAAAGATCAATGGTTTGTTTTCCGTTATTCCATAAAGGTTAACTAGGAAAAAGATTAACTCAAAATCCTCCAGAATCCATGATAATAAATAAGAGGAAAGTGCAATTGGCAAGTCCACTGAAAATGAAAAATTAGGCACCATTGTTAAATTGATATCTGAAGGATGACTCCTCTATGATGGTCATTGACGCGTGTGACCAAATGGTCATCAGTTTTTTTTACACCAGTTTTGCATTTAACAGGAAGAATAACTCAAGTTCTGAGACTGACGCCAACCAAAGCCAACAATTTCCTTGAGGATGGGTATTGCGACTTAATTTTGATCAATGGAGAAAGCCTTTGATATTTAGGATGGTGATAAATATTGGTAGCTTGGTTTGAGGCATTTGATGTCGCGATGCTTGCCAACCTTGGCAACAAGCTTTCAGATGTTTAATCAACAATCTAGGTGATATTCTCGGTGCGTAGTTGTTGGTGTTTCTCGCTGGGACACCCCAGAGCCAAAGAAATGCAAGCCAATAGAATTAAAAGATCAACTGAAGGGGCAGCCAATCAGGATTGAGGCAAGTGAATGGGGGCTTATATAAACGCAAGTACTCCCAGAGAGAAACACCAACAAATGCGCAGTCCCCTCGACTGATGATGAAATGATTGCAAGCCAATTGCCAAGCTTGATGAAAACCATAACATCAAACCCTTTGAGGTGTAAGTCCCATCACTTATAACTGTGTGTGGAGAACATGTGCAATTACCGATCATTTTTCATCACCTCAAGTCTTCAGCAGCCTGAGCAATGTCACAGGGAGAACTATCCCAAGGTATTATCATGCCCCTTTGGGACTTGTGCAATTGGATCCTGGATTTTCTCACTTGCACACCCCAGACAGTTCGAATCGGCAAAAACATCTCCTCCACAATCTCCATCGCCACAGGAGCACCACAGGGATGTGAACTTGGCCCCCTGATCTGCTCAATTTACACCTATGACTGTGTGGCTAAGTACAGCTCCAACACCATATCCAGGTTTGCTGATGACACCACTGTTGTTGGCCGTATCAAAGGTGGTGATGAATCATTCAGGAGGGAGATTGAAAACTTGGCTGAGTGGTGTAATAACAACAACCTTTCACTCAATATAACAAGACCAAGGAACTGATTGTAGACTTCAGGAGAGGGAAAGCAGAGGTACATAAGCCAGTCATCATCAGAGGATTAGAGGTGGAGAGAGTCAGTAACTTTATATTCCTGGGTGTCACTATCTCAGAGGACCTGTCCTGGACCCATCATACAAATATAAATGCAAAGAAAGCACAATAGCACCTCTTCTTCCTCAGCAGCCTGTGGAGATTCAGCATGTCATCAAAACCCTTGGCAAACCTCTTTAGATGTGTAGTGGAGAGTGTGCTGGCTGGCTGGGTATGGGAACAGCAATGCCTTTGAGCAGAAAATCCTATAAAAAGTAGCGGATTCAGCCCAGTGCATCATGGGTTAAACCTTCCCAACCATTGAGCACATCTACACGAAACACTGCTGTAGAAAAGCAGCATCCATCATTAAAGATCCTCACCACCCAGGCAGTGCTCTTGTCTCACTGCTGCCATCAGGTAGAAGAGACAAGAGTCTCAGGACTCGAACCAACATGTTCAAGAACAGTTAAAGCATCAGGCTCTTGAACAAAAGGGGAAAACTACACTCATTCTGTTCTGGTTTTCTCATAACCGATGGTCTCACTTTAAGCACTCTTTATCTTGTTATATCATGCTTGTGATATATTTATACTTGTATTTGCACAGTTTGTTGTTCATTGATCCTCTTTACAGCTACAGATCTATCAAGTTACAAAGTATGGCCACAGGAAAAAGAATCTCGGGGTTGAATGTGGTGACGTATATGTACTCTGATAATAAATTTTACTTTGAACTTTGAAATTTAGATCATAAGACCATTAAACATAGGAGCAGAATTAGGCCATTCAGCCTATCGACTCTGCTCCACCATTCCATCATAGATGATCTATTATCCTTCTCAGCCCCATTCTCCTTCCTTCTCCCTGTACCTTTGACACCCTCACTAATCAAGAACCTATCAACTTCTGCTTTAAATATACCTAAAATTTGACTTCCACAGGCATGTGTGGCAATGATTTCCACAGATTCACCGACCTGTGGCTAGAGAAGTTCCTCCTTATCTCTGTTCTAAAGGAATGTCTTTCTCTTCTGAGACTGTGCCCTCTGGTCCGAGGCTTCCCCAGTATAGGAAACAATCTCTCTGCAACCACTCTGTCCAGGCTTTTTGATATTGGACAGATTTCAGATTTTTAAACCTGACCCTGGTAAACACTTTCATTGTGTTGTCCATCCATAGGATGTGATATTGCAGGCAAAGCCAGCCGGACCTGTGCCTTTAACGGGCTGAACTCTGTATGGATGGATCACCCCAAAGGCATGCATTGTCCAAGCCATTAAGCATGAACTTTCTTTAGGATTACAGTACACCAATGATGGTGGGGCACAGAGTTCCAGGCTTTTGATGAAGAAGCATTTGAGATAGATCTCCAAGTGACAGCACTGTAGCAGTGCAATTAGTGCAACACTTCACAATGCCAGCGACCCAGGTTCAATTCCCACCACCATCTGTAAGGAGTTTGTATATTCTCCCTGTGACCGCATGAGTTCCTCCACTTGTTCTGCTTTCCTCCCACATTCAAAAGGCGTACAGGTTAGAATTAAGAAATTAAACCATAAGATATAGGAGCAGAACTAGGCCCTTCCATTATGGCTGATCCATTTCCCTCTCAGCTCCAGTCTCCTGCCATCTCCCTTTATCCCTTCCTGCCCTGACTAATCAAGAATTTATCAACCTCTGCCTTAAATACACCCAATGGCTTGGCCTCCACAGCCACCTAAGGCAACAAACACCACAGATTCACACTCCCAGGCTAAAGCAATTCCTCCTCATCTCCGTTCCAAATGGATGTCCCTCTATTCTGAGACTGTTCCCTCGGGCCCTATCTAATCTTTCAACATTAGATAGGGTTCAAAGAGATCCTCCCCCATTTTTGTGAATTCCAGTGAATACAGCCCCAGAGCCATCAGACGCTCCTCATGTGATAAGCCTTTCAATCCCAGAATCATTTTCATGAACTTCCTTGAACCCTTTCCAACATCAGCATATCCTTTCTTAAATAGGGACCTGAAACTGCTCACAATACACCAAATGAGACCTCACCAGTGCTTTATAAATCCTCAGCATTACACCCTTGCTTTCATATTTTAGTCATCTGGAAATTAATGCTAACGTTGCATTTGCCTTCCTCACCACCCACTCAACCTGCAAATTAACCATCAAGGGATCCTGCGGGCATTGGACGTTCGCACCAGATGCCTGGTGACACTCACAGGCTGATCCTGCACTTCCTCGGACTGATGAAGAGTATCAGCATGAAACATCGGCTGGTTTATTCCTGTCTTGTGTTTTATTGCTTCTTGTGCTCTGTGTTGTTCTGCTGAGCATCGTGGGCATGCTAAGTTAGTGCCAGAATGTGCGATGGTATCAGTTGCTGTCCCCATTACAGCCTTAGGTGTGTTGTTTGATAGCACTAACAATGCATTTCACTGTATGTTTCAATGTAAGTATGAAAAACAAATCTGAATCTAAAAACACCAACTACCAACTTGTACTCTCAATGTTCCAATTACCATTAATGAATTCACAAGAGCTTTGCTGATATTTATGTACAATAACAGCCATTGTCCACATGTCTTGCAGATATGCCTTTACAAAAATACACTTATTAACGTCAGCAATCTCAAAAGAGATTAGTCGGTTTGTCAGTTTGCGTGATTTGATTTACTAGCTCTTGCCGTATCGCTGGAACGAGGTTTCCACACTATCTTCAGACATATGCAGGATTACAGCATGTGGGAAACCTCTAGTGTAAAGAAGAAGAGAGTTGAGAGCACACAACACAATTAATCATCGAGCTGTCGTCACCTGGGGCATTTTCGAAAACCGTCATCTCAATTACCCAGACCTGCAGCGAAGTGCAGGATAATGACATGAGACACAGCAGTGAGGTCAGACACTGCATATTGCACAAAGGGTGGGGGCTCCTTACTAAACTAACAGTGGATGTCTTCATTAACCACCAACATGAGCAGAGCTTTGGAGCCTTAGGCCCAATTAACAGTAGTTAAAATGCAGCTGCAAATTCTCCCTCTTACACTGCTGTTTATCTTGCCAATACTCTTTAGCAATTTATTAAAAGATCCTTACAAAAGATTTTGAGGATCAGCTGGAAGGACAGATGCACTAACACCAGTGTAGTGGAAGAGGCCAACATGAACAGCATCTCCAATCAGTGAGAGGTCATGTCATTCGGACGCCTAACTCTCATCTCCCCAAACTCCCAGTTGCAGGAAGTTCAGCAAGTCCCTGGTGGGCAAAGGAAATGCGTCAAACCTAACATGAAAATCAGGCTGAAGGAATTCAACATTCCATCTAAAAGTTAGGATGACATTGCTTTCAATAGATGCAGCTAGGGGAAATCTGTTCAAGAGGGAGCTGGGCTTTATGAGAACGACTTCCGCTCTGCCTCGGAGAACAAGTGACGGCCGTGAAAGGAGAAACCAAACAACGCAAAGACCCAACCACCAGCCACAGTCGCCACTTCCTCTTGCCCACACTGCAGCAGAATATGTGGATCCCAGATCGGCCTCCACAGCCAGCTGAGGACCCACCAATAGACAACACCTTAGGAAAACATCGTACTCAACTCAAGTGATCGCACTAACCCTTTAATATTCTTTAAAACCTGGAACTAATTTAGGGAGCAGTTTTGTGCTCTCTCCAACCTTTCATATGAGTAGATTCAGTTCTGCATGAATGGCACCCTACATGTTTCCAAGGTGCTGAACGTTTAACAACAGTGGGAATCGGACCCGTACACCCACATCAACAGCAACACCTCAGGGCCAAAAACCCACCATCCCATTGACCCAATAAGTCACCGAGGCAATGCCTCACAAGACAGGCACCCGTAAGTCCAAATCCTCACCTGCCCAAGAACTCGCCAGCCCAACAGCCCCTGGCTTTGCACCCTGCAGGCAAAACCAATCCGCCACTGACACACCCCTCTGAATCTACTACTAGACTTTCAATACCTCAAAAATCAACACTACAAACACATCGCAGGCCCAACACCTCACTGGTCCATAAACATCACCAGAATGATACCATGCTGAGCCAATGCCACAAAGGTCCAGCACTCCAGAGGTGCAAACGACATGAGTCCAACAACCCACCGATGCCCACGACAAACCCAATATACCCCCAGCCTGATATGGCACTGAGGAAACACACTAGACCACACCAGCACAAACCCAACACCCATAACTCAACACCCCACCTATCCAACACGGCAGATGAAAACCCCACCGACCTTACATTCCCAATACCCCACCAGCCCAACACCATGAAACCTAAAACCCACGAAACAACATCCCACCAACCCAACACCCTACCAGACTAATGCTACACAATCCAATATCCGAGTAGCCTAACACCAACAACCCAATACCCCCAAAACCCCTACAAAGTGTTACTCAACCAACCCAATATCTCAGATTGCAACTCCCCACAATATAGCTCCCCAACAACCCAATGCTACCACACCAACATCTCATAACACAACACCACACCAATGCAATACCCCACAATACATCTCCCCAAAGACCCAACACCCTTCCAACCCAATATCCTACAATGTAACAACCCAGCAACCCAACAGCCCACCAACCTAATAACTCACCAACCCAACATCCACAACACACACCCCACAGTACACCTGACAAAACCCACCAGCCTAACACCCCAGAACACAACACTGCACAGCACAACACCCTACTAACCAATGCCAGACTAGTCAAACAACTAATGCGACCAATAGCAAGGCACAAACAGTCAGATCATGCATCTTGCATTTTTCTTTATGCAGATAATTGGAAGGTCATGAATATGTTCTGCCAAAACAGCATTTTGTTTGTTTTAACTCAGAGTTGGAATCAGGTCTATTATCACTGACCTCTGATGTGATGTGTGTTATTTGGTGGCAGCAGTACAGTGCTATACATGAAAACACTATAAATTAAGGAAAGAAACATATTTTTAAAATTAAATTAAGTAGTGCAACAAAGAGACAAAAGTTATTGAGGTAGCGTTCATTGGGCAAGCACAGTAGCGTAGTGGTTAGCACAACGCTTTACAGTACCAGTGATCCAGGTTCAACTCCTGCTGTTGCCTGTAAGGAGTTTATACGTCCTCCCGTGACCATGGGGGTTTCCTCCGGGCGGTCTGGTTTCCTCCCACAGACCAAAAACATACCAGATGATAGGTTAATTGGTCATTATAAATTGTACCACGATTAACTCAGTGGATCGCTGGATGGTGCACTATTGAAGATGCCCTCAGTGGTGGGGAGGCTAGTGCCCATGATTGAGATGGCTGTGTCTACAGCCCTCTATAGCTTTTTCTGATCTTGTGTGGATCAGGCAGTGCTTCCTGTAATACGATTGGCACAGTGCTTCAGGGAGCTTCTCTTCGGGTGAAACGTGCTTTGGGATGGGATGAAAAATGTATCTGCCTTTCTCAAAATATCCATTGACTCTTCTGTTATATTTTCCTCAGGGTTATTTTATGCACAAATTTAAATCAGTCTTTAATTAACTGCTTTTATGCCATCTTACAGAGGTGAAATGACTTCCATTTAATCCTGCCCCTAGTTTTTTGGATTTCCTTATAACTCACGTCCTCAAGTCCATTGGACCATAAGAGCATAACATATAGGAGCAGAATTAGGCCATTTGGCCCATCGAACCTACTCCTCCATTTCATCATGGCTGATATATTTCCCTTTCAGCCCCAATCTCCTGCCTTCTCCCTTCATGCCCTGACTAATCAAGAATATATCAACTTCTGCCTTAAATGGATTTGGGCTCCTTTGCCGCCTCTGGCAACAAATTGCACAGATTTACCACTCTCTGGTTAAAGAAATTCCTCCTCATCTCCATTCTAAATGGATATCCACTATTCGGAGACTGCGTCCTCTGGCCTTAGATTTCCCCCACCATAGGCAACAACTTCGTAAAAATTCTCTGACTCCTTTGATACTTTTCCTCGTAGAATCCCATTCTGTGTACTTAGCCACTGTTATACTGTTATAAGAATCTCATTGAATCTTTTAGGGTTCTCCTTTACTTTATCTTTCACGGATATCTCATGGCCCTTTTTTGCCCACCTAATCTCTTTATTAAGTGCCTTCCTACCTCCCTACACTCTACAAGGGACTATCGTATTCTTAGTTAAGACCTTGGATAAGTTTGGTAGCATAGAATGTCAGTTTAATATATCCAGCTATTTTTAGATGTGTGTACAACATTGAGAGGTTGGGGATTGGAGGGATATGATCAAATGCAAAAATATTGGGACCAGTTGAGTGGGCACTGTGGTCAACATGAACTGATTGGGCTGAAGGGCCTGAATTCATGCTTGATTGCTCTATAAACCTATGACTCACTTGATCCCAGCTGCCCATACCTGATATATGCTTTCTCTTTTTTCCTAATCCCCTTCATCAACCAAGGTTCCCCAATGTTCCCAGCCTCATCCTTCACTCTGAAGGAAGGAGATGAGGAGGAATTTCTTTAGCCAGAGAGTGGTGAATCAGCAGAATTTGTTGCCACAGGCGGCTCTGAAGGCCAGGTCATTTGGTGTATTTAAGGCGGGGGTTGATAGGTTCTTGATTAGTCAGGGTGCGAAAGGTTGCAGGGAGAAGGCAGGAGAACGGGGTTGAGAGGGAAAATGGATCAGCCATGATGGAATGGCAGAGCAGACTCAATAGGCCGAATGGCCTAATTCTGCTCCTATCTCTTATGGTCTCGAACAGGAACAGGTACAGAGGAGATATCAGCAGTAAAAAAAATTTTTCACACAGAGAGTGGTGATTGCATGGAATGGGCGACAGTGGTGGAGGTGGATACTATAGGGTCTTTTAAGAGATTCATGGACAAGTATATGGAGCTCAGAAAAATAGAGGGCTATGGGTAACCCTAGGTAATCTCTCAGGTAAGGACATGTTCGGCACAGCATTGTGGGCCGAAGGGCCTGTATTGTGCTGCAGGTTTTCTATGTTTCTAGGAACGTACTGGCCCTGAACTCTTCTTATTTCAATTTAAATACCTTCCACTTGCTAGACATCCCCTTATCTGCAAATGGCTTCTCCCACTCAACTTTTGAGAGTTCTTGCCTGATGTCATGGAAATTACAAGGGACTATCATATCATTTAAGAATTTGGATAGAAATTTCTCCCAATTTAAGACTTTAAATTGAGGACCAACTAGCTGTATTATGGTCATAGGTCCCAAATGATCTCCCATCAACATAAATTCACTTGCCCAGTCTCAAAGGAGGTACACAAAATTAATTCTAGGATTGAAAGGCTTATCATATGAAGAACGTTTGATGGCTGTGGACCTGTACTCACTGGAATTCAGAAGACCAAGGGGAAATCTCATTGAAACCTATTATATGTTGAAAGTCCTCGATAGAGTGGATATGGAGAGGATGTTCCCTATGATGGGGGAGTCCAAGACTATAGGACACAGCCTCAGAATAGAAGGATGTCCATTCAGAATGGAGGTGAGGAGGAATTTCTTTAGTCTGGGAGTGGCAAAATGGTAGAACTTGATTAGACAGAATGGCCTAATTCAGCTCCTGTATCTAATGGTCTTATGGTCTTATTTCTCAAAAGCAACATGGTAGCAAGCTAAGACCAGTGATCTGGGTTCATTGCTTCAGCTGTCTGTAAGGAGTTTTCATGTTCTCCAAATGTTCTGATGATATAACATAAGAACGTAAGAAATAGGAGTAGGAGTCAGCCATCTGGCCCATCAAGCCTGCCCCGCCATTCAATAAGGTCATCTGACCATGGACTCATCTTTACCTACCTGCCTTCTCCCCATAATCTTTAATTCCCCTACTATGCAAAAATCTATCCAACCTTGTCTTAAATATATTTACTTTGAGGTAGCCTCCACTGCCTCATTGGCAGAAAATTCCATAGGTTCACCACTCTCTGGGAAAAGCAGTTCCTCTTACCTCTGTTCTAAATCTACTCCCCCATATCCTGAGGCTATGTATTGATCAATTGGGTGTAATAGGGACTCACAGATTCATTGGACCACAAGGATCTCGTATCATGCTGTGTCTCTAAATCTAAATCTAGGTTTCATCCCATTTTAGCAAGACTGTTGTCATAATTTGGCACTGACTAAATGGGCCAAAGGGCCTGGTTCTGTGTATGTAGCGCTCTACGACTCTATTGTTCCCCTTGTTAGTAGGGTGATTTGCATACTACTTCAGAAAACTTTCCTGGATACTCTTCACAAATTCTGCTGCTAGCACTAAGGCGGTCTTGGTAAATATTAGGAATTAAACTACCCACTATTCCAAGCCTATTATTCCTACACCAGTTTGTGATTTCCTGACATACATGCCCCTCCAAATTCCTTTGTGCATTGGAGTGCCTATAATACAGTTCCCTCAAAGTAATAAACAGTGGAGATTGTGCAGCTGCTGGGAATCTTGAGGAACAAGATTCCTGGAGGAACACAGCAAGTCAGGCAACCTCCGTGGAGAGAAGTAAAGAAATCCAAGTAATCCATCCAAGTATTACCCCCCACCCCCCAATCTTTTTATTTCTAAATTTAACCCATGTGCCTTTGCTGGACATACCCTTGGGACATCCTCTGTAAGCGGGACCCTGATGTTTCCCTTATCAATAATGCAACTCCCTCATCACTCTCTTACTTCCACCTCTGTCTCTCCAGAAGTTCAAAGTACATTTATCAACAAATGTATATGTACACACAGCCTTGAGAGACATCCCCTTACAGGCAGCCACAAAACAAGGAAATCCAATAGAACCCATTATAAAAAAAGGTAATCAAACTCCTACTGTGCAGAAAGAAAACAAATCTTGCAAGCAATGGAAGTAGTAAATAACCTTCAGAACTGAGGATCACGAAAGTGAGTTCAGAGCCATGAAACCGGTCAGAGCTGATCCAGGAACTCGTCAGCTGCAGGCCACAGCCTCAGTTCAGTGCAGAGATGAGTAAACCTCACAGAGCAGAACACCAACCCACCCCTCACTTCCGGCCCCCCAGCACCCTGACCTTTGCAGTCTGGCCTGGTCAAACCTCAACTTGTTCCTCGCTCTCAGGCCCTGACTCTGCCTCATCTCAGTTCTGCCACTGAAAATCGCCTCCAAGTCCACGTCAGCAGCCGAACATTGGCTCATTCCCCACTCTCGGGCTCAGGCCCCACCGTCTGTACACGCCACGCTACAATCGTCCTGCACCATCGAGACTTCAGTTCACACCGCAAGATGCCCAGGTCATACGGGCAGTTCAAAAGCTCATCTCCAAAAAGTAAGTTACAGGCTACTGATCGCAATGATAATTTTCATTGAAAAGTGTGATTAATAAAGTATTGAATAGCTTTTTTTTGCTGCCAGCAATTCATCGCTGTGCTTCACCAGTGCCATCTTAAACCAGACAACGGTATAAAGCTATAACATTGTTCAAAAATCTAACAACTCATTTGGATTTCATAACTCTCAATCTCATTCCTATTGGGGCAGCCTTCAATAATGATGCTGATTTTGCCATCTAAGAATATATAACTATAATCTTGGGAGCTAATAGTTATATAACCAAATAGAAATGGAATAACACAACACCTTTGCATAAATACAGCATTTTATGCATTTTGGAAGGTTGTTTGATTATCTTCAGTGACAGTTCAGTTGTTTGGACATGTTCAACCTTTGTCTCAATGGAAACGCCATCCATTTCAGAAGTCAGAACACCGCCCGACACTATACAAGTCCCCAGGCTCCAATAAGCATATTATTTCTTCCTTTGTCAGCTATGAAGCTTACAAATCATTGAGTAAGTTTTCCATCCATTTAACCTGTGTAGAATGCAAATCTTATAAAGTAGATGTACTCATGTATCGATTGAAGTTGGTGTTAGTGGCTCATCTGTTATGCATTTCCTTCAGGAGTATTATCATGTTGAACTCTTCTTTATAAAATCAAGGGATCGTTACTTTTCCTGACAGTTACTGATGATAGATTAGGTATGTATTTCCCATGAATTTCTGATACTGACTTCTAAGGACGCCTTACAAGCAAGCATTACTAAAATTGCTGTTAGTGGGAGTTCCTGTGTACAACCTGACCACTGTAGTTCTGGCATTAGGGTGTGTACAGGGGGTAAAATCAGCAGAAGGACAATTCAACCTCCCTCCCCACAGTCTCTGAAACACACACCAAAGGGTTCAATAAACTCTATATACTGTATACTCCTCACTGCTTCCTAACCTGCACTTTCTCACCTCTCTTCCATTGGGCAGAAGATAGAAATATAGAAAACCTACAGCACAATACAATGCTGTGTCGAACATGTACTTACTTACTTCAGAAATTACCGAGGGTTACCCATAGCCCTCTATTTTTCTAAGCTCCATGTGCCTATCCAGGAGTTTCTTAAAAGACCCTATCGTATCCGCCTCCACCACCGTCACAGGCAGCCTGCTCCACACACTCACCACTCCGTGCATAAAACTTACCCCTGACATCTCCTCTTCCAAGCAGCTTAAAACTGTGCCCTCTGGTATTAGCCATTTCAGTCCTGACTGTCCACACGATCCATGCCTCAAAAGCCTGTAGGCAAGTACCACCAGGCTCAAGACCAGCTTCCACCCCACTGTTACAAAACTACTTACAGGAGTTGGGATGTTATGTTGAAGTTACACAAGACATTGGTGGGGCCAGATTTGGAGTATTGTGTGTGGATCTGGTCATCTAACTAGAGAAAAAATATCAATAAGTTTGAAAGAGTGCAGGGTAATTTTATGTTGCTGGGACCGGAGAACCTGAGTTATAGGGTAAAGTTGAATAGATTAGGACTTTATTACCTGGAGCATGGGAGAATGAAGGGAGATTTGATAGAGGTATGCAGAATTATCAGGGTAAATGCAAGCAGCCTTTTCCCACTGAGGTTGTGTGAGTGTGGAGGTCAAGGGTTAAGGATGAAATATTTTTGGAGAACACGAGGGGGAGGGCGGTGAGCATGTGGAAGAAGCTGCCAGCTGAAGTTGTGAATGTGGGTTCAATTTCAGTAATTAAGTTAAATTTGATGGGAGCAGAGTGGAGAGCTGCTGTCCAGGTGCAGGGCAATAGGAGTAGACCGATTAATAGTTCAGCATGATTAGATGGGCTGAAGGGCCTATTTCTGTGCTACCGTACTCAGTAACTAGGAGTATATTCAAAGTAAAGTGTAGCTATGGACAGAGCAGGTCTCCTAAAATATCGGTGGGGTAAACCTTGGTTGAACCAAAGGAAGTGGGCAGGAGTCTTAAATGAATATTTCTTACCTGTCTTTCTCTACTGTCGAGATGAAGCCACGCTCAGGTTGGAGGAACAACACCTTATATTCTGTCTGGGTAGCCTCCAACCTGATGGCATGAACATTGATTTCTCTAACTTCTGTTAATGCCCCTCCCCTTCTTACCCCATCCCTATTTATTTATCTATGTTATTTTCCTTTTTCCCCCCTCTCTTTCCCTCTCACAATCACTCCTTACCTGTTCTCCATCTTCTTCTGGTGCTCCCCTCCCCCTTTCTTTCTTCCAAGGCCTTCCATCCTATGCTACTCCCCTTCTCCAGCCTTGTATCCCTTTTGCCAATCAACTTCCCAGCTCTTAGCTTCATCCTTCCCCCTCCTGTCTTCTCCTATCATTTCAGGTCTCCCCCTCTCCCTCCTACTTTCAAATCTCTTACTATCTCTTCTTTCAGTTAGTCCTGACGAAGGGTCTCAGCCCGAAACGTCAGCTGTACTTCTCCCTATAGATGCCGTCTGGCCTGCTGCGTTCCACCAGCATTTTGTGCGCGTTGCTTGAATTTCCAGCATCTGCAGATTTCCTCGTGTTTGTGATTTCTTACCAGTGGCTGCTGTGGCCCCAGGGCTGAGTGATGGGGTTTGAATGCCATGACCTCCTACAAAGTTAAATCTTGCGACATGGGAAGATGGCAGAGCTTCACTTCCAGATGAGCTCAATGCCTTCTCTGCTCGCATTGACCACCAGACCAGGGAGGAACCATTGCACACCCCCATGTATGCTCTCAGTATCTGAAGTTGACATGAAGGGCTATCTTCAGGAGAGTGAATGCAAGAAAAGCATCTGGTCCTAATGGAGTACCTGACCGAATACTGAAGAGCTGTGCTGACCAATCAGCTGGTGTGTTCATGGATTTCTTCAACCTCTCACTTCAGCAGTGTGTGGAACCCACCTGTTTCAAGCAGGCTTCAATCGTACCGGTGCCCAGGAAGAGTGTGGTAACCTGCCTCAATGACTATCACCCAATGGCACTTACATCCACAGCAATGAAGTGTTTTGAGAGGCTGGTGTCGAAACACATCAGTTCCTGTCTGAGTGGCAACTTGGATCTACTCCAGTTCACATACCGAAGCAACAGGTCCACAGCAGATGCCATCTCGTTGGCTCTTCACACAACCCTGGAACATCTGGACATCAGTATGTTCTTTATTGATTGCAGCTCAGCATTTAATACCATCACCCCCTCAAAACTAATCAGAAAACTCCAAGACCTGGACCTGGACCTCACTGCCCTCCTGCATTCCCTCACTTGCAGACCCCAGTCAGTTCAGATCGGCAAAAGCATCTTCTCCACAATCTCCGTCAGCACAAGAGCAGCACAAGGATGTGTGTTTAGACCCCTGGTTTACTCGCTTTACACCTGTGACTGTGTGGCTAAATACAGCTCCAACAGCATATACAAGTTTGCTGATGAGACCACTGTTGTGGGCCGTATCAAAGATGGTGATGAATCACATACAGGACGGAGATTGTAAATGTGGCTGAGTGGTGTAATGACAACTCTCACTCAGTCAATAAGTCCAAGGAACTGATTGTAGACTTCAGGAGAGGGAAACCAGAGGTCCATGAGCCAGTAATCGTTGGAGGATCAGAGATGGAGAGGGTCAGTAACTTTAAATTCGTGGATCTCTCTACCTCAGAAGACTTGTCCTAGACCCATCATATAAATGTAATTCTAAAGAAAGCACAACAGCGCCTCTACCTCCTCAGGAGCCTGTGGAGATTCGGTATGTCATTAAAAATCTTGGTAAATTTCTGCAAATGTGTGGTGGAAAGTGTAATGACTGTGCATCACAGCAGGGTATGGGAACACCAATGCCTTTGAGCAGAAAATGCTACAAAAGGTAATGGATTTGGCCCAGTATATCACAGTTAAAACCCTTCCAACCATTGAGCATATCTACATGAAACATTGCCATAGAAAAGCAGCATCCATCATCAAAGATCCTCACTACTTGTTCTTTTCTCACTGCTTCCATCAAGCAAAGGTATAAGTCCCTCAGGACTCACACCACCAGGTTCAGGAACAGTAGCTACCCCTTAGCCATCAGGCTCCAAATCAAAAGGGGATAATTACACTCATTCTATTTCTGGTGTTCCCACAACTGATGGTCTCACTTTAAGGACTTTTTGTCTTGTTATTTCATACTTGTTATTTATTGCTATTTATTTGAATTTGCATTTGCACTGTTCCTTGTTCATTGTTCCTGTTTACAGTTACTGTTCGATAGATTTGATAAGTATGCCAGCAAAAAAAAACACCGAAGTTGTACGTGGTGACATGAATAACAAGTTTTACTTTGAACTTGGAACTTAGGAAGAGACTGGATAGGCTGGGATTTTTTTCCTGTGATAGATGATTTTGTAAACACTAATAAATTCATAAAGGGCATAAAAGAAGTGAATAGTCTCAGTCTTTTTTCCCAGCATAAGGAAGTCTGAACCAGTTAACTGGTCATTATACGTTGTCCTGTGACTAAGCTAGGCTAAATCAGGGGTTGCTGGCCAGCACCATATGAAGGGCCAAAGGGCCTAGTCCACGATGTGTCGCGATAAAAATAAATAAAGGTTTACAAGGTGAGAGGAAAAAGATTCAGAATGGCCCTAAGGGACAACCTATCTGTCATGGTCCCTTCTGGCAATCCCCCACCTTGCTATTTACGTCAGGAATTGGGCCTCAATCCCCTCGTTTAGTTTCCAATCATTCCCAGGTTCCACTAACTACACACACCTGCTTTCCATCAGAAAATGCAGGATAAAGACCCTGTGATCACAACAAGGAGCTGCCAGTTCGTTGACCGACTCCGGTGTGAGTAACCTTGTTTCATGGTTCTTAGGACTGCCAGTTCTAAGTCTAGCATTGTTCCTGGATACTGATTCCACGCTCGCTATGTCAATAACGCCTCCCGACTCTGCCTCCGCACCCGTATTCTGCACTTGGGTTTGTCCACCGCCACGCTCATGTAACGCTACCATGCAAAGGGTGGCAGATATATGGAACGAGCTGCCAGAGGTGGTGGTAATTACAGGGATGAATGGACAGTTAGATGGATGTTTTGAGCAATTTTGGCAAAACCCAGGCAAGTAGGGCAAGCAGAGAGCTTGAGGCACAGATGAGATAGGCCAACGGGCCTGCTTCCACACTGTCTAACAAAATCCCTGACCAGCCGGAAACTGAGGAAGGATTTTATTTTGTGCATGGAGCTAATCCACCATAATAACCCCTCTCATAGATCTCCCAACCCTGGTCTATCTTGAGCCACCACACAGATACGTTTCCCTCAGTATGCTTTTTACATCATTTTTATTTATTTAGAGATACAACTCAGAACAGTCCCTTCCAGCCCAATGAGCCACAGCACCCAGCAACCTGGCTATTTAATCCTCGCCTAATCACAGGTTAATTTACAATGACCAGTTAACCTACTGACTGGTACGTCTTTGGAACATGGGAGGAAACTGGAGCACCCAGAGGAAACACACATGCACTTTGTGAGGACACACAAACTCCTTACACACAGAGTTACCGTGGCAACCCAAATACTAGCAGTAATTGGCTGCCAAGTCCCAGTGCAGACGGTGATCTGTTGGTAAAATATATCTCCAAGCTGTTACACTGGGTAGGACATCACAAAAAGTTTATGACAACTAGAGCTGATATTATAGACAGCACTGATGAAATATCCCTTTTCCTCTTCTTCTATTCCCCACTCTGACCTTTTACTTCTTCTCACCTGTCTACCAATTCCCCTAGGGTCCCCTCCTCCTTCCCTTTCTCCTATTGTCCGCTCTCCTCTCCTATCAGATTCTTTCCTCTCCAGCCCTCTACCTTTCCTACCACCTGGCTTCAACTATCACCCTCTCACTACCCTCCTTCCTCTCCCCCACCTTTTTATTCCGACATCTTCCACCTTCCTTTTCAGTCCTGAAAAAGGGTCTCAGCCTGAAACGTCGCCTGTTTATTCCTCTCCGTAGATGCTGCCTGAGCTGCTGAGTTCCTTCAGCATTTTGTGTGTGTTGCTTTAGATTTCCAGCATCTGCAGAATTTCTCATGTCACTGTTGAAATATTTATGGCCATAATAAAATATTTAACACAATTGTGAAGCAGATGTATACTTTAATTATTGATATCAAGGTAAACATATACTGTATTATCTAACATTTTCAGTGAGAAAGAGAGCACGGATAAGAGTGGTCAAAGTTGGAGATACTATGAAAGAAATTTCAAATGATCTTTGTGTCCTGTCTTTAAATTTGGTTGGAGGTATAGTATCTATTAGGACAAAATGACCAGAATCATGAAGGCAATAGACAATAGACAATAGGTGCAGAAGTAGACCATTCGGCCCTTCGAGTCTGCACCGCCATTCTGAGATCATGGCTGATCATTCACTATCAATACCCAGTCCCTGCCTTGTCCCCATATCCCTTGATTCCCCTATCCATCAGATATCTATCTAGCTCCTTCTTGAAAGCATCCAGAGAATTGGCCTCCACCGTCTTCTGAGGCAGTGCATTCCACACCTCCACAACTCTCTGGGAGAAGAAGCTCTTCCTCAACTCTGTTTTAAATAACTGACCTCTTATTCTCAATCCATGCCCTCTGGTACTGGACTCTCCCAACATCTGGAACATATTTCCTGCCTCAATCCTATCAAATCCTTTAATTATCTTAAACGTTTCAATCAGATCCCCTCTCAATCTCCTCAATTCCAGCGTGTACAAGCCCAATCTCTCCAATCTCTCTGCGTAAGACAGCCCTGCCATCCCAGGAATCAACCTAGTGAATCTACGCTGCACTTCCTCAATTGCCAGAATGTCCTTCCTTAAACCTGGAGACCAAAACTGTACACAATATTCCAGGTGTGGTCTCACCAGGGCCCTGTACAAATGCAAAAGGACATCCTTGCTCTTGTACTCAATTCCCCTTGGAACAAAGGCCAACATTCCATTTGCCCTCTTCACTGCCTGTTGCACTTGCTCATTCACCTTCATTGACTGGTGAACTAGGACTCCTAGGTCTCTTTGCATTTCTCCCTTACCTAACTCTACACTGTTCAGACAATACTCTGCCCTCTTGTTCCTGCTTCCAAAGTGGATAACTTCACATTTATTCACATTGAATGACATCTGCCAAGTATCTGCCCACTCACCCAGCCTATCCAAGTCTCCCTGTATTCTCCTAACGTCCTCTTCGCATGTCACACTGCCACCCAGTTTAGTATCGTCAGCAAACTTGCTGATATAGTTTTCAATGCCCTCATCTAAATCGTTGACATAAATCGTAAAGAGCTGTGGTCCCAATACAGAGCCCTGTGGTACCCCACTAGTCACCTCCAGCCAGTCCGAGAAACACCCATTCACTGCTAACCTTTGCTTTCTATCTGCCAACCAGTTTTCTATCCATGTTGAAACCCTGCCCCCAATGCCATGAGCTCTGATTTTACTCACCAATCTCCTATGTGGCACCTTATCGAATGCCTTCTGAAAATCTAGGTACACAACATCCACTGGCTTACCCTCGTCTAACATCCTTGTTACACCCTCAAAAAACTCCAACAAATTAGTCAAGCATGATTTGCCCTTGGTAAATCCATGCTGGCTCGGCCTAATCCTATTTCTGCCATCAAGATGTGCCACTATTTCGTCCTTAATAATGGACTCAAGCATCTTCCCCACGACTGACGTTAGGCTAACAGGGCGATAGTTCTCCGTTTTCTCCTTCCCTCCCTTCTTGGAAAGTGCGATAACATTAGCCACTCTCCAACCTTCAGGAACTGATCCTGAATCTAAGGAACATTGGAAAATGATTACCAATGCATCCACAATTTCCTGAGCCACCTCTTTTAGAACCCTCGGATGCAGACCATCTGGACCCGGGGATTTATTAGCCTTCAGTCCTACCAGTCTACTCATCACAGTTTCTTTCCTATTGTCAATCTGTCTCAATTCCTCTGATATCTCATGACCCTGGCCCATCCATACATCTGGGAGATTGCTTGTGTCCTCCCTGGTGAAGACAGATCTAAAGTACGCATTAAATTCTGTTACCATTTCCCATAACAATTTCTCCCAAATCATTCTTCAAGGGGCCAACATTGTTCTTAACTATCTTCTTTCTCTTCACATAGCTAAAAAAGCTTTTGCTATCCCCTTTTATATTCCTGGCTAGACTGAGCTCATACCTGATTTTTTCTCTCCGTATTGCTTTTTTAGTTAAGATCTGCTGTTCCTTAAAACTTTCCCAATCATCTGTATTCCCACTCATCTCAGCCCTGTCATACTTCTTTTTCTTTAATGCTATACAATCTCTGACTTCCTTTGTCAACCACTGTGGCTCCTTCCCCCTCTTTGAATCCTTCCTTCTCATTGGAATGAACTGCTTTTGCATCCTTTGTATTATCCCCAAGAATATCTGCCACTGCTGATCCACTGTCTTTCCTGCCAGGGCATCCGCCCATTTAACTTTGGCCAGCTCTTCCCTCATGGCTCCGTAGTCTCCTTTATTTAATTGCAACACTGACGCCTCTGATCTGCCCCTATCCCTCTCAAATTGTAGATAAAAACTTATCATGTTATGATCACTACTTCCTAATGGCTCCTTTACTTCAAGATCACTTATCAATTCCTGTTCATTACACATCACCAAGTCCAAAATAGCCTCATTCCTGGTTGGCTCAAGCACAAGCTGTTCCAAAAATACATCCCTTAGACCGGGGGTCGGCAACCCGCGGCTCCGGAGCCACATGTGGCTCTTTTACGTCTGTGCTGCGGCTCCCTGTTGCTTTGGGAAATAATTGGTTGTGGCGACCCTTTTCCTGGCACATCCGAACCGACTCACAATTAGATAGCCTACGGGGGTTTGCGAGCACAGAGCTTTGGAGCCTCTGCGCCATGGGGGGCAGGTTGAGGGAGGCTTAAAAGTGAGGCTGAAGATTTCGAATAAAGTTTTTTCCTTCGACTGCAGTTACCGACTCCGTGTCGTAATTTTAGCGCTGCGTGTAGCACACCGCTACATGGTCAGTATTTAATTAAAATGTATTTTATGTTAGTTTGTTAGTTTTTGAAATGTAAATCTAAATTTGAAGATTATGGTGATCTTGTACAATCTAAATAAGACGTTGTGGCGACCCATTTCCTGACACATCCGAACCGGCTCACAATTAGCCAGCGTTCAGGCTAAGGGAGATAGCCTACGGGGGTTTGTGAGTACGTGTCTTTTGCAGCATCCGCGCCCATGGGGGGCGGGTTGAGGGAGGCTTAAAAGCAAGGCTGTTTAGTTCGAATAAAGCTATCTTTGACTGCAGTTTACTGACTGCGTGTAGCACACCGCTACAACGTGTTTTTATCGCTGGCTGTCCAGAGGGGAGGTGCTGAAACGCTTTGTCGCGTGTCTGGAAGAAGTGAAAACTTTCCTGGGCAGCAAAGGGCTCACCTTTCCTGAGCTGGAACAGCCAGAGTGGCTGGAAAAGCTACACTTCATGGTAGACATGACAGCGAACCTGAACACGCTGAACACAGCTCTTCAGGGGAAAGGACGCACAGACCTGCACATGTTGGAGGATGTTTTGGCATTCGAGCGCAAGCTGACGTTGCTTGCCAGAGATTTACAGAAAGGCACATTGTCTCACTTCCCCAATTTGAGAGAGTTCAAACAAGGTCACGACATGATAAATTCGGAGTATTTCCATTCTGCAATCATCGCAATGCAAACATCAATTGGGAAACGCTTCTGTGAGTTCAGAGAGGAAAAACACACATTATCCTTCCCGGTCACTCCCCTAAGCATCGATCCATCCCTACTGAATACGACTGCATTGTCAGGTGTGAGTCAACCTGACCAAGTATGATAAATATTTTAATTGCCTATTATTTTACGTATATTCATATGTTTTCATTGTTCAGTGAAATAGTCCTTTTATTTTTCAGGTTGACAGCTGGCTGACGTTATTTTTGGTTTGCTGCTGGCGGCAAATTTAAGTTTGGCGTTTTTCATAAATACAAGAAGGACTCAAATAGACATTGAGTATTTTACTTAAAAGTAACCTTCAACCCAACGTCTTTTTTTCAGAGGTCAAAATGTTTTTGTTGCATGCAGAAATGTAATTTCGTTTTCTCTGCAGGAGTTCATCAATTTCATAAATGCAACACATTATAGTTTGTTTATACATAGCATAAAGGCAAAACAAAACAATGTATGCAGTGTTATTTCATTTTAAATGTCAAACGGGTTTTGCGGCTCCCAGTGTTTTCTTTTCTGTGGGAAACGGGTCCAAGTGGCTCTTTCAGTGGTAAAGGTTGCTGACCCCTGCCTTAGACACTCCACAAACTCCCTATCCTGGGGTCCAGCACCTACCTGATTCTCCCAGTCCACCTGCATGTTGAAATCTCCCATAATGACTGCATTACCTTTAGCACATGCCAATGTAAACTCCCTAATCAACTTGTACCCAATATCCACGCTACTGTTTGGGGGCCTGTACACAACACCCATTAGGGTCTTTTTACCCTTACTGTTCCTCAGCTCAATCCACACAGACTCTACTTCCCCTGTTCCCAAGTCACCTCTTGCTAAGGACTGAATCTCATTCCTCACCAACAGGGCCACTCCACCCCCTCTTCCCATATTTCTGTCTCTACGATAGCACGTATACCCTGGTACACTCAATTCCCAGGCCTGATCCCCTTGCAGCCATGTCTCCGTTATCCCAACAATATCGTAGTTCCCCATTTTCATCTGAGCTTCAAGCTCATCTGTCTTATTTCTGACACTACGCGCATTCAAGTATAGAATTCTTAGCCCATTCCTCCTCTCTTTGCTTAAAACACTGTCTACTGTACCTAACCCAGCTCCTTGAACTTCCATCGGGCTAATTGCACCCTGAATTTTGATGACCTTCTCAAGATCACCCAAACCTTCTACACATTTAACCCCATGCTCCTTCTGACCAACTCTCTGGATCTGGATCCCTGCCCCCTGCACATCTAGTTTAAACCCCCCCGAGCAGCACTGGCAAACACTCTTGCAAGAATGTTAGTACCCCTCCAGTTCAGACGTAGACCGTCCCTTCGAAACAGATCCCAATGTCCCTGGAACAAAGACCAATTATCCAAAAACCTGAACCCTTCCTTCCTGCACCATGCTCTCAGCCTCGTATTAATGTGCATAATCATTCTATTCTTCGCCTCACTCGCACGTGGCACAGGTAGCAATCCCGAGATTGTCACCCTGGAGGTCCTGCCTTTCAGCTTCACTCCTAACTCCCTGAACTCTCTAAGCAGGACCCCCTCACTCACCTTATCTACATCGTTGGTCCCTACATGGACCACTACATCTGGGTTCATGCCCTCGTTCTCAAGAATAGCCTGCACCCGATCTGAGATGTCCCGGACCCTGGCACCAGGGAGGCAACATACCATCCGAGACTCCCGATCTGCCCCAGAAAATCTCCTATCTGCCCCCCTGACTATAGAATCCCCTAAAACTATCGCTCTCTTCTCTTCCCTCCTCCCCTTTCTAGTTGAGGGTTCAACCTCTGTGCCAGAGGCAGTTTAGTTTGTGTTTAGTTTGTGTTGGGTGGAAGAATATTTTAAATGTGTCCCTTATTCAAGATCTGGGCATTAATAGTGAGACAAATGTTCATCGCCCATTCTTGTCCTTTTTTGAATCAAACCTTGCGTTTCTCTTCTTTCAGTCTCATGGGTTCAAGGATAATGCCTTGGTATGGAAACTGCTCTGCACAGGAACACAAGAAAGTGCAGAGAGGTGTGGACATAGCTCAGCACATCTTGGAAACCAGCCCCAGCCTGGTCTGAAATCCAGATTACAGCCACTGCGGTACCTTGTGTCCCATGCCTGAAATAACTTCTCAGCCACACTCAGGAAGGATGAGTATCGTAAATACATTTTCTTAAATTCCAGATTAAATTCCACACACACAATATCAGAATCAGGTTTAATATCATCAGCATATGCCATGAAACTTGTTAACTTAGCAGCAGCAGTACAGTAATGCAATATATGATAAATATATTTTAAAAACTAAATTACAGTAAGTATATATGGCTATTAAATAGTTAAATTTAAAATAGTGCGAAAACAGAAATAATACAAAAGTGAGGTCGTGTTCATGGGTTCAATGTCCATTTAGGAATCGGATAGCAGAGGGGAAGAAGCTGTGTCTGAATCGCTGAGTGTGTGCCTTCAGGCTTCTGTACCTCCTTCCTGATGGTAACAATGAGAAGAGGGCATGTCCTGGGTGATAGAGGGAAATGCTGGAAGAAGTGAAGCAAGTATGGGAGAATCTAACCAGTCAACATTTCAGACCAAGACCATTCATTAGTCACGGTCCTAAACGTCGACTGTTTATTCATTTCCACAGATGCTGCCTGACCTGCTGAGTTACTTTAGAGATCTTGATGCACCATCAATAACTCTCGGAGATGTGAGTTGAGTTAAGGTAGGCTTTTATTGGCTGGAAGAAAGCACAAGCAACAAGCGACCACCACACAACATCCTGGAGACTGAGGAAGGGTCTGTGGCTCCAATCGCCTTTATACCGGGGTCAGTGGGAGGAGCCACAGGAGTGGTCGGGGGCGGGGGGGCATATCCAGACAGGTATATGCAGTTCACCATAGATCTGAAATCAGATCTCTGGATTGTAGGTTCAGGTGCTCTGGGTTAGTAAACTAGTAACTTCAGGCCATGCCACTTAGAGACTTCTGCAAATATTTTCGTGACTGGATGTGGTGGATCGTAACTATAAGTGCTGTGTGTGACTGTACGTTCTGCTTTTTGCACCATGGCCCCGGAGGAGCAATGTTTTATTTAGCTGTACACACATGCATATTTCTTTGTTGCTGTTTCTGTAATGATTTTGTTTTACCAGTCAGGGTTGTTAGCACTGAGCTGAACCACTGAAACTGGAGGACCGGTGGACCACTCTGAGTCTGCCCTCTACCCTTTGACCTGTTTGGCATGGGTGACCCTGCCAAGAGCCAAGCCATAAAGCCCTGACTCCAGACAACATGGCTCTCCGGGTCATTGAGGCCTCCAAATGACAGTCAGCCTGATGAAGGAAGCCTTGAACACCACCAGAGAGGGGAGACCTTCATTGCTGCCCTCTATGCCAGTGGCGTAACAGGAAGTATTCACTCATTCATGTGTATGGTTGAATGACAATAAACTTGAACTTGACCACAGCATTACTCCCTTCTTTGAAAAGAATGGAAACTGAAAACCCACATCTCAAGGTTCAACAACAGCTTCTTCCCCACTGCCATCACGTCCTCGCACTGACCTGAAAGAAGGATCAGCAGTAAAGGAGTGCCTGCAGGAAACAGTGCAGTAAATAGCAAGATCCCACAAATATCTGAGCTCCGAAAATGAGGTGGAAATCTCTGAATGCAGAGAGATCAGAGTCAAATCAAATGAAGTTTAATTGTCATTCAATCCATACATGGATACAGCCGAATGAGAGTGTTCCTCAGAGGCCAAGGTGCAAAAGCATACCCACAAATTCAAAATAATGAGAAAGGCAAAAAAATAGTTACATAAGAAAACCAATTTTAGGCCAAGTTCCTGAATTCCAAGTCCTGCAAATTAATGGTTCCCAGCGTTCCAGCCTGTAGCTCCAGCGATCCGCCACTGGAGGGCAGCACACATAGACGAGGCCAGCCCCCACCAAGCCCGGGAGCCACTACAACTCAAGCCTAGACCGAGACTGAGGCCTAGTTCTAGTTACAACCACAGCAGCACAGCCTCCTCACCTCATGACCCCACCAATCAAGGGAAGTAGGCCTGCGGACATCAATGTCCTATGGAGCCTTGCAATCACAAAAGAAACGTCCAGGACAGTCACTTACGGTTTCACTACGCAACGCCTTCATGCCAACTCGAAGGCACCAGATCCGACGCTTCCAAGTAGCAGGCGGCAGCACTGTCTCCACCTAGGACAGCTCTTCCGAAACCTATCCGGCTTCTCCTGCCTGATTCGATATCCTCAGACCTGTGGGCTGAATCAACCTCCTCCCCGGACCCACCGGCCGATTCCATTGTATGGTTCATCGGGCAGTATGTTAACGTAGTGGTTAGCATAACACTTTGCATCGAGATGTTGATCTCAGGATAGATCCTCAGAGATGTTGACACCCAGAAACTTGAAATTGCTCACCCTTTCCCAATCGTCTGAGCCCCACAATTAAAAACAAACTTGTTTCCAGTGGCAACTTCTAGTTGGTGATATAAAATAATCAGTGAACAGAAATGAGCCAAGGGTAATTGAAGCAGACAAACCAGATGTCTTTGTTCTTGCTATGTGGGTGAAGGAATTGAGGCTGACATCTTGTGAGTGTTATTGCAGCCACCATTTTGTGATCTGCTTAGTGAACTTAGGGATGGCTTAATCAGAACAATTGGAAGTAAATACAACGAGTTTCCTGCCAATGATCTGCTAAATCTGACACCATTTCTAAATAAAAAGCTGTTCATTTTGTTATGCAAATATAGCAGGCTCGCAATGTAGATATAGTAGGCTTGTAAAAGGAATAGCTTGTGATCTGTTGAAATTTGCAAATTTGCGCATGCCTTGGAAGCATACCAAATCTCTGATGATAGATCCTGAGCCTAACATACCAATGTATTTATAATGAAGGCATGACAGCAACTATATTTCATTAGGAGTTTGAGGGAATTTGGTACGCCACCAAAGACACTCGCAAATTTGCAAATTTCTACAGATGCACTGTGGAGAGCATTCTAACTGGCTGCATCACCATCTGGTATGGGGGAAGGGGGCACAGCACAGAGTCAAAATAAGCTGCAGAAAGTTGTAAATGCAGTCAGTTGAATCAGATGCACCAGCCTCCCCAGTATCCAAGACATCTTCAAGGAGTATTGCCTCAGAAGGGTGGCATCCTTCACTAAAGACCCCCATCACCCTGGACATGCCCCTTTCTCATTGTTACCATCAGGGAGGAGGTGCAGGAGCCTGAAGGCACACTCTCAACGATTCAGGAACGATGCTTTCCCTCTGCTGTCCGATTTCTGCATGGCCATCAAGCCCACTATTTCACTACTTCCTCAGCCTGTGATCTATAGTAGCATGAGCCCAGTGTTCGGCTCACCTGGCTAAGTGGATCTGGTCGGATTTGGAAGGAACAAAGAAAGTTACCTGATGCACAATTATACTGCTTGTAGCCTTGGGCTAGAGCCTAAGAGAAGTTGACACATGTCAGTCAGGTGAGCCCAAGCCAATGAAACCGAAGCACAACAGATTGATCTCATAACAAGAAGGATAAGAGTTGAGGATTTTGGGAATTTAGCCACAGCGACTCTGCAGACCAACCATCACAACAACGGGAAATTTGGAGGTTACCTCAGGCCAGCGTAGAATCCTGTTCCCTGCTGTTACCTTTTCTATTATTTGAATGTTCAGGGAGGGTCTAAGAAACTCAGTGGGCGTGCGCACAGGTATTTAGCACACTTTTATGCTTTGAGATGCCTCCACATGACTGGCTGATTAGGTATTTGCATTAATGTACAGGTGTACCTAATAAAATGGCCACTGAGCGCACACAAGAAGGTGAATTTGAATTCTATGCACAGGGTTGGGATTTGAACCAGTGCAGCAGCATAGCCATTGTGCCACTTTGAATTAAATCAGACATGCCTCGGTATTAGATTAAACTGATGGACAGTAGGGTTATGGAACGCAGCAGATGCTGAATCATGCCAATATGTGGCTCATCATAAGAGACAAGCCTGCTTGAATTCCAATGGGAATTCTCCTTCCAGTTTGTGGCAGTACAGAGAATGCAACAAAATAGAAAGGTCAGGTGTTCTTTCAAATTAAATTTAATCCCTGGGAAAATCCTTGGCCAGATATGTGAGCTACAGTTTGATTATGAAAGGATTTAGCGGCTGCCCACCAGTTAATACTGAGCTTTGTGATATTTCAAGTGTGGCCAAATGAATGAATGATTTGCCTTTGCTAACTAGAGTTAAATGTGTGTGCCCCTGCACTCCTCAGAATCAGTCAAATATGGGCTCATGGAACTAGCTCACATGGGCAGCACCATGGCATCATTTTCAAAATGGCACTAAGCTTTATAAAAGATGCAGATGAGTATGTCCCTACAAAATCTTCCAGAGTCATCCCCAAACCCTGGGTGAGCCATGAGATCCGTGATCTGCTGAGGTTCGGATCAGAGGCATTCAGGTCTGGCAACCAAATAAGATACAGGAGGTCCAGGTACAATCTCTGGAACAATATCTAATGTGTGAAGTGGCAATTCCGGACCAAATTTGAATTGCTGAAGCATGCTCGACAGCTGTGGCAGGACTTGAATACTATTACCTCTTACAAAGTGAAACCAAGCAACGTGGGCAACAACAAGGCCTCACTCCCAGATCAGCTCAATACCTATGCTTGTTTTGACCAGCAAAACATGGAGGAAACTTCATGAATCATCACAAGCTCCCACAGTCTCCAATGACCCTATGATTACAGTCTCGGTGCTGATGTGAGAGCAATCTTCATTCTGCTGTGAACCCACAGAAAGCATACGACTCAGATGGAGTACCTGGCCAAGTATTAAAGACCTGTGTTGATCAACTGGCTGGAGTGTTCACCAATATCTTTAACCACTCACTTCAACAGTCTGAGGTATCCACCTGCTTCAAGCAGGCTTCAATTATACCGGTGCCTGAGAAGAACGTGGTAACCTGCCTCAATAACTACCGTCCAGTGGAACTTAGGGTGATGAAAAATCTCAGCTCCTGGCTGAAAAATGACTTGGATCCTTCCAGTTTACCTACCATTGCAACAGGTCCACAGCAGATGCCATTGGCTCTTCACTCAACCCTGGAACATCTTGTCAGCAAAGTTGCAAACATTAGGATGCTCCTCGTCGACAACAACTTGGCATTCAATACCACCATCCCCTCAAAACTAATCGATAAGCTTCATGACCATGGCCTCAATACCTCCTTGTACAAGTGGATCTTCTTCTTCCTCACTTGTGGACCCCAATCAGTTTGGATTGGCAAAAACATTTCCACAATCTCCATCAGCACAGGTGCACCACAAGGCTGTGTGCTTAGCCCCTGCTCTGCTTGCTTTATCCTTATGACTATGAGGCTAAGCACAGGTCCGATGCCATATTTAAGCTTTCTGATGATCCCACTGTCATTGGCCAAATTAAGGGTGGTGACAAATCAGCAGATAGGAGGGAGATTGAAAGCCTTGCTGAGTGGTGTCACAACAACACCTCTCACTCAATGTCAGCAAGACCAAGGAACTAATTATTTACTTCAAGCGGAGGAAACCAGAGGTCCAAGAGCCAGTCCTCATTGGGGGAACAGAGGTGGAGAGCCTAATTACCTTTAAATTCAGATATCATTTCAGAGGACCTGTCCTGGGTCCAGCACGTAAATGCCATTACAAAGAAAGCACGACAGTGCCTCTTCTTCCTTGGAAGTCTGCAAACATATGGCATGACATCTAAAGCGTTGACAAATTTCCATATAGGTGTGTCAGGGAGCATGTTGAATGGTTGCATCGCAGCTTCTGCGGAAACACTGATGCCCTTGAACAGAAAATCCTACAAAATGTAGTTGATACAGCCCAGTCCGTCGTGCAAAAGCCCTCCTGACCACTGAGCACATCTACGTGGGGCACTGTCATGGGAAAGGAGCATCCATCATCAGGGGCCCCTACCACCCAGGTCATGTTCTCTTCTCGCTATTGCCATCAGGAAGAAGGTACAGCAGCCTCAGGACTCACAGTTATTAACCCTTGACCATCAGCCTCTTGAACCAGACAAGGTAACTTTATTCAACTTTACTCGCCTAATCGCTGAAATGTTCCCAAAACCTATTGGCTCACATTCAATGACTCTTCATCTCATGTTCTCGACGTGTATGCTTTATTTATTATCTGTTTTTCTTTTGGATTTGCAGAGTTTGTCGTCTCTTGCACATTGGTTGTTTGTCTGTCATGTTGGGTGTCATCTTTCATTAATGCTATTGTGTTTCTTGAACTTACTGTATACCTGCGAGAAAATGAATCTCAATGTAACATAATGATTCTTGATAATAGATCTACTTTGAGCTTTGAACTTCAAGCTGCTGTCTCAGCTGAGGTCAAGGCTCAGGCTTAGTTATCATCTTAGGATTTTTTTTAGGTTTGTAGGGACTCTGAGCAAATCTTTGGTTGTGCCATTTGTTAATGACACATTTTACTGTATGCTTCAATGTACATCTGAAAAATAAATCTAAATCTGAATCCACGCGCAGCAATCACACCTTTCCAGATAATGACAAGGACACTCAATATCATTTATCTTTGCCTTCTACGTTGATGGAGAGCTGTGAATCTCCAACAAGCTCTCCCATTTATTATTATTTAAAAGCTCTTCAAGCAGAAAAGATTGCACCTGCATCGCAGATGTACACACACTCATGGCCACTTTATGAGTCACTGTAGTGCCTAATAAAAAGTGGCCACTGAGTGTATGAACTCATTTACTCCATTTAACATGCCTATAACATATACTCGGTGGCCCCTTTATTAGCTCTCTCCTATCCCTGACAACGTGGCCTCTGAGTGTATATTTGTGATCCTCTGCTGCTGTAATCCGCACACCTCAAGGTTCGAAGTGTTGTGTATTCAGAGATGCTCTTGCCCACACCACTGTCATAACACTGGCTACTTGAGCTACTGCCACCTTCCTGTCAGGTTGAACCTGTCTTGCAATTCTCTTCTGACCTCTCTCATGAACAGAGAAGTTGCTGTTAATGAAATAGCATTAACAGAACTGACACTCACTGCATTTTTTGTTGGGTTTTTGCACTATTCTCCGTAAACTCTGGAGAATGTGATGCAGGAAAATTTCAGGAGAGCAGCAGTTTCTGAGATACTCAATCCGCCCCATCTGGCACCAACAATCATTCCACACCACAGTCACTTAGGTCACATTTCTTCCCCATTCTGCTGTTTGGTCTGAACAACAACTGAGCCTCTAGACCATGTCTGCGTGCTTTTATGTATTGAGTTGCTGCCACATGATTGGCTGAGAAGATATTTGCATTAACGAGCAGGGGTACAGGTGTACCTAATAAAGTGGCCAGTGAGTGTACTTCCCAAGATTATTAAATATCAACTGTTGCAGAGCAACCTTGGGCTCCTCTCAGTGTTAGTGAACTTTAACACCTGAAGGCCATTTTTGAAGTGATTTACTTGACACTGTCATTTTCAGATTGCACTAAGCACAGCTTGATGTTTACCTGAACCACTTGAGGCAATATTAATGTGGCTTTAGATCAGAGCCCCAATTTTACAAGTCTCAAGAAGCAATAGCAGAGTCTCAACTGCAAAACAAAGCTTGCAGCGCACCAGATTTGCAGCAGACTGCAAAAAGAACGTGCTTCCATTTCTGAGTTGGTGCTTTATTTAAATGCACCTCTGGCTCGACATGCCAACCACACTGGAAGTTAAAACTGGCTCGGTAACAGGGGCGCCTTGCTGAAAAGAAAGATTGGCACTTGAGCACAATCTTCTACAATCTCAGAACAGCTCAAAGTGCTTTCAAGCCAATGAAGCACTTCTGAATTGCACTTGGTGTTGCAGTGTAGGAAGTGGATTGTCCGCAAGGTATTGTGCAAAAGTCTTAAGCACGTATGTAAAGTGTGAGTGCCTGAGATTTTTGCACAGTACTCTATTTGTCAATGTGAAACGGAGAACAAGTTTTTAATCTGACAGGAACAAAGGATATTGGGAATGGCGAGGGTAGAATACCAGTGGTGGAGGGGGGGGGGGTGTGGAGAAGAAGTACTAGGGTGGAGGGGTGGTGGTGCAGGTGCAGACACACCCAGCCTGAGACAGCAGGTAAGATCATTTGATTCCAAACAATTAGTTTATTCATCATTACAGGATGTCTCTCCGGTGTTTCCCACTCCTTCCCCTCTCCTTTCTCCTTTTCCCAACCACAAATTCCCCTCTCACTGCCCCCTTCCCACAATAGAGACCCCTATCAGAATCAGGTTTATCATCACTCATATATGTCATGAAATTTGTTTTATTTGTGGCAGCAGTACAGTACAATACATAAAATTACTACAGTACTGTCTAAAACCCTTAGACACCCTACCTATATACAGTGCTTATAAAAAGTATTTATCCCCCCACCACCACCCCGGCTTGGAAGTTTTCATGTTTTATGGTTTTTCAACATTGAATCACAGTGGATTTAATTTGGATTTTTTTTAAAACACTAACTGAAAAGACTCCTTCATGTCAAAGTGAAAACAAATTTCTACAAATTGGTCTAAATTTTTTACAATTATTAAACACAAAATAATTGATTGCACAATAACTCACCTCCTTCAAATCAGTATTTAGTAGATGCTTTGGCAGCAATTACAGCCTCGAGTCTGTGCAGCATGATGCAGCCACCAGCATGCTTCATGGTAGGATCGGTGTGCTTTTCATGATGTGTGGTGTTTCGGCATTTAGTCATACCAAAGCTCAGTTTTGGTTTCATCAGACTATAGAACCTTCTTGCAGCTAGCTTCAATGTCTCCTGCATGCCTTCTGGCAAACTCTAGCTGAGATTTCATGTGAGTTTTTTTTCAACCGTGGCTTTCTCTTTGCCACTCTCCCATAAAGCTGCGACCGGCGAAGCACCCGGGCAACAGTTGTTGTATGCACCGTCTCTCCCATCTCAGCCACTGAAGCTTGTAACTACTCCAGAGTTGTCATAAGTCTCTTGGTGGTTTCCCTCACTAGTCCCCTTCTTGCAGTCACTCACTTTTTGAGGATGCCCTGCTCTAGGCAGATTTACAACTGTGTCATATTCTTTCCATTTATTGATGATTGACTTAACTCTACTCCAAGGGATATTCAGTGACTTGGGAATTTTCTTGTATCCATCTCCTGACTTGTGCTTTTCAATAACCTTTTCATGGAGATGCTTGGAGTCCTTTGTCTTCGTGGTGTCGTTCTTGCCAGGGTACTGGCTCACCAGCATTTGGACCTTCCAAAGCTCCAAAGCTGCAGAGAAAACAATTCAAGTTTCTTCAATTTTTGCTTATAGATCATACTCTGAAATCCAGGCAGCATCCTGGGAAACCCTTCCCCAAGCTTCCACAATGTCCTTCTTGCGATGGGGTGAGCAGAACAACACACATTGCTCCAAGTGCAGTCTAACCAAAGTTTTATAAAACTACAACATGATTTTCTTACTTTCATTTTCTTTTAATTTTGTGGTAACAGACCCTTCTAGTCCAATAAGCCCAATTATCCCTATGTGACTACTGACCCATACATTTTTTGAATGTGGGAGTAAACTGGAGGAGCAGGAGGAAACACATGGGTCACAGGATGAATGTACAAACTCCTTACAGACTGTGGCAGGAATCAAACCCGATCTTACAACTGGCACCGTGAAGCGTAACACTAACTGCTACAACGCCTAGTGAATGCCACGATCATTGAAGACAATCATGTCATAAGCCTTCTTTACCACTCTATCCACTTGTGTGGGCCCTTTCATGCGCCCCAAGATCCTTCTGTGCATTTCATGTAAACTCTCATGCCACAGGTCACGTGCTGTTCTTTCAGAGTTCCAACACTGATTCTGCACTCCAAGGTCTGGTTTGGGATTTGGTTGTGGAACTTGTTGTGTCAGAGGGAGAAGCACTCCTAATGATCTGCCTGCTCTACCTTCTTCCCACAGGCATACACAGTCCTTCTGCTGTTCCTCTCATCAAAATGGTACCCACTATAATTTGCCCCGCAAATACCAACAATACCGGAAGGCACAGCCTCAGAATAGAGAGACGTCCATTTAGAATGACGATGAGTAGGAATCTCTGCAGCCAGAGGATGGTGAATCTGTGGAATTCATTGCCTCAGGCGGCCGTGGAGGCCAGGTCATTGGGCGTATTTCAGGTGGAGGTTGATAGGGTCTTGATTAGTCAGGGCATGAAGGATTACAGGGAGAAGCAGGAGAACAGAGTTGAGAAGGGTTATGGGTCAACCACGGTGGACCAAACTCGATGGGCTGAATAGTTAACAAGGATCTCACCCATCCATCCAGCATCCTCTTTGACTTTCTACCATCAGGCAGGAGACTCCGAAGCATAAAAACAAGAACGGTCAAGATAGAAAACAGATCCTTCCCCCAGGCCATTGGGTTTCTGAACTTCCTGCCACATCGCATTCTAAGTGTCTTTGGTTAATCTGTTCTGTACCAAATTTGTGCACTTTATTTATTTATGCATAATTCATGTGTAGATTGTATCCTTACTTTCCTAAATCATTGTTTGTTCTATGTATGTTATGTGCATTACTGTGCTTTCCACCCTGGTTCCAAGACCCATATACCCATAAACCAGACCCATCTCGTTTAACTGTATATAAGTATATCATTAAATGACAATAAACTTGACTTGACATCTAATTCTGCTCCTATGTCTTATGGTCTTATATAGCATGGAAGCCACACTGATCACCTAAGCCATGCCAAAGAAAGGAGGCAGCAATGTTCATTTCAAAGAGATTAGAGATTAGCTTTATTGGTCACGTGTACATCGAAACAGTGCAACGTACCGCTTGCGTCAAGAAAGTGCTGGGGGCAGCCCGCAAGCGTTGCCATGCTTCCGGCATCAACGTAGCCTGCCCACAACTCACTAACCCTAAATGGTAGGAAGGTGGAATCTGAGAGGAGAGGAAGCTGAAGCATGACATAGAGGGAGGCAGGTGGGGAGGGCAGATGGGAGTAGTGCAGGAGGGAGCTGGTAGAAGGAGGAGTGTGTGGGTGATGGGCAGTTGGAGAGGGCGGAGGAGGAGAAAACAACAGGGTAATAGGTGGACCAGGAGGAGAATGGAAAAGGGCACAGGAAGTGTAGCTACCGAAAGCTCAAGAGTTCAATGTTAGTGCCGCTCGGTTTAAACTACTGATTACATAGACTCTGTGTCAAGTTCTTGGGTTTTACTTGTCCTGTAGAAGAGCTATCAGAATTGAACTAAAACATAAGAACATGGAACACAAGAAAGTAGGAGCAGGCCCCTCATACCTGCCCTACCATTCATGGTGACCTGTCCCAGATCTCATCTCTCTTCTGCTACATAATTCCCTGAACATTCAAATGCCTCCAAAGATCTCCTGTCCAATGACTTCCAGAAATTCATGACCCTCTGTGAGAAGTTTCTACACACCTTAATTTTAAATGGTCTTGTAACTATATCGCTTTGTATGAGGTTCTCCGAATTGTGGAAACAATGGCTAACAAAGTAGAGAAGTAATTTAAAAGCAGCACACACAAAATGCTGGAGGAACTCAGCAAGTCAGGCATCAACGAAAAAGAGTAAACAGTCAACGTTTCAGGCTGAGACCCTTCCTCAGGACCGAGAGGGAAGAGGGGTGATGCCTGAAGAAAAAGGCAGGGGAAGGGGAAGGAGGCTAGCTGGAAGGTGATAGGTGAAGTCAGGTGGGTGGGAAAGGTCAAGGGCTGGAGAAGAAAGAATCTGATAGGAGAGGAGTGGACAATAGAAGAAAGGGAAGGAGGGGGAGACCCAGGGAGAAGTAATAGGCAAGAAAGAAGAAATGAAAGGTCAGAGAAGAGAATAGAGGAAGGGAGAGTTGGGGACTTTTTTTTTACCAGAAGGAGAAATCCATATTCATATCATTAGGGTACAAATATAAGGAGTTTCTCCTCCACCCTGAGGGCAGCCTCATATTTGCACAAGAGGAGGCCTTGGACCGACGTGCTAGAAAGGGAACGGGAATTAAAATGTTTGGACATTGGGAAGTCAGTCTTCTGGCAGATGTACGGAGGTGCTCAACGAAGTGGTCTCCCAATTTACAACGGGTCTCATCAATGTGGAGGAGGCCGCATGGGGAGTAACAAGGGAATCACGGAAGGAGCAATCCCTGTTGAAAGCGGAGGTAGGGTATTTTAAAAGTTCTAAAGTTCAAAGTAAATTTATCATCAAAGAATATATATATACACACACATATACACACACACACACTCACACACACACACACACACACACACACACACACACACACACACATATATATATTAATGTCACCATATAAAATTCTTAGTTGCATTTTCTTATCGGCATTCACTGTATATATAAAGATACACAACAGAATCAATGAAAGACTATTCATAACAAGATGGTCAAGCAGCCAGAGTGGAAAAGGCAACAAATTGCAAATTAAAAAAGAAAAATAGTAATAATAAATAAATAAGCAATAAATATTGAGAACATGATGAAAGTCTTTGAAAGTGAGTCCACAGGTTGTGTTGGGGTGGGTGAAGTTGAGTGAAGTTATCCCCACTGGTTCTGGAGCCTGATGGTTGTGGGGTAATTGTTTCTAAAATTTGTGCTGTGGGTTCTGAGGCTTTTGTACCTCCTTCCTGATGGCAAAAGTGAGAGAGAGCATGGCCTGGATGGTGGCGGTTGTTGATGATGAATTCTGCTTTTCTGCAATAGTACTCCATGTAGATGTGCACAATGGTGGGGAGGGCTTTATCTGTAACAGACTGAGCTGTATCCACAAAGGATTTTCCTTTCAAAGGAATTGGTTTCCATACTGGGCCATTTAACAATATGCTATTAGATTTGAGGAATCAATTAGACTGGATAAAGTATTGCATCAGAAAACAGATCTGCCATTTACACTTGGACCAAACATCTCGCATTCATTCAAACAGTGCCATGACATTTTTTTAAATTTATCAATTCTGACTAATTTGCAAATAACTTTTGGCACTGGTCAGTGGTTTTGCAACAAGCTGTGCAGCCACCTTAGTAGCCTTTAACTCGAACACAGCCTCTCAACTTTATTTATATAATGAATGTATTTGACAGAGTATAAATCATGGATTTTTTTTTCTTTCTGGGGCAGGAGAAAAGATTGCCCCTCTCAGCAAATTTTTAATTAGAGAGACTGAAATGATTAAATTCAGTGGATTCTCCCATGCATAGCAATTTTCTTTCAGGGTCATCGCAAAGGTAGCCTTTATATCTGCTTCAAACAAATAGTGGCATGAAAAAAAGCTGTGATGCCAACACAGTCCTGACTCACATCACTACCCAAAGAAAGTATATTACCGCCCCAGCATTTCAACAGCTTGCTGAAGGCTTTTGTCAGTTGTGGACTAAATGGAAATTAATATTGAAGAGTGCAATCTCAATCAGCAATACATCTGAGCTGAAGGAGTGTAACACTGTCTTGGGTGTTTATCTTCCATTCCCAGCTGGATACATCCAGGATTGGCACCCCATAGATCAGCAGAAACATTCACTCCTTCCATTACTGGTATGGCTGCTCTGTGTACTAACTACAAAAATAAGGCCTCAGTTTCTCACCACGACTGCAGTTAATCAATGAGCAGTTCTGACATCAAAGTTCAATGTAGATTTATTATTAAAGTTCGTATATGTCACCATATACCACCTGGAGGTTCACTTTCTTGCAGGCATTCACAGTGGAGCAAAGAAATACAATAGCATCTGTGAAATCTAAACGCAAAGGTTGACAAATTACTGATGTGCAAAAGAAGATAAACTGAGCAAATACAAACAAGAAAAGTGCAATACAGGATCAGCTTGTTAACACAAAATAATTATCAAAAACACACAATAAAAGACCAACAAACTCAAGATGATAAATGTAGAAAATGCTGAGGAAAAAAACAGAACCTATCCAACACATAACAGGATCCCATAGCAGTTTAACTCAATCTGATTACTAACACAGGCACAATCAAGTAGCAAACATCATTCATCTTTAAAATACAAGCTCATACATAAAATCACACCTTACTATAGATACAAGCCTGATCCAGTTTTAGAGTCAGAATTCCACAAATCATATTATGACCAATTAGTTATTACAGATAGGACAATCCATAATAACTGTTCGAATATAATAATGCGGGATAAACAAGTAAGAACAATTTACTTAATAGATAAAGTTGTTGCCAGCATGCATTACTTACAAAAATCAATAAATAAAAAACACCAGATACATGCTGAATTAAAAGAGGAACTTGAAAAACTATGGAACATGAACAGGGTATACATCGCCTCAATAGTAATATGTACATCCCATTAGCACTCCACAATAGCATTAAAAAATTCAGGAGACACAGCAATATCTACGTAAATCTTCAGAAAGACACATCACTAGAATAGTCCAATTAACACATGAGTGTGCTTGTCTATGCCCACACCTCAGGTTTTAGCTGCTTGAGCTAAGAACAGATAAACTACAACAATAATAATTCCAAATACACATAGCATACAGAAATCAATATGTGAAGAACACCAGAAAAAGGCTGGATTAAAAGAGGAAATTGAAATACTATGGAACATGAACAGGGTTTACATTGTCCCAATAGTAATATCTACAACTAATATCATCCCAAAGTCACTGCACAATAGCATTAAGCAATTAGGCCTATACATTAATTGTAGGAGACTAAGAGGGCTGCTGGACTATTTGGAAGCCTGGGGACAGAATCCAGGATTGTGTATCGCTTTGCAGTGCCAGCTTTCACCCAAGGGGGTTTCATGCTCACCACTGTTTGTAAGGAGTTTGTATGTTCTCCCCATAACCTCAAGGTTTTCCACCAGGTGCTCTGGTTTCCTCCCACTTTCCAAAGATGTATGGGTTATGGTTAATAAGTTGTGGGCATGGTATGTTGTCATCAGAAACATGATGACATCTGCAAGCTGCCCCCAGGTTAAATCCTCACTGATTTTAGTTTATGTAAATAATGCATTTTACAGTATGTTTTGATGTACATATGTCAAATAAAATAAATGTTAACAAAAGATAGTCACAGTTCCCACAATGACAAGTACATTTTCAATTACGTGGTGCTGAAATAAACAGTTGCTCTCCATTTGATTTTCAGGCATCGAAATTCTCTCTCACCAAATAAAGTATAGTCCCACCAATAACGATCCAAAAGATAAGTAGAACTTTCACATGATTGTAAAGGATTTTAAAGAATGCGTAATAAACTACAACTTAAACCTTGTGCTTATGTCTCCTTTTCACTTTGCTTCTTTAAGGTGCTTTGCAAGGAGTCAGTACTCATTCTCCTCATCACATGATCTGTCATAATCTATCTCCATGTGCTCTTTTGCCCAACACCTCACTCCACACCATGCTCCATTTTGAAAAATGGAACTTCTCGCTTCCCTAGTTCCAAGGCAAATCCATTACTCAAAACATTGTTGTCATTAGGCAGCAAGTACAGAAGGCTGAAATTCCACACCACCAGATTTAGGAACAGTTACTTTCCTACAGCCATCAGGCCCTTGAATCAACCGGCACAACCCTCATCAACATAACACCACAGAGCTCCTCTACTGCCACGGACTTGATTTTGACTTTATCTTTTTTTTGCACTAAGGTCTTGCTTTTACAGTCTTTTTTCACTGTGATGGATAATTTATGTGCAATTTATATTCTGTGTGTGATGCTCTACAGGCAACTTTTGTTGTTGTACTGTATTTCACTGTAATCTTCAGAATCAGGCTTATTATCTCCAGCATGTGTTGTGAAATTTGTTAACTTTCTCGTGAATTTTGTACAATGAACTCCACCTGACTTGACTTGACATGACGTCAACTGGCTTCTTTTCCACAGCTGCTACTTGACTGGATGAGTTCTTACAGCCGTCCATTCTCTTCTCCTATCAGATTCCCTCTTCTCCAGGAACTTTCTCGCCCACCTGACTTCACCTATCACCTTCCCCCTTCCTTCTCAGTCCTGAAGAAGGGTCTTGGCCCAAAATGTTGACTGTTTGTTCATTTCCGTAGATGCTGCCTGGCTGCTGAGTTCCCACAGCATCTTGTGTGTGTTGCTTTGGATTTCCAGCATCTACAGACTTTCTCGTGTTTATGGTTCTATTTATATTTTGGAATTCTGCAGTTTTACTTGTTTTCCAACTTACAACAGCAGACTGTAACAGAAGAAACATCAATATCCATAGTGAGCAGCAAGGCAACATCCAATTTCCTTTAAAACTGCAATTAGAAACTGACCTCAGTGACTGTGACCAGGGGTGCCGTGACATGTCCCAGGTGCACCAGTGAGATTTACTCTTCACTGAAAAGTCCCAGCAAAATAAGAGTTCAATGAGCAATACATACTAGTTTCATCACCCACAACTCAGTCACTTGAGTCCCAACAATGTCCTTGTAAATTTCCTCAGCACTCTTTCTAACTTAATGGTAACTTTCCTATAGCAGGGTGACTACCAATGACCAGTAAGATGGCTGCGCATTTGGTCATAGCAGACTCTCCGGGACCAACAACTGGTGCATATATTTGTCTTAAACATTTTACTTCTGTTTGCAAGAGTAAGCATTCAGCACTGACTAGAAGGGCCGAGCTGGCCTGTTTCCATGCTGTAATTGTTATATGGTTATATGGACCCTGGTAATGTAAAATACTGCTTATCGGTGGGATTGACAAAGGTGGGGGGGGGCAACATGGTCTTGACTGTTGCACAGACTTGGCCTTCTCAGGGGTGGAGGAACCACATATGGTGGGGGAAAGAACAGAGGTACGGTGAGCGTGCTGGAATCTATTCTGGTTTGGGGGCTGGTCCTGGCAGGCTGGCTCATCTGTTGCTGCTGTTCTCCAGTGCTTGCTTCCTGAAACACAAGCTAGATTGCCTTCATCTGCGGCTGACTGAGTGTGAGAAGAGAAACTGCCGTGTTCTTGGTTTTGCAGAAACATGGCTCCAAGACAACATCCAATACATCACCAATCTTCAGGCCATGCTACTCAGGGACTTGGGCTAATATTATTTTGTGACGGTATGAGCTATCATAACTATATGCACCGTTTGTGACTGTATGCACTGTGTTTTGCACCTTGGCCCCGAATGAACACCATTTAATTTAGCCGTATGCATGTGTATGGTTGAATGACAATTAAACATGAACTTGAATTTGAATTTGAGAAGCTGAGGGGATCGTACAACACACAGGAGATGAGAAGCCTTCAGGGCGCAAGAGAAAAGAAGATGTGGAGGTGATCCAAAGTTGTGTTTGTTTAAGATTCCAGAGGAACCTGAAAATGAAGACTTAATAAACTGGATAGAAAGAAAGAGATTAATTTTGTTTGTCACATGTACATCTAAGCATACAGTGAAATGTGTTATACGTGTCAAATCTGATCAACGAGGACTGTGCTGGGGGAAGCCCCCAAGTGTCACCATGCTTTTGGCACCAACATGGGAGGCGCACAAATTACTAACCCATCTTTGCAATGTGGGAGGAAATCGGAGCACCTGGAGGAAACCCATGCAGTCACAGGGAGAACGTGCAAACTCCTTACAGACAGCGGTGGGAGTCGAACCTTGATCTTATGGCTGGCTGCTGTAAAGTGATGCTGCTAACTGCAGTGCCACTGTGCTGCTAGAGAAAGGATGTGCAGTGTACAGTAAGGGCTAGAATGGAGATGTTGAAATGTGGAGCAACAGTCAGGTTATCGGAGGCACTCAGTGGGTCAGGCAGCATCTATGCAGGAGAATGGTCGGTCAATACCTAGGGTCAAGACACCTTCCTCTGGACTGAAAGATAGAGAGATCGGCAGGAGAAAAAAAGACTAGGAGAAATGGGAGGAGCAAAGCTGGCAGACAATAGATGGGTTTAGGTGAGGAAGGGTGATAGGTAGATGGGATTTGGAAGGGTGGAAATACTGACGGGGTGGGAGGTGATGAGAAGGTGACAGAGGGCTGCTGATGATGGAATCTATTAGGAGGGGAAGGTGGTACATGGAATGAAATGACGGAGGTACGGTGGACAGATGGGAACAGTGGAGGGAGGGGGCCCTGAGGAAGGAGTATATGAGTGATGTCACATGTGGTAGATGGAGAAGGGGCAAGAAATTGGGTCATGGGGTCAGGTCTGGGTGTAAGTGAGTCTAGGTAGATCAAGAGGAGAGAGAATAGGAACGGGGGTGGGGGGTAACAGTTCATTAGACTTATCCATTTCCCTCCATGATGTTTCCTAACCAGCTGAGGGACTCCAATATCTTATTTGCTCAGATTATGAATGGTGGATCACTAAAATTCCACTGGATATATCAAATGGATTTCCATGAATGAGGTCCAACAACTGTTATGATCTGTGGAATTCATTGTCAGGGACAGTTGTGGAGCCCAAGTCATTGTGTATATTTAAAGCATAGGTTGATATGTTCTTGATTATTCAGGGTGTTAAATGTTACAGGGAGAAGGCAGGAGAATGGGGTTTAGAGGGATCATAAACCAGCCATGATGGAATGGTGGAGCAGACTCAATGGGTCAAATGGCCTAATTCAGCTCCTATGTCTTATGGTCTGAAGGTGCCTTAGCAAAGGGGTGGCATGGTAGCACAGTGCTTAACAGTACCAGCAACCAGGGCTCAATTCCCAGCGTTGCCTGTAAGGAGTTTGAATGTTCTCTTTGTGGCTGTGTGGGTTTCCTCCGGGTGCTCCGGTGTCCCTTCACAGTCCAAGGGTGTACAGGTTGGTAGGTTAATTGGTCATTGTAAATTGTGCCGTGATTAGGCTCGGGTTAAGACGGAGGATTGCTGGTAAGCGAGGCTCAAAGGGGCAGAAGGGCCTATTCCGCACTGTAGCTCAATAAATAAATAAACAAACAAACGGTTCTACTGTTAAAACGATGAAAGATTTTGAGGCGAGTTGCATTTCTGAGTAACGCAAGAGATTCTGCAGTTGCTGGAAATCCAGAGCAGCACACACAAAATGCTCAGCAGGCCAGGCAGCATCTATGGAAAGGACTAAACAGTCGGCGTTTTGAGCCGAGACCATTCTTCAGGGCTGGTGATCATTATATTACCTTTTAGTAATGACCGAGGCTTGGTTGTGAAACTTCCCCTTGCCTCACTTGTTTTGGTGAGAAGGGATGGACTGAATCCTTGGCGTGCACCAGTCAAACAACTAATTAAAACCATTAGGTCTCTGCACTTCATCATCACCTTCTTCTCAGCACTGCTGTTTGATTAAGTAAATAAAATAGATGGAAATAAAAATAAAAATGACAGTTACACCTGCAGCCGGAACCAAAGTGCACAGAGGGAGCAATTAAAATCCAAATTAACTTTGATTAAGAGCCAGGAGTTTACACTTCGCTGGTGGCCACATGCTCTGGTTTCCTCTCACATCTCAGTAACACGTGGATTGGTAGGTTGGTGGGGATGTGGGTATTGCTTCACCATTAGGAGTTTGAGGAGACTCGATCTGTCACCAAAAGACTCACACAAATTTCTACAGATGTACTGTGGGGAGCATTCTAGCTGGTTGCATCACTGTCTGGTGTGGAGGGGCCACTGCACGGGATGGGAAAAAGTTGAAAATCCAGCCGGCTCCATCATGGGCACTAGCCTCCCTGGCATCAAGGACATCTTCAAAAGGAGATTACTCTAAACGGGTGGCAACATCACTAAGGACTCCCAACATCAGGACACACCCTCTTGTCATTGCTGCCATCAAGGAGGAGGTACAGGAGCCTGAAGGCACACAATCAATTCTTCCCGAACAGCTACTTGATTCCCCCCCTCCCAACCCACCCCCAGATATCCAAATAGACAATGAACCCACGAACACTATTTTCTGTTCCATTTTTGCTCTACTTATTTAATTCTATATATTTATTTATTATTGTAATTTATATTTTAATGGTATTGCACTGTACTAATAAGCCAGCCGGTGGTGTAGTGGCATTCACACCGAACTTCGAGGTAAGTGGTCCCGGGTTCGAATCCGGCCGGCTCCTTGCTGGGTCGAGTATTCAGCCAGCAACTCAGCCTTGTAAAAGAAAAACAGACAACATGCTAAGGAAATAGCAAATGTTGCCACCCAATGCATCACAAGGTGTGAAACGGTACGATGATTGTACTGCTGCTGCAAAATAACAAGTGTCCTGACCTACTCCGGTGCCATTAAACCTGATTCTGATGATCCCATGAGACCACGAGGACGATGGAAGGCTGGGATGTCGTTCAACCCTTTGAAGTTGTCGCACCATGCAGGCAGGTCAAACTTGATTTGTATCTTTGCTCTATTTGCCTTCATCCCTGATACCTTCACACAATGAATGAGCCGCATTAAATAGCCTCTGGAAAGCCAGGGTTCTACAATCCTTGATGTGGAATAAGTGCTCCCTGAAAATAATGCCTTCGTGTTCTGGATCTCCCTGCCCTGCCCCCCATTAGAGGAAATAATTTTACTATCCTCTCCTCTCCAATAGTCAATCATTTTTGCAGCCTGCATTAGGTCAGATCCTCGTCTGTATAAGTGACTGCAATCGAAAAGCAAAGAACTGGAGCTGCTGCAGGTCTGAGATTAAGAAGAGAATGTTCAAAACACTCAGCAGGTCAGGCAGCATCTGTGAAGGAAGAAACTGAGTTTAAAAAAAATGAAACTCTCTATACTCTCATAGCTTTCTGGAGTTTAGTTCGTTCAGAAATCATTCAGGTGGTCCTGTGGAGGGGAATAAATAGTCAAAGTTTCAAGCCAAGGCTCTTCATCAGGACTGAAAAGGAAGGGGGCAGAAGTCAGAATAAGAGGGTGGGGAGGAGGGGAAGGAGTACAAACTGGCAGATAATACATGAGAGGAGACCACGGGGAATATGGGTGAGTTGGGGAGGGGAATGAAGTAAGAAATTAGAAATTGAACAAGTTAGGTCTTTGGAGTGTAGAAGGTTGAGGGGGGACTTGATAGAGGTATTTAAAATAATGAAGGGGATAGATCGAGTTGACGTGGATAGGCTTTTTCCATTGAGTGTAGGGGAGATTCAAACAAGAGGACATGATTTGAGAGTTAGCGGGCAAAAGTTTAAGGGTAACATGAGGGGGGATTTCTTTACTCAGAGAGTGATAGCTGTGTGGAATGAGCTTCCAGTAGAAGTGGTAGAGGCAGGTTTGGTATTGTCATTTAAAGTAAAATTGGATAGGTATATGGACAGGAAAGGAATGGAGGGTTATGGGCTGAGTGCGGGTCAGTGGGACTAGGTGAGTGTAAGTGTCGGCACGGACTAGAAGGGGCGAGATGGCCTGTTTCTGTGCTGTAATTGTTATATGGTTATAAATTGGGAAGTGATAGGTGGAAGAGGTAAAGGGCTGAAGGAGGATGAATCTAACCAGAGAGGGAAGAGGACCATGGAAGAAAGCCACTTTCCTAGTCTGGCTTCTATTCCAGTCCTAATGCAGGGTCTCTGCCCAAAACATCAACTGTTTATTCCTTCGTATAAATACTGCCTGACTTGCTGAGTTCATCCAGCATTTTGTGTGTGTGTGGATTTATGTTTATTGTGTTTTTTAATTATTATTGTATTCTTTACCTTGTGCGTTTTTTTATGCTGCATCAGATCCAGAATAACAATTATTTTGTCCTCCTTTACACTAGTGTACTGGAAATGACATTAAACAAACTTGAATCTAACATGGATTCACTCTTTAGTCCACTGGGTCTGTGCCAACCACCAAACATGTACTTACAATTAATCTTACACTTATCCTATCTTATTCTCCCTATATTACCAACAAACTGTGAATCCATGTGTCTTTGAGATGCCAGGTGAACCTTAAATCTGTGAAGTGTATTAGTGCACAGAGGCACATTAGCAACTGCAGGTTAAAGGTGAAATCTTGAAGAGGAACCTGAGGGATGCCTTTTCCACTCAGAGGGTGGTGAGAGGGTGGAAGTGGTGGATGTGGGTTTGAGCACTTCAGAGAAGTTTGGATAAATACTTGGATGAGAGGGGTGCAGTGGGTTATGATCCAGGTGTGGGTAGATGGGACAAGGCAGAATAACAAACCAGCATGGAATAGATGGGCTGAAGGGCCTATTTTTTTTTTGTTCCTGTAGTACTCCGTAACTCAACAAAGATTGAAATTCTCTTAAGGTTGAAAACCATCTCTTTCTTGGGAGTCTGGTTAGTTTCGCGAAAGCCAGTCAGAAAGCATACTTGGCAAGAGATTAAGGGCGAGGGCGAGAAGCTTGTTTTTAAAGCAGTGATGGCAGAATTAGTCTCAACAGTAACTTTCAGAAGGGCGTTATGAAAACATATGAACAAAGGGGACACGGTAGGGGCGAGGGGAGCATGACTGACTGGATGACGAGCATTCAGCGGTGCCAGGAATATGGAGAGCTCAATATTCCCTGCCTCGATCAGCAGACGGGCGTTTTCAACAAAGCAGCGATGATTCAGCACTTGGTACATTTTCTGCCTGTGGCGTGGAGCTGCACAACGCTGCGGCGGTTACTTCAGACCCTCCTTCTGGGCTGTAATACAGTGGCAGAGCACGGCAGGTGGCTTCTGTCAGTATGGAGGTGAGCGCTGGCAAAAACTACCTGACAGCACCACACTAGTGTGCCTGTTATTAACCGGGGAGAGCGGCTGTTCCTCGTTTCAGCGCCAGAAAGGTGCATAAATTAAGTCGGCAATTCTCGGGGAAGTTCTCATCCACTCCGAAGTCCCTCCTCTCTCTTCTCCCCCCAACGTCCTGTTGCGGGGTACAGCGGCCGTCGTTCATTCGGAGGTACGTTATTAGCGATGCCGCCCGCATGAGCTGTGTTTTCTTTAATTTATCAGCATGATTTCCTCTAGTTAATTAAGCCAGGCTTAGCCAACCTCCCCACCAAAAAGTTAATAAGCATACAGCCTTTTCAGAACGGAAGAAATCCATCAAGAGACCGTCACTACAGACAAAATATTTTGCGGCCAATTAGTCTCCAGCACGCTAATTCTTGGCTGCCTCTGAAGGCTTTTTGTCAGTTTCCGAGCACTCCAGTGCTACCAGTCAAGGTACACATTGTTCTTGGGTGCTTCCAAATTCAGCCAATGGGGAGTGGTGTAACGCAGCGGCTACAGTATTAGGTCACAAGCAGACACATCAAAGGATTGTACCGGCTTTCAAACTCCAAGGGCGTCGTCACCTTGTCAGAGTGGGAAGGCTTGTGAGCTCCCGAGATCCCAAGAGTGATGACATCTGGACTTTAGCTCCCTGGTGCTTAGCTCCTGGGAGGGTCATCCATGGCGGTGAGGTCAAGTGGCGGGGTTTCAGGCACAGACCAATCCAATCAAGACCCCAGCAATGGCGTTGGCAGAAGATGGTGACGCGTCACAAGGGGTCCTCAGTCGTCTTCCATTCTACGACACTGACCCTGGCCCTGATCTGTCAAGGACCGAGTGGTGGTTGGCCGGGCATCGGACCCCCATGTTAAACAGTCACACACAGGCTTTCTCCATTATGGGTATAACCCCCCCCTTAGGAGAACATCACATTCAACTCGAGGGATGGCACCACAAAGCTCCAGCAATGTTCCAGTAAATGAAAAGAAAGAACAAAATGATGAATTTTGTATCTCTTTCAATAGCTCAGTGCATCTGGGGAACTTTTGATGCAGGAAGTGCAGCAGCAGGATCCCGCCATGTAATAAAGCCCACATAATCCGTCTCAGAATGAGATTTATTACCAGTGACGTCCAGTAAGTTGTGAATTTTTTTGTTTTGTGGCAGCAGTATGGTGCAAGACATAAAAATTACTATAGCTAAAGTATATTTTTAAAAATAAATAATTTGTGCAAAAAGGGAGCTAAATATTGAGGTCATGTTCTTGGGTTCATGTGCCATTTATAAATCTGATGGTGGCAGGGATGAAGCAGTTTCTAAACATTGACTATAGATCTTCACGGTCCTGTACCTCCTCACTGATTGTAGCAATGAGAAGAGGGTGTCTGCTCAATAGGGAGGTTCCTTCATGATGGATGCTACCTTCACCTGAAGAGGTCCTCAATGCTGGGGAGGCAATTGCCCATGGTGGAGCTGGCTGAATCTGTAACACTCCACAGCTTTTTACAAGACTGTGCATTGATACCTCTACCAGATGGTATGATATTGTCCAGGTATCTCCCAAATCATAATAGTCATAGAGTTACACAGCATCGAACAGACCCTTCGGCCCTACTCAACCCTGCTGACCAAGAGACATAAAAGAACTGGTCATATCTGCTTGCATTTGACCCATATGTCTCAACACCTGTGTCACCCATGAATCGGTCCAAGTGTCTTTAAAATCTGCTACTTCCTCTGACAGCTTGTTCCACATACCCTCCTCCCTCTGTGTAAGGAATTGACCCTCAGATCCCTTTTAAATCTCCCCCCCCCCACCACCCCACCAGAAACCTAAGTAGATGAGATCTCACATCAATGGCTCGTGTAAAGGGCAACACAGCTTTAGCACCACCCTATAGTCTAAGGTTAGGTCCTCAGGACAGATTTTACCTCACAACCACCTGACTCGGAAACAAGAACCCTGCAGGCACCAATCAAATAGGAGTCACGCTTCTATACAAGGGGTAGAAAATAATTTTCAGTTCTAACATACAGCCATCGGCTGAATTGCTGACCGATTCCCTCTCTGAGAGTCTGTCTCGCCTGTAGTGGGTATCAAATTTCAAAGTTCAAAGTAGATTTATATTATCAAAGTACACACTGTATATGTCACCATATAAGATCATAAGTATTAGGAGCAGAATTAGGCTATTCAGCCCATCACATCTGCTCCGTCATCCCATAAAGGCCGATTTATTATCCCTCTCGACACCATTCTCCTGCCTTCTCCCTGTAACTTTTGACGTCCTGATTAATCCAGAATTTATCAGCCTCCACCTTAAATATACCCAATGACTTGGCCTGCACCACCCTCTGGCTAACAAAATTTTCACTCTAAATTATTCTGAGGTTGTGCATTTTGATCCTAGACACCAGCGCTATAGAAAACATCCTCTCCATGTCCACTCTATCCAGGCCGTTCAGCATTCAATAGGTTTCAATGAAATCCACCTCATTTTTATGAACTCCAGTGAGTACAGGCCCAGAGTTAAGCACTTCTTGTACATTAACCCTTTCATTCCCAGGGCTAAATATTCACCCGCTTTAAAGAGCTGGGGGAGTGGCACTTTTGATCAGAGATAGTGTCATGGCTGCAGAAAAGGAGGAAGTCATGGAGGGATTGTCTACAGAGTCTCTGTGGGTGGAAATTAGAAACAAGACGGGGTCAATAACTCTACTGGGTGTTCTTTATAAACCACCCAATAGCAACAGGGACATCAAGGAGCAGATAGGGAGACAGATTCTGGAAAGGTGTAGTAATTACAGGGTTGTCGGGATGGGAATTTAGATTTCCCAAATATTGATTGGCATCTCCCTAGAGCGAGGGGTTTGGATGGGGTGGAGTTTGTAGGGAGTGTTCAGGAAGGTTTCCTGACATGGTATGCAGATAAGCCTACAGGAGGAGAGGCTGTACTTGATCTGGTATTGAGAAATGAACCTGGTCAGGTGTCAGGTCTCTCAGTGGGAGAGCATTTTGGAGATAGTGATCACAATTCTATCTCCTTTACCGTAGCATTGGAGAGGGATAAGGACAGACAGGTTAAGAAAGTGTTTAATTGGAGTAAGGGGAAATATGAAGCTATCAGACAGTAACCTGGAAGCATAAATTGGGAACAGATGTTCTCAGGGAATTGTACAGTAGAAATGTGGCAAATGTTCAGGGGATATTTGCGTGGCGTTCTGCATAGGTACATTTCAATGAGACAGGGAAAGGATGGTAGGGTCAGGAACTGTGGTGTACAAAGGCTGTTGTAAATCTAGTCAAGAAGAAAAGAAGAGCTTATGAAAGATTCAAAAAACTAGGTAAAAATAGAGATCTAGAAGATTATAAGGCTTGCAGGAAGGAGCTTAAGAATGAAATTAGGAGAGCCAGAAGGGGCCATGAGAAGGCCTTGGCGGGCAGGATTAAGGAAACCCCAATGTATTCTTCAAGTAAGTGAAGAGCAAGAGGATAAGACGTGAGAGAATAAGACCAATCAAGTGTGACAGTGGAAAAGCAGGGAAGGTAGCAGAGGTACTTTGCTTCAGTATTCACTACGGAAAAGGACCTTGGCAATTGTAGTGATGTCTTGCAGTGAACTGAAAAGCTTGAGCATATAGACATTAAGAAAGAGGATGTGCTGGAGCTTTTGAAAAGCATCCAGTTGGATAAGTCACTGGGACTGGACGAGATATACCCCAGGCTACTGTGAGAGGTGAGGGAGGAGATTGCTGAACCTCTGGTAATGATCTTTGCATCATCAATAGGGACAGGAGAGGTTCCAGAGGTTTGAAGGGTTGCAGATGTTGTTCCCTTGTTCAAGAAAGGGGGTAGAAATAGCCCAGAAAATTATAGACCAGTGAGTCTTACTTAAGTGATTGGTAAGTTGATTGAAAAAGTATGGAGGCATGGGATCCAAGGGGTCATTAATCTGTAGATCCTGAACTGGCTTGCACACAGAAGGCAAAGAGTGGTTGTAGACTGGTCATATTCTTCATGGAGGTTAGTGACCAGTGGTGCGCCTCAGGGATCTGTTCTGGGACCCCTTCACTTCATGATTTTTATAAATGGCCTGGATGAGGAAGTGGAGGTGTAGGTTAGTAAATTTGCTGATGACACAAAGGTTGGAGGTGTTGTGGATAGTGTGGAGGGCTGTCAGAGTTTACAGCGGGACAATGATAGGATACAAAACTGGGCTAAGTGGCAGATGGAGTTCAATCCAGATAAGTGTGAGGTGGTTAATTTTGGTAGGTCAAATATGATGGCAGAATATATTATTAATGGTAAGACTCTTGGCAGGTTGGAGGATCAGAAGGATCTTGGGGTCTGAGTCCATAGGACACTCAAAGCAGCTACGCAGGTTGACTGTGTGGTTCAGAAGGCATACGGTGTATTGGCCTTCATCAACCGTGGGATTTAATTTAGGAGCCAAGAGGTAATGTTGCAGCTATGTAGGACCCTGGTCATACCCCACGTGGAGTACTGTGCTCAGTTCTGGTCACCTCACTACAAGAAGGATCTGGAAACTATAGAAAGGGTGTAGAGGAGATTTTACAAAGACATTGCCTGGATTGGGGAGCATGCCTTATGAGAATAGGTTGAGTGAACTTGGCCTTTTCTCCTTGGAGAGACAGAGGATGAGAGGTGACCTGATAGAGGTGTATAAGATGATGACAGGCATTGATCATGTGGATAATCAGAGGCTTTTTCCCAGGGCTGAAATGGCTAACACGGGAGGGCACAGTTTTAAGGTGTTTAGAAGTAGGTACAGAGGAAATGTTGGGACTAAGTTTTTTATGCAGAGAGTGGTGAGTGCGTGGAACGAGCTGCCAGCGACGGTAGTGGAGACGGAAATGATAGGTTCTTTTAAGAGACTCTTGGATAGGTACATGGAGCTTAGAAAAATAGAGGGCTATGGGTAACCCTAGGTAATCTCTATGTAAAGGGGGTTTCTTCTTTTTCTTTGTTACTGTGTATGTAATCAAAATGGCTTCTTTGTTTTGTTAAAAGTAGGAATGTTTCTTTGTTGCAAGAGAGTGCTGGGAGAATTGTATTCCTTTGTAAACCAAATGGGGATTAATGTTCTTTCTTCTGAGTCTGTAAGCTTTTGTTGACGGACTTTTGGGGAGATCGGCACGAGGGGGTTGAGAGAGAGGACGCAATGCTGTAAGCTGGGCGAGGATCAGACCCCAAGTGGGGGTCCGAGGCCAGGAGGTACTCTGAGGAGGGGGGATGAAGCTAGATGTGCTTGGTTGACCACTCGGAGGGTCCTGAGCTGCGAGTCGAGGAGTTCGGAGGGGATCGAATGGTGGCCAGAAGACTTCAGTAATTGAGCTCCAACGGTTGTGCACGAAGTGGTTTGGACTTTGATAAGTTTGACGGCTGTTCTTTATTTTTTCTCTTCATATATACTGTATCGTTATTAATCACTTAGTTATAGTAACCTTTATAAATTGTACTCATTTAATCGCTTATGGTGTACTGTCTGTTTTTGGGCGAGGCGGGGACATCACACAGCATCCACACCAGCTGATTACCCAGTTTGGCGGGGCCGAAGGCTGCTCCCCCTAGACGAGAACGAGCTGAGCTAGCCTGAGGCGACCCACTGGGTTACATCTAAAGTAAGTACATGTTCGGCACAGCATTGTGGGCCGAAGGGCCTGTATTGTACAGTAGGTTTTCTACGTTTCTGTGTAAATATGTGCTTCCCTAAACTATATTCCATTTGCCACTTATTTGCCTATTTTCCCCAATCTGTCTACGTCCATCTGCAGACTTCCTGCTTCCTCAGTGCTACCTGCCCCTCCATTTGTATCATCTGCAGACTTGGCAACAAGGCCATTAATTGCTTCATCCAAATCATTGACATACAACATAAGAAGCAGCTCCAATATTGACACCTGTGGAAAGCCACATGCCACTGTCAGCAACCAAAAAAGGCCCCCTTTATATCCACTCTTTAACAGCCAATCTTCTATCCATCGTCCCTGCAATACCATGGACTCCTATCTTAACAAGCAGTGTCATGAGAGGCACCTTATCAAGGGCATTCTGAAAATCCAAGTGAACAATATCTACTGACACTCCATAGTCTATCCTGCCTATTAATTCCTCAAATTTGTCTAGCAAGATTTCCCCCTAAGGAAATTATAGAAGCTTTGGTCTATTTTGTCATATGTCTCCAAGTACACTGAAACCTCATCCTTAATAATAAACTCCAACACCTTTTCAACCACAGAAGTCAGGCTAACTGACCGATAATTTCCTTTCTTCTGCCCCGCCCCCCTTCTTAAGAGTGGAGTGACATTTGCAATTTTCCAGTCCTCTGGAACATTCCCAGAATCTAGTGTGATTCTTGAAAGATTATTATTAATGCCTTCACAATCTCTTCAGCTACCTCTTTCAGAGATCACGGCTGTTGTCCATCTGGTCCAGATGAATTACCTACCTTCGGACCTTTCAGCTTCCCAAGCACCTTTTTCGTAGTAATAGCAACAGCACTCACTTCTGCTCCCTGACACTCACATTTCTGGCATCCTGATAATGTCTTCCACAGTGAAGACTAGTGCAAAGTACTCATTAAGTTCGTCCCTCATTACTATCTCCCCATCATCATTTTCCAGTGATCTGATATCCTCTTTCATCTCTCCTTCTCTGCTTTGCTCTTTATATACTCGAAGAAACCTTTTATACCCTCTATTATATTATTGTCTAGCTTGCCTTAATACTTCATCTTTTCTCTTTTTATGATTTTTTTTAGTTGTCTTCTCTTGGTTTTTAAAAGCTTCCCAAAACCTCTACCTTCCCACTAATTTTTGCTATAATATATGCACTGTTCCACTTTTATTCTGTTGTTGACTTCCCCTGTCACCCATGGTTGCTTCACCTTCCTTTTAAGATACTTAGTCATCTTTAGGGTGTATCTTTCCTGCATCTTCCAGTCAACCTTGATCAGCTCTTCTCTCATGCCTCGAACTCCACTGGAAGAATGATACATCCGATTTTAGCATTCCTTTCTCAAACTGCAGGCTGAATTCTATCATATTATTATCACTGCTCCAAAGATTTTTTTTACCTGAAGCTTGCTAATCAGATCTAGGTCATTACATAACAATCCAATCCAGAATTACCTTTTCCCTTGTGCGTTCAACCGCAAGCTGCTCTAAAAAGTCATCTCATAAGCAATCTACAAATTCCCTCTCTTGGGATCCAGCACCAACCTGATTTTCCCAGTCTACCTGGATATTGAAATTCTCCATAACTACCATAACATTGCCCTTTTGAAAAGCCATTTCTATCTCCCATTGTAATCTGTTGCCCACATCCTGGCTACTGTTCAGGGACCTGTATGTAACCTCCTATCAGGGTTTCTTTACCCATGCTTAACTCTACCAACAAGAATTTGACAACTTCTGATGCTATGTCACTCTTTCTAAAGATTTGACTTAATTTTTTCATCAACAGAGCCACCTTACCCCCTCTGCCTACCTGCCTGTCCTTTTGATACAATGTGTATCCTTGCATGTTAAGCTCCCATCAATGATCTTCTTTCAGCCATGACTTAGCCATGGCCACAACATCATACCTGCCAATCTCTGAATGTGCTACAAAGATCATCTATCTGCGTGCGTTCAGATATAACACCTTCCATCCTGTACTAATACACTAACATGAGTTGCATTCACAGTAAATAGAAAGAAATGCAGTAGAATCAATGAGAAACTGCACACGACGAAGATGGACAAACAGCCAATGTGCAAAAGACAACTAATTATGCAAATACAAAAAGACAATATAATAATAATAAATAATTAACTAATAAATATAAATTCTGGTTTTACTTCAAACTTCCAGCAATTGCTTGTCCGTTCTTCACTTTTGGATGAGAGTGGGTCCAAATCTGTGCTTTGATTTCTGTCCATCTCTGCTGATGAGTTCATGTGTTCTCAGTCACAGGTTTGTTACTCCAAGCTTACTGATAGTGACAGCAAATGCATTTCCTGTTCCTCTGCCACCCACGCACTAACACCATACAGGTACAGTTATAATTAAATCACGCAGCTTCCCATTAACTTCAGGGAAATTAAATGAGCAATGGTTCCTCTCTCATCTCACTAATATTTACTCGGTATATGTGTCTGATTCTGTGATGTGCTCTACACATTGCTGACATAAGAAATATTATTTTACCTCAGAAATCCTTTTAAATGTTTATTTGAATAGGCTGGACCTCAGTTGTGGGTACCTGACTTTCCAGTTCTAACATACCCCAGAGTCCTCTGCGGTCCTGAACAGATTTCAAGTGGCAATGGTGGAGCACATGTCACTCTCAGTTGGTTCAAATCAGAATGAGTTCATTATTATCATCACATACACCGAGTTATATTGGCAGCAGCACGGTAGCGTAACAGTGAGAGTAAAGCTGCTACAGCGCCAGCAACAGCAGTTGAATTCTGTTGCTGTCTATAAGGAGTTTTTACATTCCCTGGTGACCACGTCAATGTCCTCTGAGTGCTCCAGTTTCCTCCCACATTCCAAAGATGAATGGTTTGATAGATTAATCGGTCACATGAGTATAATCGAGCAAAAAATGCGTTTGTTGGGCTGGGAAGGCCCGTTACTGTGCTGTATCTCCAAATGAAATAAAAACAGTGAATAACTTGCTGTTCATACAGATCAAAAGAATCACAGTTCACTGAGGCAGAACAAGGTAAAACAATAAAAGAATGCAGAATGTAGTGTAACAGCTACAGAGACAGTGCAGTGCACATAAACGATGACGTGCTCAATCATAACAAGGTACAGTACTGTGCAAAAGTCTCAGGCACGTATACATCGCTAGGGTGCCTAAGACTTTTGCACACTACTGTATTTGTCAACGTGGAGCGGAGAGCGAGATTGTAAATCTGACAGGAGCAAAGGATGTTGGGAAAGGTGAAGGTGGAGCACCGCGGGAGGGGTGTGGGACAGGGGATGGAGAAGGAGTGTTGGGGCAGGGGTGCAGACATGCCCACCCCAGAGACACCAGGCAAAGTCATTTGATTCCAAACAACTGGTTTATTGGTCATTACAGAATGTCTCTCTGGTGCTTCCCACTCCCTTCCCCTTTTCCCAACCATGATTCCCCTCTCCCTGCTCCCTTCCCACTCTCAGTCCATGACAGAGGCCCGTATCAGAATCAGGTTTATCATCACTCACATATGTCGTGAAATTTGTAGCAGCCGCACAGTGCAATACGTAAGATTACTACAATACTCTGCAATATAGCAGCCCGCAAGTGTTGCCACAAGACCTTTTTACTTCCCTGCGCAAATATAGTATTTTTGAAATCATATTTCTGATTGGTTCAGGTGAGGTCATTTTTCCCTCTGTTTCTTTTTACAGCTGAGTAGACCAACCATTGCTCTGAGCAGGAAATTCTCACACAGCCTGAAAACTGTGTGGCCCTTTAATAAAACATTATATAAAAGAAAACTCCAGCTGCATGGCAACAAAGGCAGTGTGCATAGGAGCATTTCAGTAATTGCGCGGCCACACAGCTTAGAGGGAACAGTGGGCGAGGCACGTGTATCCTGGGCAGAAAATTGAAACGCAATTCACTGCAATTACCCTAAGCGTGGTATCTAAGAACGAGGATGGTGGTACAAATTCTTTTATTAAGAACCCCACATCACTGGTCCCATGGAATCTCCCCCCACTTTTGAGGGGTTTATTTCTCTCTGCCTCTGCGTCTGGTGGCTCTGTAAACATTGCTCCCTGAGACTGCGGAGAGCTGAGTTTCAACATGCTGCGCAGAGAGAGAGAGGGGAGCTGGCCTCGAGCCAGCAGAGAGAAGCAATTAATCATCTTGCACTAAGGGGATTCCAGCATCAGTTGTGCCAGCACGAAGCAAGTGTCAGCTCAGGCCTTGTGGCAGCTGCTGAGTTTATTAGCTGAGAACATGCAAAGCCCGCGTGCCAAAGGAGTGCGCGGGAGCACTTGCGCAAGTCTGCAGATTCTGGGGGGGGGTGGCGGGTGTTTCTGCAGCGGGGGCTGAATATCCGCCACTGCTATCCGTCACCTACTTGAGGTCAAGAGCAAAGCCACGGGACAAATTCATCAGCAGAGCGAGACAGCTTCTTGTTTCACAGTCTCACAAAAACAAAAAACTTCATGCCATCTGAAAAGTTTCTTTCCCCGGGCAGTTAATCTGATCAACCCTTTTCATTAGCCACCCACACCACGAGTGCACAGGAAATCTGTCCACTCTATTAAAAATCAGAATCAACAATAGCATATGTCATGAAATTTGTTTTTTTTTGCAGAGGCAGTACAGTGCAGTACATTATAAATTATAAGCAATGTATATATTTCAGATAAATATATACAGTATATTTATCTCTAACATCTATGGTTCCAGACAAAGAACGATCCAACCAAGACCTCAACAGTGGAGCTGGCGGGAGACGATGACACATCACAATTGGGGTGAAGTGGGAGGAAGATAGCAGCAGCGAAGGGTGCTGAGTCATCTTGCACTCCAAGCCACTGTACCCTGACCCCGATCTGTTGACAATCATGTGGTGACTGCCCTTTCACCAGCCTCCCCATATTAAAGAAAGTCATGCACAGGTGTTCTCCATTAAAGGAATACTGTTCCCCGGGGAGAACATCATACACGACTTGAGTGATCATGGTAGTGCTGTTCTATCCTCAGCAGGCACTTTATTAGGTACACCTGGGCACCTGCTCGTTAATGCAAATATCTAATCACCCAATCATGTGGCATCAGCTCAATACATAAAACCATGGTCAAGAGGTTCAGTTGTTGTTCAGACTAAACAACAGAGAAGAGAAGAAGTGTGAACTAATCTAAAGAATGTGATGTAATCTAAATATGATGTGATCTGAATGTGATGCGAAATGGCTTGGTGCCAGATGGGGTGGTTTGAGTATCTCAGAAACTGCTGAACTCCTGGGATTTTCACATATGACTGTCTCTCGAGTTCCCAGAAAATGATGCGAGAAACAAAAAAACTGCATTTCTGTGGGCAAAAATGACTTGTTTATGGCAGAGGTCAGAGGAGAATGGCCAGACTGGTCCAAGCTGACAGGAAGGTGACAGTAACTCAAATAACCACGTGTTATAACAATGATGTGCAGAAAAGGATCTCAGAATATGCATTATTTTGAAACCTAAAGTGGTATGAGCCCCCAAATCCTCAAGACCTTCTATAGGGACACCATTGAGAGCACCCTGACTGGCTGTATCACCGCCTGGTACGGGAGCTGCACCAACCTTGATCGCTGGGCACTGTGGAGAGTGGTACAGACAGCCCAGCGCCTCTGTGGATGTGAACTTACCTCCATTGAGAAAATTTACAACAGGTGCATAAAGGCAGCCTGGAAGATCATCAGGGACAACAGTCACCCCAGCTATAAACTGTTTCAGCTGCTTCCATCTGGCAGAACGGTACCGCAGCATTAAAGCCAGGACCAACCGGCTTTGGACATGGGACAGCTTCTTTCTACAAGCCATTAGACTTATAAATTCACGTGTCTGTACATTGCAACGGAGTAGTAACGCAGTGTTTTTTACTCCTTTACGTTGTGGGATGGATATAAGATTTAAATTAATTAAAAAGTTAACTCAAATGTTCAAATGGATGGTCTAGAGCAGAAGTCCACAAGCATATAATCAGTGGCCACCTTATTAGGTACCTCCTGTACCTAATAAAATGGCCATGAGTGCATGCCCTATACGTACGAAGATGCATTAAACATCGTAATCCCATGAACAAGTGTTCCAAAATCAACACCTAGAAATTAAAACAAACAGCCTGGGAAATGGCAATATTTGGGATCTTGCAGTGCACAGATTGGCGGCTTTGTTTTAAAGTAACGGCAGCTCTTCCAAAGGATTGCTCTGGCTGTCAAGTGTTGTGCAATACTCTGCGGACATGAAACCTGTTATATAATTGCATGGCGTTCAAACTCAGAGAAAGAAGAAAGACAGGAAGATTTTCCAGCTGCTGAATTATTTAACAAGCAGAAGTGGAATCTCGGTTATTCCAGGAATGCTTCTATGAAACTGACGATAATTGGTGCTTTCTCTTCTGAAGGCCAGCAGACAACTGAAGCAACTACTGAGAAACTGAACAGGGAGGCATGGACATTTAGCATCACAGGGTTTTCTTAAGCTTAAAAGCTACTTTTCATCACACTCGCCAGAAAATTGCTGTCTCAACTACTTTCTCACTTACAGAACATTCATATTACACGATGTCACACGGACAGTTTGATGTTCTACTTTGCTCTCTGTTATCAATATCAAATTTGCAACTCCATTCTTTGCTGAAGGCTAATCCTGGTAGGACGTTGATCCCTAATGCACGACGAATCCATCCGCAGCCTCTCGACAGACCGAGCTAGCTGGATGGCAATGTCAAGATTTGATGTGCTTCCAAGCCTCTCGCATTTCCCAAAGGCCTTCAGGAATTAAAGATTAATTACCAGCATATCTTTGCAAGTGACCCAAGAAAAATAAATTCAAAGAGGCATTAGCAAAAAATTGTTTTAGAAGCAATTTCTTTTGCATATCAAACAGTAGTAAATCAAAGCAACTGGATTTGCTGTGTTGTCTAGAAGATGTTTCGCCATTCATCCAAGAAACTTCTTCAGTCTGATCCATGGTGGGTAGTTTTCTGGTTTATAAAATCTGTGAGTTGTTTAAAGGTACAGCAATCATGTGAGGGCCGATAAGAGTCATAGAGGTAATGAGAGGGTCATTAGTCTTTACATGAATGGAGGTTTAAAATGTTATTAAGTTGCAGGGGTAGAGATGTTAAGACCACATTCTAAGTAGCTGATAGGTGGTGTTGTACCCCACCGCCTCTGTTCAGGGATGGGTTTCCCAGTTTGACAAAAATGGCTTCTTTAACCCCTCTTTCACACCACCTGTCCTCCCTGTCCAAAATGTTATCATCAAAAGAGTGTCCGTCATCCTTTAGGTGTATATACACAGCTGAGTCTTGACCTGAGGTGTTGGGCCATCCATTTGAAACATGGTTGTTTTGTCTCACCAATATGCAGATCTGTGCGGTTCTCATTGCATTGGAGAGCATACACAGTATTGCTCTGTCTCTTGGATGAGTGGTGAAATGTCTTCTAGGCAACACAAGAAGTCCAGTTACATTGATTTACTACTGCTCGATATTCAATGATCCGGAAGACCGAGAACCTTCATAGACCAACTGTTTTTGCACTTTCATTGGTGGATAATGGAAGTCCAGGGTTTCGGGTATTTTTACTGTTTGAATGAGGATCAGAAACCATCCAATTGGACAATAAAATCCAAGCAAGCAGACTGATTGGTGGGGACCATAAGGATGGGCATGGTGAGGGCCGGACAGTTCAAGAATGGAGATCGTGGGACGCTATACTTCATGAGGAGTTTGAGGTGATCGCATGTCACCAAAGACTCTAACAAATTTCCACAGATGTACCGTGAAGAACATTCCGACTAATTGCATCACCGCCCGGTGTGGAGCGACCACTGCACAGGATTGCAAAAAGCTGCAGGTGGTTGCAAGCTCAGCCAGCTTCATCATGGTCACTAGCCCAGCCGACATCTTCAAAAGGCAATAAAAAGGTAGCACCCATCATTAAGGATGCACATCATCCAGGACGTGCCATCTTCTCATTGCTACCATCAGGGAGGAATACAGGAAACTGAACGGTGCTGACAAGGCTCCACAGCTGTGGGCTCACCTTCGGAGACTCTGCACTTCCTGTTCCATGTGCGTTTGTTTATTTTTTTTTACTATTTTAGCAATTTGCAAATTGGATACATGGAGGTCTTATGTGTGTGTTTCTAGTGAATTCTATTGTGTCTTTGTTTTGTAAGTGCCTGCAAGATTTATATATGGCATACATAATTTGATAATAAATTTGAACATTGAAGACACATATGAAATGTTTTAGGAACAATTTCTTACCCTCCATCAGATTTCTGAATGGACAATGAACACTACCACACCACCTCACAACTTTTGATCTCTTGTTGTACAACTTATCGAATTTTAAATTTATATGTATATTCCTTATTGTAATCTATAGCTTTTGTGTATGTATTGTACTGTACCGTTGGTGTAAAACAACAAATTTCACGACATATCTCAGTGATAATAAACCTGTTTCTGATTTTCCCAGGAGAGTTGGCAACTTACAATACGTTCCCTGATAAGGGTAGAGGTGCACGAGCGCTAGCAGCAAATATGGAAATGTCCATGTGGGGACTAATAGCTTTTAACAAATCACACTCCCACAACAATTTGTAAGTCAGAATGGAAAATGGCTTGGCAACGCAACTTCAGCTAAATGAATGCACAAAGATCAGCACGTCCAGGGAGACACAGAATGGTGAATAAGCTGCCTGACAGAGGTGAAGTAAACAAGCAAATAAATTTATTATCAAAGTACATCTACAAGGGGTGATTGATAAGTTCGTGACCTAAGGTAGAAGGAGTCAATTTTAGAAAACCTAGCACATTCATTTTTCATCATAGTCTCCTCCTACATTTACACACTTAGCTCAGTGGTCGTGGAGCATACGGATCCCTTCCTTGTAGAAGTGGGCTGCTTGGACCTCCAGAAGTGGTCCACAGCAGGGGTGATTGATAAATTCACGGCCTAAGGTAGAAGGAGATGAGTTATACAGCTCTCGTTACATGCACGTGCAGTGCATCTCTTTGAGTGATTATGCAGAAAGTTTGAAGTTAATAACTCATCTCCTTCTACCTTAGGCCACAAACTTATCAATCACCCCTCCAATGTCACCCTGAGATTTATTTCTTGCTGGCATTCACAGTAAATACAAAGAAACACAATAGAACAAATGAAAAACTGCACAAACAACCAATGTGCAAAAGACAACAAACTGTGCAAATACAAAAAGAAGAAACAAAATATTAATAATAATAATAATAATAAATAAGCAATAAATACCGAGAACACGAGCTGTAGAGTTTGTGAAAGTGAGTCTGTAGGTTGTGAAACCAGATCAGTGTTGGGGTGAGTGAAGTTATCCCCTCTGGTTCAAGAGCCTGATGGTTGAGCAGAAATCACTGTTCCTGACTTGCTGCATTACCATCTAGTCTGGAGGAGCCAATGCACAGGATCGGGAAGAGCTAGGAAGTGATATGTGGAAGACTTGAAGGTTGAAGAAGAAGGAATCTGATAGGAGAGGGTAGTTTACTGTGGAATGAAGGGAAATCTACCTTCCCCCTTCACTTTGTCTCACCTGTCACCTGCCACTTTGTCCTCCTTCTCCCCAACACCACCTTCTTATTTTGGTTTCCAGTCGTGATGAAAAATCTCAGCCCGAAACATTGACCATTCATTCCTCTCCTTAGATGCTGACTGACCTGCTGAGTTCCTTCATAATTTTTTTTATGTACAGTTCTAGATATCCAGCATCTGGGGAATCTCGGGCCCTTACATCTCCTGAACCTGGAGGTGTGGAACCTGACCCTTTATCTCCTTCCTGATGGCAGCAGCGTGGCCTGGATGGTGGGGGTCCTTGATGATGGGTGCTGCTTTCCTGTGACAGTGCACATTATAAATGTGCTCAAAAGTGGGGAGGACCTAATCCGTGATGTCATTACACAGAGCACAATCTACAGTTGCTCAAAAATTGCCCCACCCTCAATTCCCACTTAATACAGAGCGTAATTGCTCAGGAATATTTTTTGTTCAGCAATCATTTTTATATTACAACTCTCTTGTAATAGAGTACGCCATCAAATGTTCATTGTTGTGAATTTCTTCAGCATTGACTGACACTAAAACAAATGTTTTACCGTTCCTCACTGATGTGCTGCTTGGAATGATTTTGAGAGGTCATGAGCCAGATTAAAGCCATCAGACTAAGCTTTCCACGCCAGTTTGCCATCTGTTGGGCCTGTGTAGTGGTAGGGATGCCAGTGATTGTCATTGATGGGATTAGGGTTACCATCTGGCACTTCTATGGTCCAATCAATCACTAGCTCCATGAGAAATCTTGCCAGCTATGGCTCACGGGAAGACACTCTCCTTTTCTGCGCCAGGAGGATCTGAGTTGGGTGGCATAGCCGTTAGCGTAATGCTACTACAGCACGGGCAATCAGCAATCGCAGTTCAATTCCCGCCATTGTCCATAAGGAGTCTGTATGTTCTTGCAGATGGACGACACAAGTTTCCTCCGGGTGCTCTGGTTTCCTCCCACATTCCAAAGATGTACCGTTAATGTTATTAAGTTGCAGGCATGGTATGATGATGCCAGAAACATGGCAACACTTGCAGGCTGCCCCCAGCGCATAGTCACACTGTGTTGGTCATTGACTCATTTCACCATATGTGTCGATGTACATGTGACAAGTAAGGCTAATCTTGAAATCTTAAATTCCTAGCCAATTTTTCAGATTAATACAGGTTTATGTGGTTTAATAAACTGGTTGTTGGTTTATTATTGAACAGCAAAAAGCTTTTAATTGCATTCCATTCAGACAGATCACTTCCGTGCATGTGCATTAAGGTGGAACAAACAATGACAAACAAGCAAACGCAATGTATGCAATTAAGGTCGCGCAGTTCAAATAGCATCTATAAATTTGTCATTGGACACCACCTTTGTTGCCAAAACCTTAAATGGCAGCTAGGGGTGAGATAGATTGGCTGGTTTGACTGGTGTTGCAACAACAAACTTCCGCTCAGCATCGGGAAGATCAAGGAATTGATTATTAACTTCAAGAAGGGGAAGTTAGAAGAACACACAGGAGTTCTCACTGGGGGCTCAGTGGTGGGAAGAGTGAGCAGTTTCAAGTTCCTGTGCGTCAACATCTCACAGAATCAGTCCCGGGTCCACCATATTGTTGCAATCATGGTGAAGCCATACCAGTGGGTATACATCTCTAACAGTTTGAGGAGAATTGGTATGTCACCAAAGACCCTAGCAAATTTCTACTGATGTACCATGGAGAGCATTACGACTGGTTGCATTACCAGTATGGAGGAGCCAATGAACAAGATTGGAAAGAGCTAAAAAGTGCTAAGTGGAAGATTTGAAGGGTTGGAGAAGGACAAATCTGATAGGAGAGGGTAGTGGACTATGAAGTAAAGGGAATGAGGAGGGGAACCAGCGGGAGGTGGTGAGCAGGTATCTCTTGCTAGCTTCTTCAATAACCCCATCACCACCCACCTACCTTCCCCTCCACTTTGTCTCACCTGTCCCCTGCCATCTCCCCCCACCTCCACCTTTTTATTTTGGTTCTACCCTCTTCCTTTCCAGTCCTGATGAAGGGTCTCAGCCTGAAACATTGTTCATTCCTCGCCTTAGACGCTGCCTGATCAGCTGAGTTCCTCCATCATTTTTTTGTGTACAGTTCAAGATATCTAGCATCTGCAGAATCTTGGGTCTGAACTTGTATAGCGTGGCTCTGATCACAAATACATCTTGCTTAAGTGATGGATGCTGAGATGGATTTTTTTAGTATTCCGGCAATATTGTGATTTGGACATCAAAGTTAAAAGTGTTTTCGGAACTCTGTGCGATCAGAAAGCTTTTAAGTACATTTTCAATATATTTTGTTTGGGAAAATGCAAAGGACTCCCAACCAACAATCCTTGTATTGATCAGGAATGAGGGATTTGTCAAGCAACAACAGAACAAGCAACATAAAATGTCTTGTCTACTGCGTAATTGGAGGCTGCAGTGAAACTGCTGGAGGCAGTTCTAACTGGATCAGAACCCAGACTGTTCACCCAACCTTTGCATCTTCACAAACAAAGGTCGACTGGGAATTTCTCTGCTGGATATATCTGAAACTTCCATGGAATTCCCCACACATCTGATGTACAACTCGGATAGCAGCAGCAACTAGCACACTAGAAGCAGGGAAAGCCTTCTTCCTGAAGCAAAGCTGAAAACATGATCAGAATGTATTAGTAGCCACAGTGTATAATGAGGTAATGGCATAATGGCTCACTCTCCAAAGACCAAACCACAGACCCAGCAATGTAAGGTTAAATGTGGGGTTTTGGGTTGCAGGGTGGAGGTGTGTCTCTACCAAAGGAAACGTAAGGCACTCCTTCCCTCTGCTAGCCTTCAGGTCACCCTTAGGCAAGGTGCAGCACCTTCTTAGCCCCCACCCCACCCCAAATCAGGGTCTTGTGAAGCCATGGGAGCAGGTGGTGGATGGTCGTATGAGCAGCCGGTGCAGATCACAAGTCCTGGATATGCGACCACTGACAACAGGCAGACAATCTCTGAAGAGTATTGATAATGGCTGGGGAACCCGTCTTATAAAGACACTGCCCAGAAGAAGGCAATGGCAAACCACTTCTTTAAAAAACAATTTGCTAAGAATACTTATGGTCAAGACCATAATCACCCATGTCATACGACGCATTACATAATGATGATGATGACGACAGTAATTAAATAAATTGGGAATTAAGAAAAGACATGGTCTTGACGATGATAATACTTCTAATGACATATCTTGTCCAGTCTGCCCTATGAAGTAGTACAGCACAGAAGCAGGCACTTTGGCCTATCTAGTCCATGCTGAATGTTCTTCTGACTCATCCCATTGACCCAGATCTGGGCTTTAGCCCTCCATATTTATTCTCGAGCCTCCTGTTCCCAAAAGACTTCCCTCAACACTGGGTCCAAAAGCCTCTATTGGTTTCCCTATTTTGATTCTGTTCCCAGACATCAACATTAAGACGGGCATCACAATCTGCTTTAATTGGACCTTTCCCCATTTTGTTATTATCTTTGAGCCCTCCTGGATGCCAAGTCTTATGTCTGGCAAGTTGCCACTTGTCTTGGCCAGTCATTGGCATTCAAAGTTCAAAGTTAATATGTATTGGACACACTAGACTATCCTGAGATTCATTTTCTTGCAGGCATTTACAGGAAAATAAAGAAATGCAATAGAGTTTATGAAAAGCTATGCATAAGCCAAGACTGACCAACAACCAATGTGCAAAACAAGACAAATAGTGCAAATAATTTAAAAAATAAATAAATAATACTGAGAACATGAGTTGTAGAGTCCTTGAGTCTATAGGTTGTGGAATCAGTTCTGAGTTGAGTTGAGTGAAGTTAACCATAGTGGTTCAGAAGCCTGATGATTGTACGGTAATAAATGTTCCTGAACCTGGTAGTGAGGGTCTTAAGTTCCTGAACCTCCTGCCTGATGGTAGTAGTGAGAAGGGAGCATGGCCTGGATGATGGGGGTCCTTGATCCCAGTCAAGCATGGATCAAAGGAGCTGAGCCAGAAGTATACCCATTCCCAACCAGCTACTTAATTGAACACAGGCCGAGAGAAGGGGGGGGGAATAATAAGCTGCCTCCATTACTGTTAAATAGGGGATGAACATTATGTATTTGAGGAGTCCAATAAAGTAACTCACCCAGAATTGCTGAAAAATCTGCAACAATTGTAAAATCTGTTCTTGGGCACAATATAGATTTAGATTTAGAGATGCAGCACAGTAGCAGGCCCTTCTGACCCAATAAGTGCACTCCACCCATGTGACCACTTAACCTACTACTCTGTACGCCTTTGGCATGTGGGAGGAAACTGAGGCACATGGAGGAAACCTACACAGTCATAAGGAGAATGTACAAACTCCTTACAGGCGGACAGCGACAGGAATATTATCCCCATATGCTATGATCAAATAGAAGACCAGAATCAATGGGTTGAATAGTCTAATTCTCCTCCTATGTCTCATGTCTTATAAAATCTATGGAGTAGGTTAGTGCACAGCTCTGGCTTTCTGATGAGTATTATTATCATATTTTGATCTTTAAATCTCTGTGGCCAGTTACACAATGTGTCACACTGTTGATTAACATAGCCAATGCTCATTACTGAAGCCTGTCTGCATCAGCTCCGGCCGCTGCGGGAGGCTTGCTTGAAGAAGCCACAGGAAGAGGGCTGCAGTCACGACCTTCACGTGCACTTTACAAGGCATCACTCTGATCATCTTGCTTCTCTACAGTAACCGTACAATCCACAGGCAGCCACTACTCTGACCGTTGTGACGCGGACGAGGGTGAGAATGAATATACCGGGGGTGACACCCCAACAATAAGAGGGGCAAGCAGCACAGAGCACGGGGATTAGGGGAGAGTCCGTGGTGAGGGCTTGATAAAGGGAATAAGATTCCAAATACTTTTCACAATGAATCCAGTCTGTGGAGAGGTGCGTGGCTGTTATTCTCTCCCCGTCACGTCTGCCGGTTCCCTGGGGCTATTTAGACAATTACAGCAATAGCAGACACCCAGGAAACGAACTTTATCCTGCATGGCTCTGTTATATTCCTGAGTTAATCAAATTCTGTGAAACATTTCTCCAGGTATTACTGATATCTATTACATTCATTTAGGGTTTTTTGAATCATGATGTTTTTATGAGGAAGCCCGAAGAGATGGTCAAATTCAATAAATAATGGTCACAATAAGGTTCAAAAGATTTGTGGTGGTGAATACGTTGACTGGCTGCATCACAGCCTGGTATGGAAACACCAATGCCCTTGAATGGAAAATCCTGCACAAAGTAGTGGATTACAGCCCAGTCCATCAAGGGTAAAATCCTCCCGACCACTGAGTACATCTACATGAAACATTGTCACAGGAAAACAGCATCCATCGTCAGGGACCCCCACCACCCAGGACATGCTGTCTTCTCACTGCTGTTGTCAGGAAGGAGGTACAAAAGCATCAGGACTCACACCACCAGGTTCAGGAACAGTTGTTACCCCTCAACCATCAGGCTCTTGGACCAAAGGGGATAACTTCACTCAACTTCACTTGCCCCATCATTGAAATGCTCCCACAACCTATGGACTCACTTTCAAGGACTCTTCATCTCATGTTCTCGATATTTATTGCTTATTTATTATTATTACTTTCTTTTTGTATTTGCACAGTTTTATGTCATTTGCAGACTGGTTGAGTGCCCAGGCTGGTGTGGTCTTTCACTGATTATTATGGAGATTACTCTATGGATTTATTGAGGATGCCCCCAAAAAAATAAGTCTCAGTGTTGTAAATGGTGACATATGTGTACCTTGATAATAAATTTATGTTGAAATTTGAAATATGGAACAATATTTGGTAAGAAACATCGGTAAAAAGGAGAATTCATCCAATGGTAAATATGCTAAACATAAAAGTAAAGAAAATTTGGAACATAGAATTACTGAATTGTGGGAGCTAGAGTAGGTGATGAGACTTGCAGGCTGCCCCAGCACACCCTTGGGTTGGGTAATACACACACAATGCTGGAGGAACTCAGCAGGTCAGGCAGCAACCATGGAGAGGAACATTTTAGGCTGAGACCATTGTATTGTTTGTAAACACAAACAATGCTTCTTACTGTATGTTTTGATGTCCATCTGATAAAGGAGAAAAGATATAAAGGATTAACTTTATTTGTCACACTTACACTGACAGAGAGAGTAAAAATAAAACCCTTGCATCAAGTTTAATCCCTGAGGATGCACCAGGCAGCCCACAAGTGTCCCTGTGTTTCCAGCACCAACACGGCATCCCCACAACTCACTAACCCCAAGCACATGTGCTGTGTATTTAACACTTCAATAATACTTGAGTAATCTTGTACATATATTGGTTGATTAATCATTCTTGTTCATTTAAATAATTAATTACAGTTTATATGTAAGAATACATTCATTGCAGATGCTACCACGTGATACATGCACAGCTCACTTAAAGGAAACTCAAACTAGACCTATGTTCCTGGACTTCCGTATCTTCATTTGAATTAAGAACACAAGACATAGGAGCAGAATTAGGCCATTTGGCCCATCGAGTCTGCACTGCCATTTCACCATGACTGATCCAATTTTCCTCTCAGCTCCAATCTCCTGCCTTCTCCCCGTTTCCCTTCAAGCCCTGACCAATCAAGAATCTATCAAACTCTGCCTTAAATGTACATAAAGACTTGACCCCCACTGCTGCCTGTGGGAAAGAATTCCACAGATTCACCACTCCCTGGCTAAAGAAATTCCTCCTCATCTCTGAGATTCTGAGGTTGTGTCCTCTGGTCTTAGACTCTCCCACCATAGGAAACATCCTCTCCACATCCACGCTATCAAGACCTTTCACCATTTGATAGGTCACCCCCTCATTTTTCTGAATTCTAGTGAATACCAGCCCAGAGCCATTCAAATGCTCTCTATAGGACAAGCCGTTCAATCCTAGAATCATTTTCGTGAGCCTCCTTTGAACCCAGATCTGCTCACAATACTTCAAGTGAGGCTTCACTAGTGCTTTATAAAGTCTCAACATTACATCCTTGCTTTTATATTCCAGTCCTCTTGAAATCTTGAAATGAATGCTAACAGCATATTTGCCTCCCTCACCACAGGCGGGTGGGTGAAAATTCTTGTGTGTGTGTGTGTGTGTGTGTGTGAGTGTGTGTCTGTGTGTGTGTGTCTGTGTGTCTGTGTGTCTGTGTGTGTGTGTCTGTGTGTCTGTGTGTCTGTGTGTGTGTGTGTGTGTGTGTGTGTGTGTGTGTGTGTGTGTGTGTGTCTGTGTGTGTGTGTGTGTGTGTGTGTGTGTGTGTGTGTCTGTGTGTGTGTGTGTGTGTCTGTGTGTGTGTGTGTGTGTGTGTGTGTGTGTGTGTGTGTGTGTGTCTGTGTGTGTGTGTGTGTGTGTGTGTGTGTGTGTGTGTGTGTGTGTGTGTCTGTGTGTGTGTGTGTGTGTGTGTGTGTGTGTGTGTGTGTCTGTGTGTGTGTGTGTGTGTGTGTGTGTGTGTGTGTGTGTGTGTGTGTGTGTGTGTCTGTGTGTGTGTGTGTGTGTGTGTGTGTGTGTGTGTGTGTGTGTGCGCGCGCGCATGCACGCACAGGCACACACTGTATTTCTTATTGTAATTTATAGATTTTTATTTATTATTGTGTATTGCAATATACTGTTGCTGCAAAAAAATCAAATTTCATGACGTACACATGCCAATGCTAATAAACCTGATTCTGGCCTGGATTCTGATTCCTCAAAACACCAGAATATCCATTTTAAAGCCTTGGCTCTGTCCGAGGTATACCCAGAAACTCACGCACTTGCTTCACCTTATGTACATACAATCAATTCATGTACAGGTACATAAGCTATCTTATGTATTTGTACTCATTGTGTTTGTTTGTGTTACCATGTTCTTTATCATATGTGTTGTTTCTATTCTGCGTCAGATCTGGAGTAACAATTATTTCATTCTCCTTTACACTTGTGTACTGGAAATGACATTAAACAATCCTGAATCTTGACTGGGGTGATTTCTGAGGCTCCTATTCCTTCCCACCATCTTCTCATTTAACGGTCATGTTGTTTGCTGTTTGCAATGGCTCGCAATCCACAGGGAATGAACCAGGAACAAATAATGAGTCCCAGCTCAGAGAAAGAGTGAGAGGCCTGGGTCACGTCAGGATCGAGAGGGCGGTTGGAAACTCCCAGTCCTCACCCAGCAGCAAGGGACGTATAACCCGAGTCTCTGCTGGCCTATTATGAAGGAATAGCTTTAGAAATTTTAATGATGAAAACATGTACACTATAACATGATACCAGGTCATTTCAGCTGTTTGTAAAGACCTTAAATAGAGATTTTTCTGGTTTGAATTCACCACGACCATATCTCATTATGCAATGAGCAATTAACACACTTGGCAGCAGTGTGCAAACCCATTCAAATAGTGTTGACTGTAATTTGCTTCCCCAAAGCTGCTTGGAAGAAGCTGAGCAGACAGCAACAAATGAGGCCAGAGAGAGAGAAAAAAAGGTGATATGTGAAAACAGATGAGATCCTTGGAAATAATGAACATCAAGGAACAATAAGGTCAGATCTTCGGAGCACTTAGTGTTCATCAAAACCTTCACGTACATAATGGCATGGAAGTAATCTTTCCATCCGGCTGCATCACCACCTGGTACCGAGGGGCCACTGCACAGGATCGGAAAAAGCTGCAGAGGGGTGCAAACTCAGCCAGCACCACACCATTGAAGACATCTTCACAATACAGTACTGTGGAGAAGTCTAAGCCATGTATATAGCTAGGGTGCCTGAGACTTTTGCACTGTATTGTACCTGCCTACATGGAGGAAAAAGCGAGTTTGTATATCTGGCAGGAGCAAAGAATTTTGGGAATGGCAAGGGCAGAGCATCGCAGGAAGGGTGTAGGACAAGTGGCAGAGAAGGAGTGCCAAGGGCATGGGGGGAGGTAGTATGGATGCAGACACACCAGGAAAGATCACTTGATACCAAAAAAATGGTTTATTGATTATTACAGAGTGTCTCTCTGGTACTTCCAGCTCCCATCCATGATTCCCCTCTCCCTGTCCCCTTCCCACTCTCAGTCCACAACAGAGACCAATATCAGAATCAGGTATATCATCACTCACATATGTCATGAAATTTGTTTTTAAAGGCAGCAGTACAGTGCAATACATAAAATCACTACAGGACTGTGTAAAAGTCTTAGGCACCTTAACTACATATATGTGCCTGAGACTTTTGAGCAATGTTGTATGTATATTTCTTCATGCAATTAATTAAGTAGTGGAAAAAGAGAACATGGGTTGGCTCATTGTTTGTTCAGAAATCTGACGGTGGAGAGGAAGAAGCTATTTCTAAAATGTTGAGTGTGTATCATCAGGCTCCTAGACCTCCGCTCCATTGGTAGTAATGAGAAGAGGGCATGTCCTGGGTGATGGGGGTCCTTTATGATAAATGCTGCCTTTTTGAGGCCATTTGAAGATGTCCTCATTGCTAGGGAGGCCTAGTGCCCATGAAGGAGATGGTAGAGCTGGTAACCCTCTGCAGGTTTTTCCACTCCTGTGAAGTGGCCCCTCCATGCCAGATAGTGATACAACCAGTTGGAGAGCTCTCCAAGGTACCACGAGTGCCATCTACTCCCCACTGAGGTCAGAGTGGATGGAAAGTGCCCGGCCTGGGTAACCTCTCTGACACTTCAGTGAAAAGCACGGTGGGAGATGCAGCTGAGATCCACAGCAGTCGCTTGAGCTCATCCTGCCAAAAAGAAGTTAAGGGTTATTATGGCCTCAATTAATACTGAGGAAGGCCCCCTACCCCAAGCATCAGAGGGTAGCTGAAGATCTTCCCACAGAACGATACAGATCTCTATGAGAATAGCCTTAGATATCTGGACCATTAGAATATAGAACACAGAACAGTACAGCACTGTACAGGCCCTTCAGCCCATAACGTTGTGCTGAACATTTAACCTATACCAAGATCAGTTGCCTCCTCCATCACACCTGGCAGAGAGCTCCACGTACCCACCATGCTCTGTGTAAAAACATCTACCTCTGACATTTCCCCTATATTCTCCTCCAATTACCTTATAGTTATGCCCACTCATATTAGCCATTTCTGGCTTGGGAGCATGGCACTGGCTGTACCAGCTGTCTATGCCTCATATCAGCGTGTACACCCCTATCAAGTCACCTTTGCTCCAAAGAGAAACGCCCTAGCTTGCTCAACCTTTCCTCATAAGACATGTTCTCTGATCTAGGCAGCATCCTGGGAAATCTACTCTTGTGCACTCTTCTCTGCAAATGACACCAGCTTAGGTATCTCAGTCAGCACTGACGAGCTGGGCTGTGGAGCCGGTTTCTGTGTTGTATGGCAGCCTGGCTGAGTCCATCAACATGCTGTTCCTCCAATGGATTCAGGAGTGCTGTGGTGCCTCTGAACCGTACTTTCTTACGTCCTTGTAGACATGTCTTTGGCTCCTGTCCCAGAATTTCTGACCCAAACTGTGTGACTAGCTCTGGCCATTTCAGTGCCTGTTGCAAAAGGGTGCTACTAGAGGTATTAACTGAGGCACCCACAGAATAGATGTTTCACTAGGCAAATGCTGGAGCAAGCATTCCTGTAATGATTTACTGTACTTTTACAGATGCTGCCTGGCCTGCTGAGCTCCTCCAGCGTTTCATGTATGTTGCCCGGAGTAATACTGTCTCATTTGGCTGTATTATGAGTATTCATGTATGGTTGAATGACAGTTAAAGTCAAAGTGAATTGAAATTAGACCACCTTATCAGAATGGACGCATACTGTTTTGCAAAGGAGATCTTACAGGGAGAATAGAGATTGGGTGAAAGGGAGTAAGGTCGTCTGTCCAAACACTTCAAAGAACCCGAAGAGTGATCTCCAATGAGCTTAGCTGGAGTTGCAAAGCAGACTCATTGCAAATGTTCTGCAAGATACACTCAGTAGCCACTTCATCAGGTACACCTGTACATGGGCTCGTTAATGCAAACATCTAATCAGCCAATCATGTGGCAGCATCACAATGCATTAAAGCAAGCAGACATGGTCAAGAGGTTCAGTTCTCAGATTGTTACTCTTTAAATCATAGAGATACGGCGAAATTAAAAAGACTTAGGTTGGGGCATTGTGGGCTAAACTATTACTTAAAGATAATAGGGAAACATTCAACTGGATTATGTGACTGTGGTAGTCCAGAGACAGCTCAGCATGTTTTGCTGAGTTGTAATCAATATAAAATTGAAAGAAGAATATTGTTCAGGAGGCTATCTGACTTAAATGTATTTTGTTTTTCTATTAAATCTTTGTTTGGCCAAGAGAACCACCATCTGATTGAAAAGTTTATTATTCTGTTTCTACATGCGACTAATTTATATTTGAGAATTTGAGTTTCTTGAAATTCTGTAATTAATTGTACATCATGCAGAAGGCAGTAATATGTCTAGATGCATCTAAACTGCTGGAAATAGAAGAAGAGGAAGAAGAAGAAGAGGTTCAGTTGTTGTTCAAACCAAACATCAGAATGGAGAAGAAATGTGATCTAAGTGACTTTGACCATGGAATGATTGTTGGTGCCAGATGGGGTGGTTTGAGTATCTCAGAAACTGCTGATCTCCTGGGATTTTCATGCACATCAGCCCCCAGAGTTTACAGAGAAAGGTGCAAAAAACAGAAGTATCTAGTGAGTGGCAGTTTTATGGGGCAAAAAGGTTTTGTTAATGAGAAAGGTCAGAGGAGAACGGCCAGACTGGTCCAAGCTGACAGGAAGGTGACAGTAACTCAAATAACCACGTGTTACAACAGCGGTGTGCAGAAGAGCATCTCTGAATGCACAGCGGGTTGAACCTTGAAATGGATGGGCTACAGAAGCAGAAGACCATAAAGGGGCCATTATTAGGTACAGGAGGTTTCTAATAAAGCTGCCGCAGAGTGTTAAAGTACACGTAATTTATCAGACACCAGCAGCTACTCTGTTCTGAGCCTTTCCCAAAACTCTGAGCCATTAAAGTGATGTAACTGTGTTGATGGGGCAGAGTTTACTGAAAGAGAATGTATCTCAACCTTAGGGGAAGGAACATATTAAAGAGAGTAGTTTATCGTAAGCACCCTTTCAGCAACTGAGGGAGAGGGGCAGTGGGAGGAAGGTTTAACCAAATGACAGACCAAATAACAGAACAACCTGGGGGAATGAGAATTAAATTCTGACATTTTGTTTCCTCCAGCTTGAGAAGATGTGTTTCATTAACAGCTGGTTGGTGTAGTGCATTCTCATCCCCCCCATAGAAATCTGCTATTAACTGTAGCTTCAGTATATTGTTTTAATGTTAATAAATCCCTTGTTTATTGCATAGCCCAAGGTACATCATAAAATTAAGATAGATCATGCATATTTAATACAATGTATTGCTAGTCTGGCTGGAATACAAAACCAAGTTAAAACGTTATTGCACAAGTGTCCATTATTTTCAAAGTAGAACTCCTGCTGCAGACACTCATTTGAGACTCCAGGTTGGTTTCACAGAAACCATAAAAAATAAATTAACACCAACAATTACTGCTGGATATTAATCCATTAGCACAATTCTGTGAGTGAATTCTAACTGTCATATTAAGTGGTGCATTGAAAATGATGAAGACCATTATCTGTTAATATTATCTAAATGCGTAACGCAGCTTGTTAGCAACATCATAACAAAACATGCTCATAACCCCTCTTGTTCATAGAACATAGAACATCACAGCTCTTCAGACCGTGATGCTGTGCCTTCTCTAAGGACAATCTATCTCTTTCCTCCTACATAGCCCTCCATTTTTCTGTCATCCATGTGCCTTTCTGAGAGTTTCTTAAATGCCTCTATTGTTTCTGACCCTACCACCACCCTGGCAGGGTGTTCCATGTCAAAACAACCTGCCACTAACATACTTTTCTCCAATCAACTTAAAATGATGTCCCTTCCTACTAATCATTTCCGATCTGGGAAAAAGTCCCTGACTGTTCACTGGATCCAGGCCTCTTGTCATCTTGAGCACCTCTATCAAGTCACCTCTAAGTCACCCCCTTGCTCTGAAGAGAAGAACCCCAGCTTACTCGATATGTCTTCATAAGGCATGCTCTCTAATCCTGCCAGCATTCTGTTAAATCTCCTCTGCACCCTCTCTCAAGCTGCCACATCCTTCCTGTAATGAGGCGACCAGAACTGAACACAATATTCCAAGTGTGGTCTGACCAGGGTTTTATAGAGCTGCATAGATTTGAACTCAAATGTTCAACATGTTGCTTTCTCCTTTCATCTAGACTCCCTCAGACTGAATGGCATGGATTGCATGAAAGGTTTATGAACGTGGATGCCATTGTTACCAGAAAAGATTGATGTGAATAGCTTAAAAGGGGAGAAAGCACATTTGGACATGGGAAGAGAACTGGACATAGTTTGTGCAAGAACAGACTATCCCCAGGTAATAAATGGGTCCCACTTTTACAGACAGCCATTCGTCAATTTTGTCAAGTCAGAAAATCCATGAAAATCACTCACTGCAAGCCCTCCATGGACTCTGTTTATACTTCTCGCAGCTTCAGTGAAGCGGCCTGCATAATCAAAGACCTGACCCAACCTGGACATTCTCTCTGACTGCACTTTTTTCCATAGATGCTGCCTGGCCTGCTGAATTCCTCCAGCATTTTGTGTGTATTGCTTGGATTTCCATCATCTCCAGATTTTCTCTTGTTTTAGCATTACTCCTGAGCCAAGGTGCAAAACACAGTATCAACAGTCACACACAGCACAAAGCACACATAGCACAAGCAAGACAGCAAACACACATAGATATCAGTAAGATACAGCCAGGCAAAAAAAAAAGTCCAGGCCTGAGCAATGAACGCTGCAGAAATCTGAAATTGCAATCCAGCTTGCCTTTGGCCTAGCGAACACCAGGGAGCAGTACTGACTCCAGCCTGGATGCTGTACCACACTGCCCCCAGTGGAGCACGCCACCTCCAACACCTTTCTGCTAGCGGCTGTTTGTGTTTACATTGTCCTTCCTCAATACTGGGTAGGCTTCATATGTGAAGGCTCTCGGCGCTAGTCGCTTTTATTATGGAAATGCATACACAGTTACCTGTGCAAAGAAGCTACTTAGTCTCTGCTAGCTCTCAGACTACAACTATCAGTCCCACCCACCTACTTACTCCCTTGCAACAGAACACATCTACCAGTCAGATTTCTCTACCCCGAGTCATGGACCCCCTTCTCTTAAAATATGCTCCTTGGCCTAGACGCCTCAGTCAAGGGAAACATCCTCCCTGTGTCTAGCCTGTCAGGTCCTTTCAGAACTCTGTTAAATCGAAACTCTAGAGAAGACAGTCTCAGTTTATAAAAACACAAAATGCTGGCAGAACTCAGCAGGCCAGTCTATGGGAGGATACTACCTCCTCCCATAGATGCTGTCTGGCCTGCTGTGTTCTGTCAGCATTTTGTGTTTTTATTTATTTCCAGTATCTACAGATTCACTTGTGTAGTCTCAGTTTATCGCCTTCTCAGTCTCTCCTCAACCCATCAGTGAAACCAGTCTAGTAAATCCCGGCTTCATTCCCTTCAGGACAAGCGCAGCTTTTAGTGTCAAGCACAGAAACCGGCCTTTTGCCCATCTAGTCCATACCAAACTATGATTTTGCCGAATCCCATTGACCATAACTGGACCATAGCCTTCCCATCCCTTTAATCTTCCCTTAACTGTTCAAATTGAAGCTCCATCTACACTTTGCACTATTTTTGGACAGAAGGTTGGCTGATTGGCAAAAGGCAAAGAGTGGGGGCAAAGAGCCCCGTTCTGAAGGAACCTGTCACAAGCGGTCAGTGTTGGGTCCACTACTTCTCACATTATATGTGAATGGTCTGTATGATGGAATTGATGGCCGTGTGGCCAAGTCTGCGGATGAACGAAGACAGGTGGAGGGGCAGGCAGTGAGGACTTAGACAGATTAGCAGAATGTGCAGATGGAATACAGTGCAGGGAAGTGTATTGCCATGCACTTTGGTAGAAGGAAATAAAGGTGAAAACTATTTACTAAACAGGGAACATATTCAGAAATCAGGAGTGCAAAGGGAATCTGGATCCCTCATGCAGGATTCCCTTAGGGTTAGCATTTATTTCCAGAGGACTGGAATATAAAAGCAAGGATGTAATGCTGATGCTTTATAATGTTGAATTTGGAGTATGTGGGCCCTCATCTAGGAAAGGAAGTGCTAGATTTGGAGAGTGCAGAGGAGGCTTATGAAAATTATCCCAGGAATGAATTGGTTAATATGTAAGGAAAGTTTAGTGGCTCTGCAGCTATAGTCACTGGAGTTTAGAAGAATGAGAGAGGGGTCTCATTGAAACTTACCATATATTGAAATGCCTACATTGAGTGGGCGTGCAAAGGATGTTTCCAACAGTGGTGGGGGGGGGGGGTCTTGGACCAGAGGGCACAGCCTCAAAATAGAAGGGTGTCCTGTTAGAATAAGGAGGAGTTTCTTTGACCAGAGGGTGATAAATCTGTGGAATGGATTGCCACAGACAGCTGTATACTTAAAAGTGGAGATTGACAAGTTCTTGATTAGTAAGGGCATGAAAGTTTATGGGGAGAGGCAGGAGAATGGAGCTGAATGGATAAGAAGTTAGCCATGATGGAATGGTGGAGCGGACTTGATGGGCTGAATGGCCTAATACTGCTCCTATGTCTTATGGTCTTCTGATTTAATGATACAGAGACATCAATTCAAATCCCATCTGAAGGGCTTAAACTGTCAATTAAATAACCAGCTTTTAAAAAAGAATTTGTGTTAATAACAGTGAAATTGAAATTACCAGATTATTGTTGACCTCCATCTAGTTCAAATCCATTGAAGTGACATCCCCTTAGAACTAAAATGAGGAGGAATTTCTTCAGAGATTCAAAGCTTCAAAGTACATTTATTATCAAAGTGAGGAGAGAGAATACCACCCTGACATTCATCTTCCCACATTCAGCCATGAAAGAAACATCATGGAACCCATTCAAGAAAGGGTCGAGTCAGGAACGTTCACCAGTTAATCCGAAAGGAGACCAATCCTGACACCATGTGCCAGTCAAGGATGGCTGACTGTCTGGTGCGACACGGTAAAAAAAAATATCAAACCAGGAGTGCAGTATTCACTTCAACATCACGCCACTAGTCCTCTGAAGGCCATTCTTCGGTAAAGCTCCCCAGACCACATCAATCGCCCTGATCAAATTGCTCGAAAACAGCAGAAACCAAGTTACAAGAATCCAGGAACATGAGCCACAAAGTCACACAAAATGAGCCCACAGCCTATCCGATCAATCGTTGCAACATGGATCCCAAGCCTCCTGCAGTTTCCACTGACAGCAAGTAGCAAGAGAGCACCCATCAAACACAGGCAGATGGTGTCGAACACCGACCCATCCTCATCGACTTCAACCTTACTGACTCCTCAATTGGAGAGAAGCAATGGAGTCTATAAGACCATCAAATATTGGAGCAGAATGAGGCCATTTGGCCTATCATGTCTGCTCTGCCATTTCACCATGGCTGATCCAATTTTCCCTCTCAGCCCCACTCTCCTGCCTTCTCCCCGTGTCCCTTCATCCCCTGACTAAAGAAGAATCTGTCTATCCCTGCCTTAAATATACTGAACGACTTGGCCTCTACACTGCTGTGGCATAGAATTCCACAGATTCACCACTCTCTGGCTAAAGAAATTCCTCCTCATCTCAATTCTAAAAGGATGTTCCTCTATTCTGGGTCTGTCTCCTCTAGTCTTAGGCTCCCCCTCAATAAAGGAAATATCCTCTCCATATCCATTCTATCAAAGCCTTTCAACATTCGATAGGTTTCAATGAGGTCACCCCACATTCTTCTAACTTCCAGTGAGTACAGGCCCAGAGCAATCAAACACTTCTCGTATCATAAGCCTTTCAATCTGGAATTTTTTTGCGAGCCTCCTTTGATCCCTCTCCAATGTCAGCACAACCTTTTTTAGATAAGAGGCTCAAACCTGCTCAAAAGTGAGGCCTCTCCAGTGCCTTATAAAGCCTCAACTTTACATCCTTGCTTTTATATTCTAGTCACCTCAAAATTAATGTTAACATTGTATTTGCCTTCCTCATCATCAACTCAACTTCCAAATTAATCTTCAGGGAATCCTAAAGAAGGACTCCCAAGTTCCTTTGCACCTCAGAATTTTGAATTTTCTCTGCATTTAAAAAATAGTCTATGCTTTTATTTCTTCTACCAAAGTGCATGATCAAACACTTCCCAACATTGTATTCCATCTGCGACTCTTTTCCCATTCTGCTAATCTATCTAAGTCCTTCTGTAGCCTCTTTGTGTCCTCAAAACTATCTGCCCCCTTCCCCATCTTCGTATTATCTGCAAACTTGGCTGCAAGACCATTAATTCTGTCATCCAAGACATTGACAGTAACATAAAAATAGTCAGTCCCAACACAGGCCCCTGTGGAACACCACTAGTCACCAACAGCCAATCAGAAAAGGCTCCCTTTATTTTCACTCTTTGCCTCCTGCCAATCAGCCAATATTTTATCTTTCATATAATACCATGGCCTCTTAACTTGTTAAGCAGTCTCATGAGTGTCACCTTATCAATAGCCTTCTGAAAATCCAAGAACACAACATCCACTGCTTCTCCTTTATCCATCCTGCTTGATATTTCTTTAAAGAATTCCAACAGATCTATCAGGCAAGATTTTCCCTTGAGGAAACCATGCTGACCAAGGCCTATTTTATCACTTGCCTCCAAGTACCCTGAGACTGCAACCTTAGTAATTGACTCCAACATCTTCCCAACCACTGAGTTCAGAGTAACTGGCCTATAATTTCCTTTCTTCTGCCTCTCTCTATTCTGGAGGAGTGGAGTAACATTTGAAATTTTCCAGTCCTCCAGATCCATGCCAGAAGCAATTGATTCTTGAAAGAGTACTACTCATATCTCCACAATCTCTTCAGCCACCTCTTTCAGAGGTCCATGTGATTTATCTACCTTCAGACCTTTCAGTTTCCCAAGAACCTTCTCCCTAGTAATGGCAACTTCACACACTACTGTTTCCCAACACTCTCAAACTTCAGGCATACTGCTAGTATCTTCCACAGTGAAGACTGTTGCAGAGTACCTAACCAGTTCATCCACCATTTCCTTGTTCCCTCATTACTACCTCTCCAGCATCATTTTCCAGCAGTCTAGTATCTACTCTCACCTCTCTCTTACACTTTATATATCTGAAGAAACATTTGGTATCTTCTTTAATATTATTGGCTAGCTTACCTTTGTATCCCATCTTGTCATTCTTTATGACTATTTAGTTTCCTTCTGTTGCTTTTTAAAAGTTTCCCAATCCTCTAACTTCCCACTAATTTTTGCTCTATTAGATGCCCTCTCTTTGGCTTGTATGTTGGCTTTGACTTCTCTTGTCAGCCTCAGTTGTGTCGTCCTGCCTTCAGAAGACATCTAGTTCTTTGTGATGTATATAACCTGCACCTTCCGAATTGCTCCCAGCAATTCCAGCCACTGCTGCTCTTCCACCTTCCCTGCCAATGTCCTTTTCTGATCAATTTTGGCCAGCTCCTCTCTCATGCCTCTGTAATTCCCATTATTCCACTGCAATACTGGGACATCTGACTTCAGCTTCCTCTTCTCAAATTGCAAGGTGAATTTTGATCAAAACTACAGGGAAGTAAGTAGTCACGCCAAAGTTACAGGAGGCGAGTAGCTGGGTGACTGTCAGGAGAAATGGAAACAGGCAGTTAGGGCAGAGCACCCCGTGGCCATTCCACTCAAAAATAACTATACCACTTTGGATACTTTTGTGGGGGATGACCTCCCGGGAGAATGCCACAGCAACCAGTTTACAGGCACTGAGCATGGGTCCGTGGTGCAGAAGGGAAATGAGAGGAGAATGGAGTGGTAGTGACAGGGGACTCAATAGTGAGGGGAACAGACAGAAGATCCTGTGAACGTGAACAGGACACCTGGATGGTGTGTTGCCTCCTTGGTGCCAGGGTCAGGGATGGCTCAGATCATGTCCACAACATTTTGGAGAGGGAGGGAGAGCAACCGGATGTCTTGGTACATATTTGTACCAATGACATAGGAAGGAAAAGCAAAGAGGTCCTGAAAAGAGAATCTAGAGAGCTAGATAGAAAGCTGAGAAGTAGGACCTCCCAGGTAGTAATTTCTGGATTGCTGCCTGTGCCATGCACCAGTAGAAATGGATGATGTAGCAGATAAATGCATGGCTGAGAAGCTGGTGCAGGGAGCAGGGCTTCAGATTCTTGAATCACTGGGATCTCTTCTAGGGGAGGTACGACTTGTTCAAAAGTGACGGGTTGAACCTGAACCCAAGGGGGCTAATATTCACGTGGGCAGGTTTGTTAGAGCTGTTGGGGAGTGTTTAAGCTAATTTGGCAGGGGGGTGGGAGTCGGAGTGAAGGGTCTCAGGATAGGACGGATGGTAAAAAAGTAAAGATAGTGTGCAGTCAGACTGTCAGGAAGGGCAGGCAGGTGATGGGACTTAGTTGCAGCCAATAGGCTGAGTATCAAAACATTAGGGATGCAGAGTCAGAAAGGATAGCAAATACGGTACTCAAGGGGTTGTGTCTAAATGCGCGTAGTATAAGAAATAAGGTGGATGATCTTGTTGCAATATTACAGATTGCCAGCTACAATATTGTAGCTATCGCTAAATCATGGCTGAAGGTTGGTTGTAGTTGGGAGCTGAAGGTCCAAGGTTACACGTTATATCGGAGGGATAGGAAGGTAGGCAGAGGGGATGGTGTGGCTCTATTGGTAAAGAATGGCATCAAATCAGTAGAAAGATGTGACATAGGATCGGAAGACTTTGAATCCTTGTGGGTTGAGTTAAGAAACTACATGGGTAAAAGGACATTGATGGCAGTTATATACAGGCCCTCTACAATGGCTGGGAGGTGGACCACAGATTACAACAGGAAGTAGAAAAGGCATGTCAAAAGGGCAATGTAATGGTAGTCATGGGAGATTTTAAACATACAGGTTGATTGGGAAAATTAGGTTGGTAATGGATCTCAAGAGAGTGAGGTTGTTGAATGCCTATGAGATGGCTTTTTAGAGCAGTTTGTCATTGAGCCTACTAGGGGATCAGCTATAATGGATTGGGTGTTATGTAATGAACCAGAGGCAATTAGGGAGCTTAAGGTAAAAGAACCCTTAGGAGCCAGCGATCGCAGTATGATTGAGTTCAACTTGAAATCTGATGTGGAGTAAGTAAAGTCTGATTTAGCAGTATTTCAGTGGAGTGAAGGAAATTACAGTGGTATGAGAGAGGAGACGGCCAAAGTAAATTGGAAGGAACTGCTGGCAGGGATGTCAGAAAAGCAGCAATGCTGTGCGTTTCTGGGGAAAATGAGGAAGGTGCAGGACATACGTATTCACAAATGAAGAAATACTCAAATCGTAAATACATAAGTACGACCATAGCTGACAGGGGAAGTCAAAGCTATTGTAAAAGCAAAAGAAAGTGCATACAACAAAGCAAAAATTAGTGGGAAGATAGAGGATTGGGAAGTTTTTAAAAACCTACAGAGAGCAACTAAAGAATCATTAGAAGGGAAAAAAATGAAATAAGAAAGCAAGCTCGCAAATAATATCAAAGTGGATAATAAAAGTTTTTTCAAGTATGTTAAACTTAAAAGAGAAATGAGAGTGGATATAGGGCCACTAAAAAATGTGGCAGGGGAAAATAATAACAGGGGACAAGGCGATGGCTGATGAACTAAATGAGTATTTTGCATCAGTCTTCATTGTGGAAGACACTAGCAGTGTGCCTGATGTCATAGTATATGAAGGAAGAGAAATGGGTGCACTTACTGTTACAAGGGAGAAGGTGCTCAAAAAGCTGAAAGACCTAAAGGTACATAAGTCACCTGGACCAGATGGTCCCTAGGGTTCTGAAAGAGGTAGCGTTAGAGATTGTGGTGCCATTAGAAATGATCTTCCAAAAATCATTGGACTCCGGCATGGTGTCAGAGGACTGGAAAATTACAAATGTCACTCCACTCTTTAAGAAAGGAGAAAGGCAGCAGAAAGGAAGTTTTAGACCAGTTACCCTGACCTCAGTGGTTGGGAAGATTATATTAGAGTCAATGGTTAAGGATGAGGTGATGGAGTACTTGGTGATACACAACAAGATAGTACAAAGTCAGCATGGTTTCCTTCAGGGAAAATCCTGCCTGATGAACCTGTTGGAATTCTTTGAGGAGATTACAAGTAGGATAGATAAAGGGGATGCAGTGGATGTTGTATATTTGAATTTTCAGAAGGCCTTTGAGAGGCTCTACACATGAGGCTGCTTAAGAGCCCATGGTATTACAGGAAAGTTACTAACATGGCTAGAGCATTGGCTGATTGGGAGGAGGCAGCGAGTGGGAATTAAATAATCCTTTTCTGGTTGGCTGCCAGTGACTAGTGGTGTTCCACAGGGGTCAGTGTTGGGACCACTTCTTTTTATGCTGTATATCAATGATTTGGATGATGGAATAGATGGTTTTGTTGCCAAGCTTGCGGATGATACGAAGATTGGTAAAGGGGCAGGTAGTGTTGAGGAAACAGGTAGGATGCAGCAGGACTTAGATTAGGAGAATGGGCAAGAAACTGGCAAATGAAATATAATGTTGGTAAATGCATGGTCATGCACTTTGGTAGTAGAAATAAATGTGCGGACTATTTTCTAAACAGGTAGAAAACCCAAAAATCTGAGACGCAAAGAGACTTGGGAGTCCTTGTTAGATTAACTTGCAGGTTGAGTCGGTGGTGAGGAAGGCAAATGCCATGTTAGCATTCATTTCAAGAGATCCAGAATACAAGAGCAAGGATACAATGTTGAGGCTTTATAAGGCACTGGTGAAGCCTCACCTTGAGTATTCTGAATAGTTTTGGGCCCCTCAGCTTATAAAATGATGGGCTGTCATTAGAGAGGGTCCAGAGGAGGTTCACAAGGATGATTCCAGGAATGAAAGGGTTATCATACGAGGAACATTAGATGGCTCTGAGTCTGTACTCACTGGAAATCATAAGGATGGGGAGGGGGTTTTCATTGAAACCTTTTGAGTGTTGAAAGGCCTAGACAGAGTAGATGTGCAAAGGATGTTTTCTATGGTGGGAGAGTCTAGGACAAGAGGGCATGGCCTCAGGATAAAGGGGTGCTCTTTCAAAACAGAGATGAGGAGGAATTTCTTTAGCCGAAGGGTGGTGAACTTGTGGAATTTGTTGCCATATGGATGTATTTGAGGCAGAGATTGATAGGTTCTTGACTGGACGTGGCATCAAAGGTTACGGAGAGAAGGCCAGGAACTGGGGGTGAGAGAAAAAAAGGATCAGCCATGATGGAATGGTGGAG